>NC_061529.1:9105000-9435000 GCF_022379125.1 Scophthalmus maximus
TTCAAAAAAACCTCTGAAACAAGTGCAGTGCCTCTGTTCTCAATACGCTGACCTCCTGAGGAGTTCTCTGGATGAAACCTGTGTTGTGTACTGTTCATTTGGTTTTGGCCAAAAAATTATAATACAAAAAAAAACCCCTCATAAGAATTGATCACACGTAAGGTGTATTTGTGTTGTGCTGCCTGATTGCAGCCACTCCCCTCTTATATCTGGATGAATACATGTGCTGAACTCTGCATGACTTTCCTCTGTAGCTTTGTCTGAAATTGCAACAAGGCTGAATTTTAATAATAACAACTTGCAGATAGGGAGAGTTATATAAGTAAAGAAATGGGCTTCGAAAACAACTCAACGATATATGTTTATACCGGAATTATGTTTAAAAGGTTTTCTGCAGGTTTGCAGAAAACACCGTGTACTGAGCTGAACAAGCAAAAAAAAAAAAAAAATATATGAGATAGAGGCATAAAAGAGTTTAATTAATGTGTTGTGCATGCTCTGAAGGACAACATGTAAATTAAAGATTGCATACATACACGGATAAGCACAATTCAGCAACACTGTGCGTCGGTCCACCCGTAAGGCACACGTGTGATCGGTCCATAAAAACATACAAGTAATCAGAAATGTATGCATAAAACTTTTATTTCAAGCTGTGGACATGATGACACAGCATGACACAAATAAAATCGACAAAAAAACAGAAGACAATAAGATCCAGTCGGACAAAAGCTGGCAGTTTTCCATGATATATGTTAAGCACAGCTTATCTGCCAATCTGCTTTCTCCATCTCGCTCTCACACACGCACACACACACACACACACACACACACACACACAGGCAGAGTCATGCAGGCCTGGGGCAACTTTTCATTAATGTTGTGGTGTTACTTAAAACCCATTAAAATAGGCCCCTCCTAATCTAAATCCAATAATTTGTGCACTTCTCCCTCCCTTCACTGGCACCGTGCCCCTCCCCCCTATCTAACCCAATACTGAAAGAGAAGATTCATTATCTCTTGTTTGGACAGGGATTATGCTGATTGGGGCGGCTTAAGGGAGAAGATATAAAGACGCTTAATAAAATTCCTCAGCCGCCACGGCGATGTGGCGTCTAATTCAAGGCAGTCAGACCCGTGGACGCTCACACAGACGGTTCCCTCCGTCACCTTCCTCCTCTTTCATCTCGAGACACCTTCTTCTCATCTGCATTTCCATCCGTCCTCGATCGTCCCTGACTCCTCGTCTTTTGTCACTTAAACCAACAATGACATGTCAGTCAGGGCCAGATGTATTATCATACTGACTTCCTTCAGACGATTATCAGTGTGACTGTGACCTTCCAGTTTTATTGTTTCTATTCTCTTTGTGTTTGTTTCTTCTGGATGACCACAGCAAAAACCAAATCATGTGGCATCTGAATATGTGCGTACACTTTTATTTATTCATATTCAATGAACAATATGTACATTGACTTGCTTCCCATTGACCTCGGATGTGTGGACCCTGTTCCAGTACAAGTCAGAAATCCAAGATGGATGCCTCCAGGAGAACCATTGTTGTGCGGGCTCTTGCTAGTAACAGGCATGGCTCAGAGAATAACTACATTGCATTCAGATGGAGCAGATTAAAGGATCAGTGTGTAGGATTTGGGGGATCTATTGGCAGAAATTAAATATTATATTCACAATGATGTTTTCATTAGCGTATAATCACCTGAAACTAAGAACCGTTGAGTTGTCACTAGCTCAGAGTGAGCCCTGTGTATTTACATGGGGAGCAGGTCCTCTTCCACAGAGTCAACCATGTTGCAGTGCCACAACGAACAAACCAAACACGGGCCCCAGAGACGAGAGGGCCTTTTGCGATTTCATGTTACCTGTAGGCCACCGAAGTTTCTCCTACAGGCTTGGAACGGGAGGAATGAGGGGAGGCGGGTATTCAGCTGGGTGCAATCTGCAACATCACTACAAATCTAGTGGTGAAGTAATTGATAACTAAATTTATTTGAATTCAATTTGAATTGAATTGAAAGGTGATCATAATACAAAATGAACATCTTGCTGTATTGAAGGTTGAGACCGTAAACTCCTCAGGAAAATGTTTATTGACGCCACAAATCAAGTGAAAAGGAAAGTCAGACTTCTATTGTGGATAGCTATGACCTGGATGAATGAGAATCTCCACAGACTTCTGTAGAAAGCGACGTAATTCATTTTGCAACCAGTGGAGTCTCCCTCTGCTGGTCATTCGAGAGGACACAGGTTTTAGGCACGTGTGCATTGGCTTCACTTTCCCGACCTGGTGAATACGTCAATTCTTCTTTACCGTCTATGGGGAAGATGCAAAATACTTGAAACATGAAGACAGGTGTGGAGGCTTCAGGGGACACAGTCCATTTATCCATCCATCCTTCTCCTCAGTGAGTTAATGACAGTAGACCCGTCCACACCACAGTCCTTTGCAGTTCTACCTCCAGTTCATTCCCGGCTGCTGTTCATGTGGCAGTGAACACAGTGTTTATGAAGGCATCTGTCTCCTGATGTCACTGTCATTTGACAAGTCATTGTCAGCTGAAGAGGTTGAAAGAGTGACTGTTATAGCCGCGTCACTTTACAGACATAATGTCAGAAGATGTATCCTTTTCTCCTGGCCTGCACTCGCCGCGCCTTGGTTTATTTCTTTATTTACTCGCATTCCATTATGGTAAATAAATGTGTTACAGTTGATGCATCTACTTCCTGCGTATTTAAATTTTTAACTGCGGCAGTGAAATGTACAGATGAGAGTAAAGAAAGTTATTTGCAGGGACGGCTGAGGAGCGTGCTTAACAATAATGGGGGGTGCTGGGGGAAATAAATATGCACACACACGCACGCACACACACACACACACACACACACACACACACACACACACACACACACACAGTTATTTGCAGGCAGCTGTCCACACACGTACAGACATACACACACACACATCCAATTAAGATTCATTATGTGACAAGATTTCAGAGGTGACCAGGCAGCGAGTGTTCGTCTGCTTCACTCATCGTTAATGTTCATTTACAGACAAGAAACCCCCCGACTCCCGAATCCCAGGAGCGCTGTGGCACAATATCAAAATCTTTAAAAACAAATACATAAAATATGACCTGTTTCGGAAAGAGAATCAATATTGCATGTTTGTCTGGAGGAAAGCTGCTGATGCATTTGCTGTGCTGACTTTTCCAATTTCTACAACTGAGATTACCATCGCTTTCGAGTATGCCGCTCATTTTGAAAAACAGAATTTCATTCAGTTACTGCTGTAGCTGTGTGCCCCGAGGCTCTGTGAGAGAGGGAAAGTGTATTAATGAAATGACAGACAGACAGTGTTATTTAAATCACCTCAACAGCATAACCTGAGGCCTAACACAGGCTCTGTGCTGCTCTCCGGACTGTTTTCGTCCCTCAGCCAACCAAACTCAACCTCATCATATCCAAATAAATTCAACCGAAGACCAAACAGCAGCAACAGGAAAAAAAAAACACTGCCCAACTTAGCAACACTGAATCAAATCAGAGCGTGCTGAGTCTTACAATCAAATCAAATCAAAATCATTCCGACCCGATCAACCGTGAAGTTACTGCACTGGCCTATAACATAGTGTAGTGTTACCCCTCGATTTTTGTGCAGGATTTCCCCCCAAATGTTCAACTATTGCCTTCAATCCTGTGGCTTTCAGCAAAGTTTTGACACAGGAGCCCCACCAAACTTCTCCCTAATGATGGATGTTCACAATCAAAACTAAATTATGTCGGATCTGATTATGTGCGTACACTTTTATACATTTTTCGTGTCAAATTCATATGCAATATACAATATGTAGACTCCTTATAGTGTGTTTGAGTTATTAAAGTTTGATTAAAAGTCCAGTCTGAAACAACAGATTTCACACAAACTTTAAGGAAAACCTCTTCCAAATCTATATATAGCAGCTTTAAAACATTTAATATTCGGTAATGATCGACGACCTTGTCGTCCCATTTTCAACTGAATGCCTTTTGTCTAATAAATACACCCGTCACTACGTGCAAGACTTGTATCCTCATGTTTGATCACATTAAGAGTAATAACTGGTATTACTGTAACTTAAGATATCAGCTGTGTAAGTGTTGAGCTAGTTAACCGGGGCCACGGCTCAACGAACGAGCTCGGTAAAGACACAACTGTGAACTGAGAATGTTGTTTCTGCGTTCAACAGGAAATGTCGAGGAACTCATCTGTTAAATCTGGCAACACTATGTCTGTGTGTGTGTGTGTGTGTGTGTGTGTAGTCTTCTGCATGCCAGAGCTTTAGAAGCTACCTGTTCTCCCAGAACAATTAAGTCAAGCCTCTTTACAGTATCTCAGCTCCAATTAATTTTAATATTTAAACAGCCATGCAGAGACTTCTGAACCCACTAACGCAAGATTAGAGTAAACTCAATTAAATATTGATGGCCATAAATAAACATCCTAATTTGGAGAGCTGCCATGGTGTGTGCCATAAATAAAGAGAGAGAAAAAATTCAGTTGAAATGCTTTGCTTATTAGCTGAGCAAATGTTGAACTGGCGGGCGGGGGGGGGGGTCAGGAGAGGAGGTGAGAGGAAGGACAGGATTAATATGAATGGAGAAGATGTTGCAGGGAGCAAGTAGAGCAATAGGAAAACATACTGCATTTTAGGTGTTCCATTCCTCAGTGAAAGATTATATTAGCTACATTTGTAGATGTTTGTTCCAACTTGATATAAAGTTAAAATGAAAGTACTTCCACCTTTCTGATTCACCTAGATACATGTAAATATGGACGGCGTGTCTCCAATTCCTCCCATCGTATAATAACTGAAGAAAAACTGTCCCGGATGTTGGTGCCGTCATCTGGTGCCAGGGTCTGCGCAGTAGTGACAGTCTATCGAGGTCCCGCTGACATACGTGCTCGACCCATCACAAGTCAGTCTGAGCTGTCAATCATAATGTTTCGTGCCATTTTTATGAAATAACATGATTAAACTTCAAACTTATTGAGAACATAAACCCCTTGAGCAAAGTGCCTAAAATGCCTTCACTTGGCTTCACTTTTGTGAGCTGTCGTATCGTCCATCTCTGAACACGGTCTATTGTTTCACCTTCACATTTGGAATATAAAGCAGAACTCTGACCTCCAGCTACTATGACCTGCCGAGCACCAATATAGTAAAAGTTCCTCACTGAGAAGTTCTTCTGTGACATTATAATATTCCCACTTCCTCTCCTGAGGCCCCAGAATAATTTTGTTTCATCCCAAAAAGTCAGCAAGATGTTATCGAACTTCCAAAACAGAAAACAAGCGTTTGAGAGGCGGTCCACGTGCTCTGCACTGACTGACAGTGAATCATTCATGTAGCGCGGGAAACATGATGAGAGCTTGATTAAGGACAGGGAGAGATGGTAAATCAGTCCAGACTGAAGTCTGATTAGACAAGAGCTTTTACATAAAAAGACAGAGGAGCTGAAAACACCTCTATCAGTCGGGTCTGTGAATCTAACCAAATCTCTAAATAACTGGCATCTATTAAAAATGGTGAAGGTCATAATGCGGAAATATTCATGAGCCACTGTCATGTACATAATTTAACTTAACATTGTACAGACTTGTAAGAAATTATTTCTCGCAATGGCCCATATTAATTTTTTTGCAACATGTCATCAAAGCTGTGCCACATGAATGCAAATGTGAAATCAAAGGCAAACATATGTACACACAGACAGCGACACACGCGCGCGCACACACACACACACACACACACACACACACACACACACACACACAGACATTTACAGAGATTTTTCTCCTTCAAGCTCATGAATTCATAAGACAGTGTGTATGCCGAGCAGAGCAGACTAACATGACAGCCTCCTGACAGCTCCCGTACACAGGCAGCCTGGTCTGTGTTTTAGATATACAGTATATTTTGAAAGTTATTCAACAGCGAGGGGGGGGCGGAGGAGCAGAAACACCACATGAATAAATAGAAATCAAACACTCAGCGGCAGCAGTTTTGGCACTTTGAGCAGAGATATGGGGGAAGGTGTCAAGGGGTATGGCAACAGGGTTTGACAAGGGGGCCACGACGGGCAGCAGCGGCTGTCAGAGCACCAGGTGGTGATGCGTGAATCGGGGGGAAAGGAGACGTGACGTGGTGGAGTCCTCTGCTGGTCACTGGAGAGGACCGGAGGCTGTGGGAGGGAGGGGCCCCTGAACACACCGTCCACCTGTCAGAGCTCTGGCCAACTTCATGCGTACCCACATGCAACATGCAAGAGCTCTTATTTGTGCCGAAGCTCTCTATCATTTGACACGATGTGGAGAAGGAGCATGAGGAAAACCTCAGAGATTTATTCAGACTCTCTCACGCAGCAGGGGACAAAGGAATGAAAAGGCCAAACGTTTAGAGGCACTGTCTATGAACCAGCCAGCTCCAGTCTACAGATGTCCTATTTCAGCTGTTCTTTTGAACTTACGAGGAAAACATTTTTATTTGATGTGCATATGGAAACCTTTGTGTCTTTATTTGTCCCATCTCTCCCAATTATAATGAGCGCTCTGGGCTTCAATGTTCAATGTTGACCTTGGAAATGGTAATTTGACAAAAAAAAATCTTACTTAAATTGCACATTTTTTAAAAAGTTACTGTGTTTTTGACAGGAAATGTGGGGAAAGGGCATCTTGCCTCCCCCAACTGTGGACATAGAGGTTATGCACTTTAACCATTAGGCTACATGGGGCACCCCAGAAATTCATGAGCATACATGGCTCCTATCACAAATTATTGAGACCTACTCTGTCACACATTTTTCTTGCATCCGTCTGTTTAAATGTGTAAATGATTGGCTGCATGTTCAAAAAATTATGAATCCCCTTCTGTTTGCAATGTTACAATGCCACGGATCATGAAATGGTCCTCTAATCCTGAAAATAAAAACTTTAATGTGGAGTCGCTCCCAACTCCTCTCGCCCATCTGTCTCTTTGCATTTCCTGATGGAAAAGCCGAACAGTGGGCAGAGTGTTTTTTGGAGCCAGCAGGCTAAGCAAAGGCAAAAGTCTGAAAAAAAAAACTTCCATTCACAGCCCCATAATACTCTATTCATGAAGCTCCATGTGCTTTTATTATTTAAAACATTCTCCGAGCACAAAGAGAGCTCCATCCTGTCTCACTGTGAAGCCATCATCTGAGCAGCTATTTCCACAGAAGCAAAAAAATACTCTTATTTATGAAATGCTGATTATCCAAAATGGGACCCCAGGGCCTCGATGGAAGGGATTCCGCAGGCTTCCATGTCCCACTGGTGGATTGTGGGTTGTTTTTTCTTCTAGCTCTGCTTTTCCTCATCCTAACTCTGCTTGATATCATTACACAAGCCAGGGATACCAACTGTCAGAGAATGCAGACTGTAATGCATCACTTGTCAGCGTGAAAATATATAATTATGCTCATCTAACAAGTTTTCAAGGCCAAATGGAGGTAATATCTCTTGTGTGGAACAACAATCTTGCAATGCATCAGTGTAATTGAAAAAAAAAAAGAAGATATCATTCTGCTTATTTGTCACCTTGCAGGAAATGTACTGTTTGGACAGCTAACGAAATAAAGATCTCACGAAGGAGGTAATTAGCCTTGTGTGAGTGGCCCGGTGCATGTGTGTGAGTGCGTGGTTTGTCCGGCTCATTTGGATCGGAGGGTATTGTCTTACCTGCCTGCATCATCTCATCTCGACACCCAGGCCTGTTGGTGCCACGAGCTGACAGCCTCATCGTCGCACCACTGGTGTAATTTCCCTTAATGAGTGCCATGATGAATAATATATTCACCAACAAGCTATATTTCTTTTCACGATGAAAAGCAGAACTAAAACTGAATGAAATAATAAGCCAAAACGACAACTGTGACAACATGCATTTGTCAACAGACAAACAAAATGATGTCGTAAAATGGCGATGAAGGATGATGTGGCCACTTGACCTGTTGCATTCCCATTAGACTAGTAAGGAACACTATAACATGTGTCTGTCACGTAGTCACCGGGTCCAGACAGTGAAGCCAATGCGGAATGGCCTTAAACTTGATTCATAATGTCAGTAAACATTTTCCTATGGAGTTTATGGTCTTGATCACTAGTTTTCAGCCTTCTTCAACACAGCATGATGTTCATTTTGTAGACTATGGTCCCATTTAGAGTAAAATGGAATATAGAGCACCGTATGAATAGCATGTGTTGTTACTTTTTGGTTTCAAAAAGCCAAGATAGCGCTTGACAAATGGGCTAAACTCACAGACCAATGGATGACAACACGGTGGGTTGCCTCATGGTCTGTCAGTAATGTCATCTGACGTCACCTGTTCCTGGAAGAAATCGATTCCTGGACTTAATTAATGTACAAAACAAAAGAGGCAGCAGCAAAAAAAAGACAAACTATTAAAAAAAAACAGGCGGGGAGCACAGCGACATTTATAAAAAAAAATAAGCTCAGCTCGTGTGTGGAGGAGTTAACTTAAAGTTATTGCAGTTTCAGTTACACCATCTTTGCCAGAAACGAACTCTGTGCACAGGGGAGGAGAGCTGCAGGGGGCGAGACGCTTTAAATACATGTTGAGAGACGCGTCTCCAGACGAGGACAGACAGGGCCCTCCGCAGAGAGAGCCACAAACACGAGGTTAGTGCTCACGCAGAGACAAAGACAGACGTAGACGGTGAGAGAAAGAACTGGAAGGATTAACAGCTACCTGTCACATGCAGTGTATGTATGTGTAATCATGGCGATGGTGCAATCAGTCCCTTCTTTTCTGCCCAGGAAGGCAGCTCCCTGTAATTATGTAGGCATCAGCCTCTGAGGCAGCGACCCACGCTAGTTGTAATTTTGCCCAATTTATGTTATAAGGCTTCAAAGGGCCTATAATTTGAATCCCTTCAGCTTTATGGTAATGTGTTAGCATTGACTGGCGCACCTTTGTGCCCGCATAACATGTGCTGAAAGAAGTGCAGGAGGGATATTTTGTTTTTTGTGAGGAGGGAGCCGTGTGCACTTGAGGGGAGTAGCTGAAATGACGGGGACGCTGATGGTGCATTCACACCTGTAGTTCAGTTCACTTGGCCTACAACAGGGATTCATTGATGTCTTCGAATTCTGGTGCAGATCTTGTGTCCACACTGGCTTTTGACTATCCAAACCAAGAGTCAAACAGCGACCGAGTCATGGCTAGATGACCAGCTGTCCTTCGCTGCTAACCTTCAGATTAGACACATTTTTATGTACTCGCATGATTCTTGCAGTTTTGGGGTAATATCTTTTCATGCACTTAATGTGAGTCGCTTTGGACACAAGCGTCATCTGAATGAATGTCACGTAATGTAATGTAACACACACACACACACGCACGATGACATGATTCCTCTGTTTGTCGGCCCTGTGTGAATGCCTTTCTGTCCATATGGTCGACGACAGGGTGTTAAAGGCACTTACAGCGTCAGAAGACTATTGGCTGTCAAGAGGTCATGAGATGACGATCTAAAAGCTCTTCTTTGAATTTCACACAATGCGTTTGAAAAAGGACAAGAAACCCTCAGTCAGTGAACGGCAAGAAAACAACCCGCACGGGTCAAAGGTTGCTGTGCTTCACATCGTGTCTGACCAGGACTTATAACAAGGCGACTGTGCCTTCTCCCATACTCACTGCCCCCCCCTCTCCCTGGCTTCTCTGTCTCTTCCTCCTCTCTAAGGGCTTCTTAATGACTAACCTGTCAGGATTAACATCTCTCCCTATTTCACACTGTGGTATCCAGCTTCCTGCTCATCCACTAATGAACAGCCCCGGCTCCAAGGACAGAGCAGACAGGGGTGAAGACTGATGAAAAACTCAAAAGAGCACATCAACGCCAAGCTTCACATTTCAGGACTCCACACCACCAGCATCAAGTCTCGACGGCTCTTTTCCTCTCTTTTTTTCACTCCCCCCTTTTAACGTCCTCTGTCGTTCCCACCTTCTGACGGTTAGGACAACTTAATTAATCACTGTACAGCTCTAATGAATTGACCGGCTGGGCTGTATTGATCCCTGGGGTATCAGCGACTCGCCTTGGTGAAGTCTAATACCCTCTCCAGAGCACAGAGATCAAACATCTTGAGAAAAGGAAGGAACATCACATTGAAACCTCTTTGTAATTTTTTTTTTAAGAGTAAGAGGAGGTCAGCTCAGAAGACTCGGGCTGAAGCCACTTCAGAAGAATATATGCATTAGACAGAAAGAAAGCAAATCCGCATCTTCATGCCCCACACGTTGCCCTCGTCTCCCGCTCTTTCCTCAGCTTGTGTTACATGTGTCACATTTATAGCAATAACGCTCCTTTCATCAAGGGAATTAGTGTTATATTTCAGGTTGTCTTAAATCAGAAGGGGAGCTTATAGCTTATTAGAGTGTCGTCACGGCACCACCACCAAGGATGCTGGGGGATTTGGCATCCTTCTTCGAGACCGGATCGCTCAGATCTTTTTCTAGGCCGAGGTTAGATTAGGCATTGATCTGAAAGGCTAATTTGATGCCACATTACAGCTGTGAAATTACAGCACTGTACTGCTCCCGTTTAGGAATGTGAGCCGGACAGCTCCCTCTCCACTTCTCAGAAATCTGTTATGTAAATGCACTCTGAGTAGCAGTAAAACGCTCGGCCGTGTGCAATTATTGCACGCAAATGGAGGGATAGCAGGAGAATTCAATTATTAGCTGTCGGCTCTTAATCCAAAACTTGTTCCACACCTTTATCAAAGTGCGGGTCTTATTTTTTATTCTCCCGGGTCACACCAGAAGTCTTTCACCTCGCAATTTATAACACATTATTTTATACCTGCACACACACAGACCCAAACAGTGTCATAAATAAACACCATCTTTGTTGTTGACCTACGACCTTTGTCCAATTGGCCGTTAATACATTCTCCATAAAATACATTAAAGTAAAGTAATGTGAAAAAAAGTTAATGTGAAATTCCAGTTATCATCATGCAAAAAAAACGCAGTTGTTTTTTCCTTACACCTCATATCAGTATGACATTTATTCTGTACAGGGGGTTTAAAGCATGGGGACTTGAAAAGGTGAAGTCTATTCCATGGATAAGTTGCTTTTTAAAGGGCCAGATAAACTGATATAATAATAATTAATCATTAATAAAGTCCTTAACGTATTAAGCCAATAATATTCATACTATGCAATACTGAGAGGATACGTTCAAATTTTTTTTGTTTTTCCACTGTTAAGCCCATCAGTTACACAGTATCGCCTCATGAAAGGATCATTTCATGACCAACCTTCACAATAAGTAAAACTGTATGAACAAACAAACTAATGAAAGAGCAAATGAATGAAATAACGGTCAAGCAAACGAACAAATGAATGAACGTTCTGTCCGACAAACAGACGAACATTCTGCTAGAATGATCGAATGAACAAACGAACAAATGAGCGAACGGACAGAGGAATCGATGAATGTATGTTCTATACTTACAAACCAATCAACAACGAATGGTCATATTTTGTCCAGCGTGTCAGTGTGCTGTATTTTGTGTCTTTGTCCGGACGCTTTCAAAGCGTTATTTCACCGCTGTGGCGGAGGGACTGCCGAGCTCGAGATGCCAGCAGATTTAAGCAGAGAGGACACTCTCCCCGTCTCTGATCCAGACACCACAGAGCACCCGCACAATGGATTTAGTCAGTTAAGTCTAGCTGCCATAAACTAAATCCCTCTCACTCTCTGCAACTCCCTCCATCCCCATCTCAACTGCCCCGTTCCCCTTCCCCCTGCTCTCACTGTCACACACACACACACACACACTCACACACACCACACATCTGCACACACACACACACAATGAAATGCTCTTCAACTTAACTGAATGCCCAAGTGCGGCAACCGACCTCCTCTCTCCCCCCTCAGCCTCTCTCCATCCCTCTTTCATGCTCTCATGCTGATGCACTGGGTGGGATTATGTGCGAAAGGCTGTGTGCCGCGGCGTCCCCCTGCCGCGCTGGGCCGTGTGCCGCCAGGCCGTGTCTGCATGGCTGACTGTATTAAACATAAGCAGCTTTACTTGATAGGGCTCTATCCAGCTTTAATTACCAGAAACTCACAAAGTCTGTGGACGGCACTCCTTCGCTCCCGCCACTTTGCAGGAGAGAGTAAAAAAAAAAAAACAGGGCAAAAGCCACTCATCTGTCATTCTGCAAACAGAGGAACATTAGGAGAGAGAGAGATGACGGTGATGTAGGGACGGTGATGACTCTGGCGACAGTAGAACATATGCAACTCACATTCTAATCATCAGCTGTAATACTGTGATGATGATGATGATGATGATGATGATGATGATGATGATGGGACACAATTCATTATCGCGGTCAGTGTAACAATGGTGCTGCCTGAAGGTGAGGGTGGCCTGGAATGGCCAATTTGCATCCACAGTGTAAGTACTGAGTCGCAGTATTGCGAGCGATGCATGAGAGAGTAGAAACTCCTCCTGTAATGTTCTGACGAAGAAAAAAATGTTGGGATTTTGACAATGTTGCTGTGCTGGGAATTGACCGAACCCTCGAGCTCTTACTTAATTTCCTAGCTCCTAGCATTAACTAGAAGCAGCGTTAGCATCATGGCTAACTCAATGGCAGCAGCTCGGCTACTGTCCAAAGCAAAGAACAACCATAACAATCCCAATTTGAAAAGATAACCTTGAGATAAATGTCTGAACCCTAAGCCATTTTTTCCATTTTAAGGTCGGCTGCGTCACCTCGTCTAATAAGGATTGTCAAACCTCAACCCTGTGTTAATGTACAGTCAAGTTATATCCACCTGCTTCAGTGATATCACATGAATGTTTCAATAGTTCTATGACCATAAAGACAAAACAAAAAACAAAACGGAAATTGAATCTCACAGACATTCATTATAATGACACAGCAAACAACAATGATGAAGATTTTTCCCCCTTGAAAGCTGTTCTCGTAAGCCTTGGTTATAAGATAAAACAATCCAAAACATTCGTATTAATGCAAATCAAAATTTATGAAGACTTGTGCCTTTCTGCAAAGCAGTTCCTGTCTGCAATGACACAGAGGAGCGTCAATAGTAGTAGTAGGAGTAAACGACGAGGAGTGAGAGGTCCTGTTTTCAGTGTAAAATCTTTATTTTTTCGACCGGTCGACAACACAGCGTCTGATTGGTACAAGTCTGTAACAAAGCCTCTAATTGGTAAAAGTCTGTAACAAAGCTTCTGATTTTTACAAGTCTGCAACAGAGCTTCTGATTGGTCAAGTGGTTCTAAAATGGACGGCTAGAAGTCCTCTAACAACAACAGCAGCCTTTTACATCTTGACAAGCGGGATAAAAATGATTATCAAAGTCATTCAATGTTGGATTTATCATCATGGACATGTTGTACAAAGTCTCCAAAAAGACACCGGAAGTTCCAGGCCGCACTACAAATCTTCTGAAAGGGCCACAATCGCAAGGAAGCCCTGGCTGGAACGGCGCAAGTGTTCGATTCCCGTCGAAACAAACGGTAAGTTGCTGGAATAAACTGATTAAATGTTATGAGGCCATTTATAACATGAAGCATTCTCTGTCGCGTACCACAGGTTCGAGCTCAGACAGTTTTAATCAGTAGGTTGCTGGATGTGTTATTTAATGATCTAGTAGAAAGAAGGCAAACTGCATGAGGTTTTTGAAGCCTCTCAAGCTCTGTCCACAGAGCGAATGCCCATTCCAGGTTCACTCCTGTTTCACTCTCCATCTTCGCCTGCTTTTGTTCCTCTGGATTCTTTATCCCTTGCGAGGTTGTGTTATTTTTGCCCATTCGCTGTTCCACCATCTGCCATTTCCATCACTGGGGCTAGATACCAGCAACAGGCTGGTCGTCATTTTTCCATGAAAACCTTGTTCCAGTAGCCTTGGGAATAACATGGTGAAAGCAAAGGTTAAAGATGACCACCATCATAACACGTGCAATCAGTTTTAACATCATCATGAGAAGTTTTATCCAAAACATTGTGTTGTTCAGCTTTAAACAGTATCTTTCACTTCATGAGAGGAGGTGGGTTAGTTGGATTTCAACCTGGAGATACACTGCTGTCACTCTTTCTTCCATCTGGGTTACTAATGGGTCATTTTTATGGGCATATGATGAATGTCTAGTTTGGGACAAGCAAGTTTCGGAAGATGTTCACTCTTAACCCATACGACTGCATGTGTTTGTTCTGTGACACTGAGGAGTCAGATGTGTTTTGACATAGTTGGAGGCCCCCCTGTCCTGAAGCACCCGGGGGCTCGTGCAGGTCTTAATCCTGCTATGCTGACAAGCCTGTCTGGTGTTATCATAACGCCCCTGTAAAGCCACTGTTCAGAAAGAATTAAGGGCATTTAAGTTGTCCCGCTGACAAGAAGACCAAGTTGACCACGCACTGTAATTGCTCAGAGAGGACTTTAGGTTGTCACAGTGCGCTGCCATAAATTAATTATCCTAAAGCGCTTAGTGGAAGTCACTATAATGGCTTACACTGCAGGAGAGAGGGTGAATGGAGGTGAACGTGCAGTCAAGAGTACAAGGGGAGAAACGAGTGGCCGTAAATTCATACAGTAGTTAAGAGTCTCTCAAGGCGGCTTGACTGAGTTATGGCCTGCGCTGAAAATAGTTTCCTGGCTGCGGCCTGTGCTGTCTCCCTGAATGCCTTTAGAAAGCCGACAGAGAAACAGAAACTTATCATCTTGTTTTATAGAACAACATTTGGCTGTGTGTGTGTGTGCGTGTGTGTCACATTAGCTCTGCAGCCCCCTGGGAATGACCTGGCCGTCTGCTATCCATGGGAAATAATCCATCCTTCCTCTTATAATCGCGGCCACTTTTATTCATTCTTTGGTCTCTTACGCTGTTTTCAGACATGAAGATTTCCAGAACATTCAGGCGATGGGGTGGCACCTGAGTAGAGCTCGCTCGCCGTGAAACTTCTGGAGATTTTCCTTCTATATTCTCACATTGGCTCATTTTACAGAAATTTTACTTGGGGGTGACAATTTTTTTTTACAGAAAATGTCTGGAGCAACATTTGTGGACATTTTCTTACTCATATAAAGCCCCTCTGGAAAAGTTCAGGAACATGTCCAGACCTCAGTTCATGCCTGAAAGCAGCTTTTCTGTTTTTCCACATAATTTAGCTCTAACTAATAGATACAGTACATTATAGTGTATACTGACTGTTGTGGCAAGATAAAACTACTCATGCAAACATAACTTGGCAACCAGCTTGAAACGAGGCCTGATACTTGACCACACTCACACCAGTTTTTAAATGCTCTGCGTTCCCTCCTCATGCATTTGCTTTAACTTGGCTTTGTGCAGATGCCTGTTGGAGTCATTTGGGCATTTGTGCTGTTTAATGTAACAAGTTGACCTCATTACCCACTAACAAGTTACACTGACACACAGCTGAGTACCAACATCCACTCCAACATCATCAGTCCTGCCCACTCAACCTCCACTGCAATAGGCAGTTGCTATGGTTACCTTTAATTGCAATTATGCTCATTTCTGTTAAATTCAAGATTTTATCGCCTAATCTGATTATTTGATTTTCAGAGCACGTTCTGAGCTGAAGCAACGGGGCAAAATTAATGTAAATGACTGCCACAATAACGTTCATTTATATATATTTTCTACATTCAATGTTGTTTTAATGTGTTGTCTGCATAAAATTTCCATCACCAACCAGAAATATGAACCGATTATGGTCCATTTTCATTTAACAAATTTGGAGAACTAGAACAGGCATTCATATAATAGACTGAAATTTATGAAAAATCACTACACTGCAGAGATGTTGACAATCAGCAACTATGTGGGGCATTTTCCTAATCATTTATACTGCAGACATTTAAATGTTGATAACACTGTTTTGATTGTTAATACTTTAAACTTACTATTCTTTTTTGATTTCTGTTAAAAAAAGAAAACAGGGCACAAATCCAGGTTTCATGAGCCAGACACATTTACATAATGGCTCATACTTGGGTTTTAGACAACAGAGTGGGAATGAGGTGAACTTCCAGTGCTGCCTTCATCCCAGTGTTTTAGTGTTTTAGGTGCCAAAATGAATTAGATGAGCATGAAGAGTGAGTCCTCATGACATGCGTCAAATATGGTGAAGTTGCCGGGTTGACCTCATGTGCCAAAAACTTGTAGGAAGAGGAAAAGATTTCCCATCCTGTCTGAGTTATTGATGAGCCTCAGAGTGAAGCGTGTTAGCTCAGGCGCAGGATTCAGATGCGTTCTCACTTTCTCACCCATTCATTCTCAGTTTTGCTCCCATCCTTACCCCGCTATGTCATTTGCCCCCGACAGTTTTATCTTTATGTTGTCTATCAACACACTCTCCCAGGTCTTACACACTCCTTGTTTTTGCCGATGTCTTCGAGGCTGCAATTGAACAGATGTGTTCATTTATTTCACCTTGTCATTTGGAGACTTTGAAATATTAAAGAAAAATAGTTTAGTAACAGACACAGCTTCCAGTGTTTCCCCTACCATTGAATTGGAGGGGGCCCCCGCTGCCCCTGAAAAGTAAAAATAATTTAGTGTTTGTTTGTTTTTTGTATTTTACATATAATGCCAAGTAGAAGCCACTTTTCTTATACTCCATATTCCTCATTCCTGCATAAAAGATTGTGGATGAAACTCGATTTGTGAACCCCAACCCCCTCCAAACCAGTAAACCTAGGGGAATTAGTGGCTTCTAATACTTAATAATAATAATAATAAATGCATAAGTAAGTAAATGTACACTGACATAATGCACAGGCATTACATACATACCCTCAGGTCTCTTGGGGATGAAGCCCAGTTCAGAGGTGCTCATCCTACTTTCCCCCCAAAGTGCTCTCTCATCCCCCATTTCCTCTGGGATTTCTTGTCGCTGTCGTTCCTTCAACTCCTCTCTCCATCTCCCAATCAGGACACTCAATTCCTCCATTTTCATCCTAGTTTTGTTCATTCTTCCCAGTCTTTAAGAGTCAATCCCAAGAAATGATTTCATCCTATGCTCCTTGCGGTCTTTTCTCATTCCTTCTCCAGAGGACTCCACCGCCATCTCCACTTTCACCGGTGGGGTTTTGTGCTTGAGCCGCTGCCTCACAACAGTTTGCTTCTTGCCCTCTGATGCCTCATCCTCATCACCTTCAGAGAATAGAGAAATTCAATATGAATTGCTGTCATTATTGCAAGGACAGAGTGAGAGAGAGCGAAGAAGAGCGAGGAAGACGGAAAGAGATAAATGGACCAGAAAGCAAAAAAGGAGCTGGGGGGTGGAAAGGATAAAATCTATATTCGCTCCCTCTAACGTGCCAGCGATAACCACAGAGGCCAAGCTCCTCTTTTCAAAGCCATCTAAACGAGGGCATGGCTAAAAGCCCTGAGAGCCTTTCAGCCGGGCCTCACAACAGCAAGCCTGTCAATACAACAGGCCACAGGCTCTGAGAGAATAGAAAAAATAACAAAAAAGGAAACCACACATATACACACCCTGAGGCCAAGTGTAAGTCTGACATACAGTTTCTATATTCTCTTGTCTGTAGCAGCATGTGTGTATCCTAACATCATTCGAGATAACTTAATTACTTGGGTTTGAAATAGAAGAAATGTAGGAGTAATTACAGGGCAGTTTAGTCCTGAAATCACGCACAGACAAGAGGGAAATGGACTAAACCTAAAAGGATAATGGACAAAGTGTCACACGCATGCATTAGTGCAGGCGGGGAAAGAAACATAAAAGGAAGAGATGCTTGGAGATTCAGCGAGGGGCAAGCTGATTGTAGCACACAAGGCCCCTGCCTCTCTCCAGCTGTGCAGTGTTAGATTAACTGCTACTTTACTGCTGGCATTATGGTTCAGTACTGAATTTCTTTTTAATTTAAGTTGACAATACAGTAAGAGCTTTCAATACTGTCCAGCTACAGATGTACACAGAAAAAACGTTAATAGTAGGAAAGTTATGATTGCACTTTTTGGCGTTGCATCAGTGAGAAAAGAAAGAATCATAGGCCTATGATCTCAATAAAAAACTAAAGATGACAAAGTCCACTGACGTATTCACCAAAAACTGGGATCAGTATTGTAATAATCACATTCATTATCAATGGTATAAAAGCACAACCGTCAAACAGCATTAAATACAATAATTAAAGGAAGTCAATAATACATCAACAAATCACCATTCAAAGCATTGCGATTGATTTTCCAACCACAACTGACGATGAATCTTAGAAAACACCACATACAGTAGCAATTACATTTAAAGGGGAATGCACAAATGAAGGTCACCTTTTTCTTCGTTGGAAATTTGAGAAAATAACCACCATGGACATACTAGCTCAACCCAAAAACAAGACATGTAGCATATTATCTAATAAGACATGATGACAGGTTACAGGTACCTTGAACTGGCCCTCTCACTAAAAGCTCTGATTACATTGTCAAACCAAGTGCATCTGCTGTTTCCCTTGTTTATTTGATAATCCCACAAAATAGATTCAAGGTTTTGCTCCAGTACTGGAGATACGCATGGGCATAATGTGATAGCTGTATCTTGATGAACTGCATTTTGAAATATGTACATGTGTTGAGTTGTTGATATAATTGTTAATGATCATATTGACTGAGAGAAAAGAGCTGAAATTGTAATCAAAATCGTATCTGAAGGCACTATGATACATCCCACGCACATAAACATGAGCCAACACACTGATGTGATCACTGGGGAACTGAACGGATCAATAACAAGTAAATGATGAAGACCTGCTTTTAGCTTCAGTATGACTGTAATTTCACTATTGGCATCACACTGAGAATATCTTGCTCAAGTGCCGTTGGCAACACGGTGCAGATGGCCGCCGTGGTATATCTTTAAAAAACAATATTGTGATAGGGCAGCTGCAGTATGGGTCAGTGGTTCTGTGACGCTGCTTCGATCTACAACAGATGGGCCCTGCAGCAGTGAGGGAAATCCCCTGGTATCCCCACAAAAAACAACACTGAACTCTCTGCCTCCATTTTACATCCAGGAACTGTGTTTATTTAAATAACTCCTCCAAACCCATTATCTAATGACATGACTCAATGAGTCACCATCCCCCAGATACTGCTGAGGGAGAAACATTGAGTTTTTGGCAGAGTGCAACACGAATGCAGTGGGGGGGAAAAAAAGAGGGTTTCAAATGAATTTTAGAGGAACAGGATATTGGAATGATTACAGCGCATCAATCTGCATATCTACAGAGAGTACATGTGACTCTGAGAGAATTACCTTGACACACTTACTAACAGCCAAGGCAGCTCTCAGCCGAGCACACTTTGCTGCCGGAGGAGTTGGAAAAGTTAACTGATTATTACCCAAAAACTTTAGAGAACCACAGTTGAGCTACCACTCTACGACTTAAATGCTTCATGCTCAGCGGAGCCTGACCATATCCGGTTGGAATTTACCTTGAATTCACCAGAGAGAGTGTAGCTGTTCACCGTGATCCTCTGGGGGCCCATGAACAAACAGATGTGTCTGAGGGAGGCCCTGATGAGAGAACTAGATTTAGACAATGTGAGATGTAAGTGTGGCGGATATTTATATCCAGTATTTATCATACTGACTAAAGAATTGTTCAATCAACATTGCCTAATGGTTAACACAAAAAATAACATTAAATACTTACCTGCAAAATATGGTCTATATTATTAAAATCCACCCAAATGTCATACTATCCCTGTGCAGCTGTGATATCTCACACCATGTCCCAGCATTGCTGACCAATAAGCCCACTTGTGTTTTTTTATGGATAGGACAATCATTATTTGCATAACTGCAAGAGCTGGATTGTCATGAAAAACAAATGACATTTGAACAAGCATTCAGGGTTCTCATGTTTCTTGGACAATTCTTTATCATTAGTGAGGGATAGTAGTGAAGGAATGGAGGATGTAAGGCGTGTTTTACCCAATATCCTGAAAAAAATGTGACATTGATTAATGACTGTACTGGAAGTTGGTATTTGGAAACCTTTTCAAACCCTACTGTATATTTTTTGACGGTGAGGAATGTCTGCACAGACCACCCGAGAGCGAGCTGCAGTAAAACATTGCAGTCGCCAGAGAGTGATAAAGAAGCTAATGCTAACAGCAGCATAAATGCTGTGTTGGACTCCCTGAAATCTGATATTTTGGAAAGATGTTCAGATGCAGTCCAGCAATTAGCTCGCAGAAATCAACACGATTGAAACAAGAAATGAAAAAGTTCCTCTGAATTAAGACGTGACAGTCTTAAGACTTCTGAAGCATGCAGCTTCAGACCGTAGCACCTGGTGTTGCTAATCTTGAGGCCAAGGAGGCCAATCACACACACTTGTGTTTGACTGACATCCCAGAGGGATGTGAGCACCTGCATACAAAAAAGTACACTTGGTACACAAAGAAGTAAACAAGCTTCCACATATGCAACAAGATTCAAGACTCAATATGCTGCGAAGTCACCCTCTCTCCACCGACTACTGTCTCCATCGCTAAGAAGAGTTACTGCCTTTAGGCAACATGATCTGCCAGCTGCAGCTGTCAGGCCCTAATGTGAAGTTTGGTGTCCTCTACCTGGTGACCCATGGGCTCACCATGCCAAATGGAGTGTGTCACAAGTTTGAAGATGCCAGCAAACACGACAGCGCGTTAACATTGTTATGGACTGCATTTCCCAAGCTGCCTTTCTCTGTGACGTTTTTTTCACTGCCTTGTGAAGTATTGAGACAGCAGCACCGTCTGTTGTGTTGTTTTTTTTTATTTCTGGTGTCAGCTGTAGCACATTATTGTTATTTCAAAATTCTTTTGGAGACTTAGGCATGAGATTTCGAACTATTTTTGGGCGCTATGGTTTTTGGGGAAAAATGCATTAAAACCTTTTTTTAATAATTCCATTATAATTTGTGCACATGAGATTAGTATCCACATAAAGAGCCAGGACAACAGACCAGCCTTTCTTTGATCAAGCCAGCCGCCCTTAAGTTGTGCGGGCATTCTTTTTTTCTCATTCCTTAGTATGAAAGACTTAGAGAACAACAACATCAACATAACTTTTGTTCACTAGGTCCTACTACTACAGATCATTAGAATGTCCTTATTGGATTGTTACTGGAAGGTACTTGGCAAAATGGATATTGAAAAGTTGGTTTATGTCGGAGCAAAATTAAACTTATTAAAACTTTGACGTACAGAGGGAGACTAAAATTGTAATGGTAAGCCTAAGGTAGTGGTAAAAACACAGGAAAGATTTAGTGATTTAGATTTATGTTGAGGTTGTGATATAGCTGGAGGAGGCATACAACACCTTATTCATTGCACCACAGGTTCACTGTAGGATGACGAATTGCACTTACACTTTCAACATAATAAGCAAAGGGCTGAGCAATGATCCATCATCCAGAAGGCACATTGTGTAAGATGGCAGGAACAGTACCATATTACAAATCTCTGTGTTTCATGTAGTAGTGTTTATTTTGTCATATCACCATATTTTGACATCCGTATGTGGTCACATGTATCCTTGCGCTATTTTTGCCATGTCTGACATAATTTGATAATTGAATTGCCAAGCCACTTGACACATTTCACAGACACCTACCCCTAACTATGCAATATCTTTTATTTATAACAATATTCATGATTTGTCAGAGGCTCTGGATGCTATTAAGGCTTTTGGGAGTCAGATTTGAATGGGGAAATTATGGCTATAGTGTGGGAAGAAGCGCTTCACAAATTACATAAATCGTCCATCTGTGGAAGATTTGGTCTAGTCCCGTGTCAGATCTTATCAACATGCGCAGGGTTTGTCTTATTTGACTGGGGATATGGTTGCATTGTGCTTTTGCAGGGTTAAGGTTGATCTTCCACATGAAAAACAGTCCATGAGCAATACACCTAATTACAAAAATTCCCTTTCTTTTGTGCAGTAGTTGTGGAAAAAACGGACAGTTTTGAATAAAAAGCTCCTGCAAAATGACTGTAAAGCATTCACATGTAGTATAACAAATTACCTAATGTAAGGGGCACACTACTTGGATGTATGACGAATGAAAGAACAATGGTTTCCTGAGTGTCATTTTTATCACAACAGAATGGGTCAATGTTTGTAGAAAGCCGAACACTAAAGGATGTTTTGCATGTCTTTTGCCATCTGCTAAACATGGAGGATCTGAATGGGCACAGATTGCTGTGTTCTTGCAGCCATTACGTCCGGTGATGGCTCTGCAGGGCCACATAACGGCAAAAGAGTGTGAGGCCATTTTATGGAAACAGATGCACCCTATGGTGCCAACACTGTTTCTCCATGATGCCCCCCCCCCCCCGCGCCAATGTTCCAAGATGATAATGACTCCATACACAACGTTCATTAATGGTGGCTTCATAAAACACCAGGATGATGTCAGAAACCTAACATGGTCCCAAAATTGCCATATCATTTCATTAGTTAACCTTTATTAAATTGTGTGGTAGAAAAATTAGATAGTGGTCTTCTTCATTCCTCCAAGACACAGCAAATTCCTTCCTTTAATAACACCCGGGTGTTTTTCAAGTTGTTTAGGTCAGGACACAGGTGTGTCCTTAATTTGAATGTAATGCTCTGCATTTAAATAGAGACTCAGCTGATAGTGTCTTCTATTTTATTTAATTTCTGACATTTAAAACTACTTTTTACGATACCTTTTTGCTTTGCCTCCGTCTCCTGTTGGCCATTTTATGAAAATAACTGCAAACAGGTGATATTTGAGGTTGTTTTTTCTTTTCTCCCAGCCTTTTTCGTTTTAGTTCAGTTGGGGGCAACACTGAAAAATCCATGTAGGGATAAAGCCCAACATGGTGTGTGGTTGCGACATAGCACCCTGACTTTCCAAGACCAAAGCCACCACCACAAGTCTTGAGATTAGTCATTTTCAGTGAGAAAGGGGGGTAGTACATGTTTCAATCGATGGAAATGTCATCGGGGACAAACCTATTTTCCTCAGCTCTGTTGTAGATAAATATTGTCCAATCCTGCACTGTCAATCCCCCTCTGCTTTCAAATGGAGACCCCATCGCCCTCCCTCTCTGCTTCCACACATGGATACACACATATAACATCATAGATTTCATCAGGCGTGAAACACAAAAATCCAAGAAAGGTGTGGCTGCTGGTGGTGGTGTTTGTGTCAGATATGGATTTGTCAAGTTGTGATGAATTATATGTTGTGAAACGATAACCCCTATCAATCTTCCCAGCTCCGCTTTTGGCAAACGCAGTGGACCTGACGCATGCTGAAACACACAAGATCGATAACACAAAACTCATGAACACACCAGAAAGACTGTGACAGAAAAGGATATAAAGAGAGAGCGAGATATGGCCTATAATTCCTACCTACCCCCGTGTAGCAACCTATCTTATAATAACTGTGATCAGCGATAGAGTCTGACACCCCTCTCAGGCTGCTATAAAAGAGCGGCAGCATATTAGCAGATGATTTCAGGACTCTGAAACACACAAACAACTTGACATTTTGCACTGAATGAAAATTTTGACTCGGGATACAGTGATACAGCTACTCATTACTCATGCATGATTAGCGTTCACCATTAAGAAAGGAAATGACGGCTGTAAAATGGAAACATCTCTTTCAGAGTGCTTTGTATGATGGTGTCGGGTTTGTTGACTTCCAAAAAATCTGTTCATGAATATTTGGTCTTGCAGAAGCTGATTACAAGATTCTTCTCATCAAAGATGGCTGATTTTCTTTGGTTTTTACGATTAAAATGGAGAAGCTTCTCTGTTACACGTTACTGAGGAAACGCATGAAGTCGAGGTTTTCAGTCAAACTAGTTTCAATCAAGAAACTAGTTTGATCGTATTCTTTGTCAGGTTTACTTGAAAATGAATTGTGTGCGTGTGTGTGCATGTGATTAAAATATCTTGATCTAGACTGTTAGTGCATTGTAAGGGTAAACTTTACATCTGTCCTCTTGCATGACACAGTGGGATGAATGCAAGGCCCCAGCTGTGGAGACCTTCACAATCGTCCCATGTGTCACTCACAGGATTGTACGTGTATGTGTGTGTGTATGTCTGTGTGTGAAGCCAAAAGAGGAACATCCGTTGAGAAATTGGGAGGGAGTTCGGCATTGATATGTGTGTGTACAGCTTGCGTTCATGTTTGTGTGTGTGTGTGTGTGTGTGTGTACATCGGGCAGGTGGCCATCACTGGCAGAGTCTCTTTCCGAGGATGCGTCAGAATACAGAGGGCCGTTGTTATTGGAAGGTCTGTCTCTCTGTTCTCCACATCTGAGGGTCCATACAGCCATGAGCATGGTGCTCCACAGTGTGTGTTGGCAAGACATTGAGACCCATCACACTGGGACACTCTTCCTGTCGAACACCAGGGCGTCAGGGCTTTTCACACCACAGATCAGAGTCCGAGCCAAGAGGAAGAGCGAGGGGGTTCGAGGACGTGGTATCAGGATAATAGAGGCATGGCTGAACAAAACGTCAGGCGTTTTCAGACAGGAAATAAATACCAGGGGAAGCAAATTGGCCAATAAGGCTAAGTGCCTTTTTTTCTTTAAACAGTTACATTTTTGCTTTTGTGACAGAATTAGACCAATATATTTGTAAGATTGACTTTATTAATTATTGTTGCTTCAATTACCATGAATTAAAACCAAAGGAATAACTTCTATTTTGTTCTCTATAGAAACAGTATCACAAACATACAGTTTGAATATTTTACAAGAAAAACAGGAGCATTTACAGGCTGGATTTTGGCTGGAAAGACTTACTGTTTGTAGAATGCAGATTAGGTCCATTTTTTTCATCTCTTTTGAAATATGTTTCCTTCATTGCCCTTCCCTCTGTGGCAGATGCCAGTAATAACCACCACATGTACTTTTGTTCTTCCAAACATCAACTGAAAAATATGCATAATTATTTACTTTGAGACAAAACAGTAAGCAAGCCCCCCCCCCACGAGTAAACGCACACACAAAAAAACATTACAAAAACAAAAAAGAATGAAAGAAATATGTGAAATAATGCACAAATTACAAGGTGAGCTATGATGAATCAGCACTGATTATCCCTCTCAGCTTGTTACCCCCCACTTGCAACAGTATGAGTCTCAGACTGACTCAGTTGGGGAAGTGGACCTCTCTGAATCACTGAGTTTTACTGGAAAGTTATATACAACAAAATCTGCAGAACATGTTTTCATTTATTCCATGAGTCAGGATAATTATCTCCTGAGAAGGTTCAGACTTTTGTAATGCCACAGAAATTCTTAGTTGTCTCTGTGTCTGTACATCTCTTCTAATTCGCAGCTCGATTCGATCATACGTGTCAGTTCGGACACAGCAGGCCCCAAGATAAACTGAGGGGGGACCAGCTTTG
The DNA here is from genome assembly GCF_022379125.1 of Scophthalmus maximus. Classification (NCBI taxonomy): domain Eukaryota; kingdom Metazoa; phylum Chordata; class Actinopteri; order Pleuronectiformes; family Scophthalmidae; genus Scophthalmus; species Scophthalmus maximus. The sequence continues at coordinate 9,130,541 of NC_061529.1, forward strand.
TGTATTTCAGAATTCTTCATGAAAGAATTGTTTAACTGGTATTCTAAAAATTAAGTAGCTCTTGTAAGAGGCATTCAAATCAGCAAATTTAATTGCGTAGAGGTTAAGCCAACTAGGGAGCATATACAGAAAAGTATTTGAATATTAACAATAGCAGCCACATGCTAACTTAATTTGTAAGCTTGTAAGCAAGTTAGCTTGCAAGACCACGTAGAAAATATGCTCTCTCAGGCCAGATTTTTAATTAAGCCAGAGGGGTTATAGGATGAAAATAAGCCGAAAGTTTTCCATGTCCCCTTCATTATGCCAGCCGTCTGAACCTGATTGTAAACTGCTCTGAATCTAGTCTGTTCTGCCCATAAGATTTGGCGCAGAGGGTTAGAGTTCCTCAGTGGATGGTGGAATCATTGTGTGATGCAGGAAGCTGACGTGGTCTCTCAACATGGGTTATTATTCATGACAATTGGTATTCCTCAAAGTAATCATGATTTAATTAGGAACCAAGGAATTGAAATATAGGCAAATACCATTGTGTTACAAATATGTTCGTGGCCCTTTCAGAAGATTTGTAGTGCGACCTGGAACTTCAGTGTCTATTCGGAAGACCATGATGATAAATCCAACATTGAGTGACTTTTTTGTTCAGTTTTGAAGACGTAAAAGGCTACTGTTGTTGTTAGAGGACTTCTAGCCGTCCATTTCAGGTCGACTTTGACCAATCAGAGGCTTTGTTTCCGACTTTGTAACAATCAGACGTTGTGTTGTTCTTTTTTTAAGAAAGACCAAGATTTTACACTGAAAACAGGACCTCTCACTCCTCCTGTTTGCTCCTACTCCTACCACTGACACTCCTCTGTGTCACTGCAGACAGGAACTGCTTTGCAGAATGGCACAAGTGACTTTTTGGGTTGAAAAACCAAAGGAGTTATTAGTAGAAAAATGTTCAGAACTTTTGATTTGCACTAGTAAGAATGTTTTAGATTGTTTTATTGTATAACCAAGGCTTGTAAGAACAGCTTTGAAGAGGGAAAAATCTTCATCATTGTTGTTTGGTGTGTCATTATAATGAATGTCTATGAGTTTCAATTCCCATTTTGTTTTTCTTTTGTCTTTATATTCTATAAAAAATATAAATATAACTATTTATAAATGCATGTGATATCACTGTAGCATACTGTACATATTTTGATAGCGTAGGTTGTCCTGAAAAAAAGATATATATATATAACTTGAATGTACATTGCAGGGTTGAGGTCTGACAGTCCTTATTACACGGCGGACCAAAATTACGAAACATGGCTTAGAGTTCAGACAGTTTCTACAGAAATGTTTCTTTCAATATGTGCTTTTGAGAAATGTATATATTTTATACAAGTTGTATTTCTTGTACAAAAATAACTCCACCCAACTCCACTTTTCTAAAATGTTTGCACTTTAGGATATCTGTGAAAGTAAACATCATTTATGTGCAGAAACCCATTTCACCAGGTAATAAGTGTTTCCTTTATTATAACTTCAGAGCATTTCTGAAGAAACCTTGAAATGTTCTTATTTAATTCCTTCACTTGGTGTGCGTGATCCTGCCTCTCACCTAACTTCTAGCTTCCTTTGACCATTTCCCCCCATTAAATGTTCCGCCCATTTCGCCGACAGTTTCTTGTGCACTTGTCTGACTAATCAGTCTCCTGCTGTTTGAATGAGGTTTAACTTCGTGATGCAATATTGTTTCATAACACTAATCATTAAGTTCAATTGATTGGCACATTTATCAGTGGAGTTAATTGAACAAACATGAATGCTAATAAGTGTCTGATTTGACAGAAGTCGAAATCTGTTATTAGATCGTACATCATCATTACCCACAAACTACTGTACCCTTGGCGAAAGTGTGAATATGTAATGCCTTTTATTTCTCAGATAGATGAGGTTCCTCATAATTAAGGTTTAATAGGAAGAGTATTAGGGTTTGGAGTAAGTGGGGCAGAGTTAATATCAGAGAATAAGAAAGAGGATTGAGTTGAAGGGTAGAAGAAGGTGTGAGGGTTTCTTGGGTTTGTTTCTTTCTTTTGGTCTGCGTCAGCACTCTCTCCTGCTGGCTTTATTTAGGTAGTTAGCCACATCATTAGCGAGAGTCTTGGACAGTGTCTGGCCTTTTCACCTCTCAGCAATCACACTGCATCATTTTCTGCAGAGTTCCAAATTTGGTCAAGTCCCTGTGGTATTCTATAAGTTCATTAGTAAAGCGATGTGACAGCACAGCAAATGGCTTTTTCCAAGACGGCGGTGCTTAGAAGAAAACACTCCCAAAGAATTCAATAGAAAGTAGCTCTCTGTGTTTGCTGATAACTGTTTACGAGTTGTCAGCAAATAAATGATCCTACCAGCAAATGACTATGATGAACTTTGCATAAAATGCAAGTGATTTTTATCCTGTGGTCAATTTTTAATCTCTCTCTCTCTCTCTCTCTCTATATATATATATATATATGACACTTTAGTTTAATCATAAAGAAAAAATGACCTAATCTGATCTACGTAGCTACCTTTGAAAACTACTGTGAGCCCTTGGTTTACAGTTGACACATTCATAATAAATAGATTTATCCAAAGTGCCATGAGTGAGTGCACACTTCTATCATTAGCAGTGGTGGGAGTAATGCGTTACCACCACTACTTTTGGCAGTAACTGGTGGTTTAACTCATTACTTGCTAATTCAGTAACATAATTACAATCACTGAGCTGTAAACAGGCTCATTACTTTTGTCTTCCCTGAAATGGACAACTGCAAACTGTAGCGGACAAATGCAGCCATCACCCGCAGTGTCGCAAAATGAGTGAATCAGTCAGTCAGCATTAGCCCACACAATGGCCGACGGTCCATGTAATGTAAGCAATCTTTCCTGGAAATGTGGATGTTATCTTTCAAGGACAAAAATATACTGGCGAGCTGTAGTCCGTGTGGCAGCATGAGGACTTCCTTCACATCAGAGCAGTAATTCTAATCTCTCGAAGCACTTGGTAAATGTCTGAGAAACTGTTTTCTTTTTTTCATTTCACAATGCCAAAATAATATCCCTGATTTAGTGCTTGATTTGAAGGTCTTTTGTGACTGTAAACAGCATACATGAGACATGACGATGTATTTTTCCCATTGGACAATGTGCCGAGGTTGAGAGAAATATGCAATGGGCAAGAGAAGTAGCTATAAGCCACACAAATCCATAATTTGTTGACTGAGCGTAGTGTGTGTGTGTTTGTGTGTGTACCTGTGTGTGTGTCTGTTTCACAATATGTTACACCGTCTCACAGGGGAAAGATCTGTGGTTGGGAAAGAAAATGTGGCTGGGCGTCTTTTGTCCATGTCGTTTGGCCATTCCATCGCCACATTCCCTGGTGATGCGTCAACTTCTCTGTATGAGAGTGTTTGTGTCAGACGGACGAATTCTCAGAGCCGTGTGGCCGCCATGATTCTGTTCATTTAAGGCAACACGACATTGTTCACATGCCAGTGAAAAGGGCAGGTGGTTTGAAAGGTGTAGGAGCCGTATACTGGGCATCACACCACCGCTACCTGAGGCTGTTATCAATGAGAGCACATGTGGGACGGGGACAAGAATGACTCCAAGACAGCCAGGTTGACGGCAGGTAAACAGTATCTAGGGTAAAGACAGATCCGCTGTCAGCAGACTGATTGCTTTATTCAGCTATGGTCTTGAACCACCCAGAGATGAAAAGTACAGTATTTGTTGAAACAGACTCTTGGCATAACCGGCATGTGCTTGAATTAGAAACTAAATAATGAAAGCGAATGGACGAGTGAGCCTAAAGCAAGAGAAACGGACTGGTGGCCAAACTGAGAGGGGAAGAAATGTTTCTTAATCATAGCAGTGTGCCTTGGAGCATGGTGAGTTTTAATGAATGATTGAAAACCAATCATCAATGGTGTTACATGAATACTGCAGGAGGCCAGATGACCTTTTCCTTTTGAACTGACTGAGAAATGACATTCTGGATAAAAATTGTGCTGGAGTTTTTTTTCTTCTTTTTTCTCATGTTTTCCCCTCCTACACAGCCACGCAATCCCTCAAGTGATTTCAATTAAATTATCCTACTGAGTTCTTCACTTACTTTCCGTAATCTCTCTCTTGGCTTGTGGCAAAAGTGTGATTTTGTTTTTTTTCCTCAGGGCCATTTCCAATTTAATAGATGTGCATTTATGTTCGCCTGTGTTATGAATTAAAATTGAGTTTTTTATGGGCAGAGGTGCATGCGGCCATGGTTGAGCACCCCTTCATTCAAACTCTGTGTACCTTGAAGGTGAATAGTGCGGTGCCTATGTGAACTCCATAAATTGAGTTGTAAGAGTTCTCCTTTCGGTGTTGTTGAAGGTAGAGCTCCGGACTTGCCCTTGAAAAGGTGTTGGCTCCTGGGGAATTATAGATGCATTCAGTCAGGATAAGTCAAATGACTCAGAAGGTTATATTTTCACAGGAGACATAAGACTCTCTGAGATGAATATACTCTCTATTAGGAGAGACAGTGTCATGCTCATCTATATAATTCAGGAGACAAAAATCCAAAATGGTCCTGGTCTATACATTCAGAAACATTAGAGGCTCTCACGAAGACCCATCGTCCACAATGAAGCGGAGAACTGCCTACAACCCATCCCCGTATAAACGATGAAGGCTTGTGTTCCCGTAACACTTTGTTTTGGAACAACCCAGCACTGGGAGACGAGGCAATCTTTCATATCACCCCATCCTCTCATCCCCACGCTATTCCCGGGATGTTTGACACGATGAGAGACACAGACAGTTATGTAAAGCTGTGACGAGTGCCAGGCTCTGGACTGACAGAGCCAATGGGTGTTGTCGGCTGACTGTCGTCGTCTGTGCTGTGCGCATAGATGCGCATGTGCATCATTATTGTCCTAAATGAATCAGCGCATGTGTCGGTCTTCTGGCCTGTGCTGATGGCTTGTCATTCATGGTTGGTTGGAACTAATCTGGTCAGGCAGCCTTGTGCCTTCTAGTTGCGTTCAACCTCGCTTTTAGTCACATCAGCCTATGGCTCGCAAGTTGCCACCTTCTGCTCTTCGGGGCCGGTGCCATGGTAATGACGTGAATCAGTCATGCTTTGTTGTGACATTAGAGGATTGCTGACATGCTAATTGATCCTTCACTAAGCCATGCCCGCCTTGGAAAATAAATATTTTTTGGACTTTTGACAAAAGCAGGATTCTAATTTTCAATCAGCAAATTCAGTCAGTATTAATGGCAGAAATGAAATTGGCAGATTTTAACTGATTTCTTCTTTGCCTCCAGCTGAGTCTTATGGATTGAGAACAAATATGCATTTGATGGCCACATATGCTGCATGTTATTGTGCTAATTGATTGACATGTAATTACGCAAGGAGACTGCGGCTAAAGCTACATGCCCCTAGACAAATGTGAGCAGTTTGAAATGTGAAAGGAAAGCCTCCATGTTTTTTAGAATACAGAAAGTCACAATTACCGCAGGCCCATGCACACCCCTTTAGCTTGTAGAGAAATTCTGCCGTGCCTAGTTACGGTTGTTAAGCTGTGGACAAATGAAGCCTTGCGTTAGTTCATGCAGGACACGGTTGTCATACGCCCCAGCCGTAATGGGCTGCCAGCCCGCTGACTGAACAATTGCCATCACCAATCACAGCCATCCTTACTCAAGCCGGGTCATTTAAATATCAGCACACCAATGCTGTCACACTACGCTGCCCCTGGCAAAGCTTGCCTCCTCCACCCCAGCCACCACCTTTCTACTTTAGTCCTAACATGTCTCGAATATTAAAAATGGCAATCAATGTGTTGCTTGGGCCCACTCTTGTATACCCATGGGGGGATATCTGCATTGCGCTCCCTGTCTTGGCCTAGTATGCTGCTGGCTAGATGCAGGGAGCATCATTGAGAATGGAGCCATCAGCGCCAAGTCTAACTGTATTTCCATTTATTGCAATAAATGGTTAAATCTATGACAAGAGTGTTCCTGACTGAATCACTGTTAATCACTGAAAGGGCCATCGAGGCAAACAAATACTTCATGGAAAGAACAAAGACAAACAGAGTCTGTAAGTTTCTGTAAAATTTTGATAGTTTCCTTTGGAGAGGAGAGGGTGATGAGTGTGGTTCTCCAAAAATAATCGGCAAGAGCATTTGAGAAAGAAAAACAGATTGAAGTTATAATTCTTCCTCACTCCGTTGTATAATTACTGTGAAGCAGTTTGGATGAAAAGAGCAACATCTACATTTTATTCCTGCAGATCTGAAGCAGGGTTGTGGTTTGACGTGAGTTGGGAAATGTTACTTTCCGGTGTCAGCATCTTTGATGGCCAGACAATTTTAGAGGCCACCCCATGTATCCACCACAAAATATAATTTTGTTTTTGCTATACATTTGTTTTACAAGCAATTTACTTTTTCGGGCGGGGGGAAATACTCCGAAGTTGCATCAATTTGTCACGAGAGACATTATCCTGTCATGACCCAGGTATATACATTTTGTGGGAAGATTAACATCCCCCAAAGCTCTGAGTGCAGCTGCTACTTTTCCAGTGCTTTATGTTTTCTGGATTCTACCTTTGCTTTAGAGTCCACAGCCAAAAGTCTTAAGCTGAATATGTCTGCCAATATAATGTAGTGACTCCTTCCATCATCCCCCTGTTTTATTTCTTATCTTCTTTACACCTTTTACTCAATATGTTTTCTATCTTCCTCTACTATAACTGCTGTTTTTATTAGTTGAGTCCCAATCTCTATGAGATATACTGCAACTTAAACATGAGGTTTTATTGGGAAGAATTGCAGTGATATTGCACAGCCCAAAATTTTGATAGACCAGATCCACAATCTTATTAGCAAAAAGAAGCTCCAACTTGGCCAGAGACGTGATCTGTGCACTGACAAGCACATATCACAAGCGGCAAAGTCTGCTGGGTGATTTTAAAATGCACAAAAAGACGAGTGGAGAAAGTGAATTCGCAGCGTGCTGAGATATGCTGAGAGAAAGGGAGAAAGAAAAGAGGTGATGCATGAAAAACTGAGCAGGAAGAGGGATGTGGAGCAAAGGTGTGGCTCAAAAGATCAAGATGTTGCATTGAAACTGTGGGAGCTTAGTGTAGACACAACAGGAGGCCAGTGGAGGGAAAATCATGTCAGGGAATATCACGCTGTCGCAAATTGCATCGCCCAACTGCCAGCTGAGATTGATCCGCCCAACCTTCTGTTACCCAGCCTTTGCACGCCCTCCGTGTTTTACTTGCTCACGACGCAGATACGATATTTCTCTGCGAGGAAGCGCTGTGTTGTCGCATGCAGGTGACTGTGGTACCAGTGTGAGATCATGAGTTCAGCGCCCGGACTGGAAGTGGCAGCAGAGGATTAGCGGGCCAGTGGAGGAAGAGAGCGTCCTCCCTGCGGTGGAGAACCAGCTGGTCAGCAAACCGGCGAGCCCGGCTCCATCTGTCAGTCACCTGCTCGAGCCTCAGGGAGGCCTGGCAAATCTCTCTGCCTCCCATAGCTCCCAGAGATTATGTCATGCACGTTTGGTTGTGCCATACTTCATCTCAAGGTCTCATGGACAGTGTTATCAAAATAAATGTCCGACGTGTACAAACTGATTGTAACTGATTCTTTAAACTAACTACTATACTTAAGCTGCGCTTAGACTACAGGAGTTTTGAAGTCCGGTTGAAGCACACACTAGAGAAGCACAGATATTGTTAACATGCACACTACAAGATTTGAAAAAGATGGCACATCACACACACACACACACACACACACACAGGATATTGTGAAGACTATTGGTGCAGAGGGAGCGATACACCACCTCACATGACCTCTCTGGCGTGATCCCATGAGGAAGAAGTTGCAAACAAAACAAACTCAGCGCAGACTGGCATAGCGCGACAACTCGCTCGATCAGTATTAATGCTTTGCAGTGATAAAAATCGAAGGAACGAGAAAATGGACGGGAAGACACTCAGCTTTCCACCGCACTCGTTCAGTAGCTTGTTTCGCGGGCGCCATTTCTAAAGGTCCATAATGGTGAGCATGCGTCTGTAGCTACATAAGCTTGGCAACACTGTCAGCTGCTTGTCTCGTCTCTCTCATTGGTTCTGCTCCTGAAGTACTGACACACTCATCCCTATTTTTTAAATCCCTACATTTCAAACATGTCTGCTGATTATCGGGGCCACCCCGATGATTCTGTGGGCAGTTCCCGCAGGTTTGAGAACGGCTCTTTCAACCCCTCACCTCATCTGCGCCAAAATCATTGGTTTTCTCCACTGGTTCTCGGGGCCCGAATCAGGGTTAATTGGCCCGGAATTCCTGTAGTTTAACCGTGCAGCCCAGGAAAGGTTGAGGGGAGAAGGTTGTCGCAAAGAGAATAATCAGCGGTGAATATTCTTTGCTCCTACAGAGGATGATACTTTAAAAAAAAAAAAAATGCTTTGAGTCTAAGGTATCTCTTTTTACCTCTTAACACCTGACCAGCAGCAGTGTCACTTTGTGTTGGTTTGAGCCACAGTGAATGAAAGTGCTGAACCTAGTGGCAGTGCTTGGATTTCGTGCCGTAAAAAAATGAATAAATGTGATTCTAAATGTAACAGTCCATGGTCTTCATCGTATTCCGAATTGTATCACTATCAAGCGGCTTTACTGCTCTTGACCACATAAATATGATTTCAACAGTTTTTTCAACATCCTTTGTAGGATTCCCTGGTGTTTTGGCAGTTCCATCAAGCGAGGAGCTCCCTGGTGCTGGGGCAAGGAGTGTGGTTACAAAGGGGTCCTGCAAAATAGTGAAGTTGTGCATGCACTGTGCTAATGTTGTAAAATTGTGTGATTAGATCAGAAGCTCCAGGACAGTTACCCAACAGACTTTATCGTGCTAACAGCTATCATCAGACCCGTGTATTGTTACATTCTGACAGGTGCATAGATACCTGATATCGCCATCTTCCTAGACAACCATGCTCACTGCACTGCACCTTGCAGATAACTGTGATCGCATCGGACGTTGAGAGTGAGAAGCTGAATAAGAACACAGGTTCAAGAGGGATGCCTGGCGTGATCACAATGTGCAGTGTAGGCATAATTCCCAGTGAGCATGTTCAAACCAGAATCAAACGTTTCATGTTGTAAATGTCAAAAAAAAAAAAACAGGCTTTGTTAACACCTCTCCATATTGACACCGGCTGTTTCTGGAATATTTTAGGACTCTCAGGAAATGTTATTTTCCCAAGCTTTCAATCACCCCAGTTCTGTCACAGCTTCTGTTTCATATGTCATCTATACCCAAGTCAGGTACCAAAAACAAAAGGTGTTGTTTTTCTTTTTGAAACAATGCTGCATTTCGTTTTTAACTCCCGAATCCCTCTGACTGTTGTTTTGGGTTCCTTTTTTCCCCCATTTCCCAGCCTCAGTCACACTAACAGAGATAGAATAGAAAAAGGCAATAGCACAGGAAACGCTTTGCCCAAGAACGAATTCAGAAGATAGCAAAGGTTAAACTTTAATATATTTTTTTTTTTACCTTCATCTGCTATACATGCAGAAGTATGGAGGTAAAATTAAACAGCACGCTGGGAGTTGGAGTAGCACTTTTCGATAGTGCCGCAGTTTGACTCATGTTGCCATCTTTGTGCTCAACATTGAAAGCTGCTGTCTCTCCTCCAAAAATACCAGATGTCAAAATCATGCTCTCCTAAAAGTTTATAACTGCGCTGTGCTTATTGTTTCCATTTTAGTACAAAAGCAATTGTGTGTGATTGACTGTGACTGTGATTGGCAGGAACTTGGCTCTATTGTTTGGCCACTCATGTTATCACGTTTGAGGAGCCCGTCTAGCCTACGGCGGTAAAAAGCAAGACGGGGATATTGGTTCCCGAGTATCAAGCCTCTTTCAGACAGGCAATTCCTGGGGAGCAATTGTCTGGTTTAATTGCTCCAAAAAAGAAAGACAGCGGCGGTGAAACTAACAAGCTGTCAACAGAATCAGTAATTTACAGGCGCTGTGATAAAAACAGATTCCTATTTTTTTTTCTCTTTGCTCCCCCACTCCCTCTTTTGCTGTTCTAGTTACTGAAAATTATTCACAGGCAGGTTATTGGGCTGCTATAATTTGCACAGTGGGACAGACGTACACTGATTTCACTAACCCTCAAACTGATTTAATGGGCCAGATCTGTCTGCCACCTCGTCACCTGGCTCGTTCCTAATCTGCAAAGCGTTCAGGAGGAGCATATACTTTTGCCAAAACTGCAAAGGCATCCCATTTTTTTGCCATTTAAGTTTTTGTAAAGTTTTAATGTGCAGCTGGATGTGATTCAAAAGGACATAAGGAGAGACAATAATACATAAATACTCGTAACGTAACCATCCTTTAAAGACAAAGAGAGGGGTTTCTTCAACGATTATCATATTTGTATGATCATTCATTCTATGTGATCAATAATGGCAAAATTCACATCATGTATGATCATTTAATTTGGTGACAAAATTTGTAGTTATAATAATCAGTATAATTAAATACGGATCCTCCCCTTGTGTTTAAGTAAATGCTTGTTTGACGATGAACATGAATATGGACCCGTTTTTTTATGCATCTCTTCTCAACATGACGTCCTTCCAATCAAACATTCTTGGCACACAGGCGGAGGATGCAGAGACACACAGTGATTCAGAGGTGGAGCTTGAACCTTCTCTCTAAGGTAAGCCCACTTCGTTTACATCAGCATCTGGTTGGATTTGTAGGCAGTGTCAAACACTTGTTTGTCTAAATGTGTTTTATGAAAGTATTTAAGCATATCGGAATTCTTGGAAAAGCACTGTTTTTCACTTACCTCGTTATCTTCATCGGTGAAAACACATCAACTTTCCTCTTGGTTTTTGTTTTCATCATACATCCTACGTTTTGCTGCTGTAGTCAAAGACAGGTAGCCACTGCAGGCTGTGGTTTCAGGGTAATTTCCTACTAAGAGTTACCTGGATGTGAGCAGTGCATAACCTACAACATGTGGAGGCAGGAAGACTGCAGGCACCAGAGTGTCGGCCAAATGAAATACAAGCCTTTCATATTGCCACTGATATGCCCTTCCCATCTATTGCTTTTACATAATAGCTTCACATTTACACAAAATTATTGATTCTTTCTCACAGAATGAATGACCTGTGAAATCTCATTTTGAACCTGCAGCGGTGAAGAGTATACCTAAATGGGGGGTAAATGCGTTAAGTGCAGAATGTGAGCAGCACTGAATCCATGTGCCACAGACACAAATACACACAACATATTGCATAATCATGTCAGGGAATATTCATGCACACAAACGAAGCTGAGCAGGAGAAAATGCACAGTAAGGGGCTCAAGAACATCCACAAATACAAAGGTGTGTGTGTGTGTGTGTGTGTGTGTGTGTGTGTGTGTGTTCATGTGAGGTTGTGGGACATGGCCTTTTCTTCTCCCCTCTGCAGCAGCCTCTATCCATATTCATAACCTCCCAGAGCGATAGCACAGTGAAGGACGGAGGGGAGAAAGGAAAGGAGTAGGATGAATGAGGATTTCAGTGTGCACAAGTTAAATGGAAGGAAATAAGAAACACTGGGGTGTGTGTGTGTGTGTGTGTGTGTGTGTGTGTGTGTGTGTGTGTGTGTGTGTGTGTGTGTGTGTGTGTGTGTGTGTGTGTGTGTGTGTGTGTGTGTGTGTGTGTGTGTGTGTGTGTGTGTGTGTGTGTGTGTGTGTGTGTTTGTGTGTGTGTTTGTGTGTTTGTGTGACTATTCGTCATGACGGTATCTCTTCCCATGATCCTGGGCGATGGGTTTCGGAACATGAATCGAAGTGTAAACTAGAAGCTATAAACAAATACTACTAACGGCTCAGCTAATATTATCAATCTTTTGAAACACACCATTTGCAGCTCACATGAGTTTGATTTTTGGACTCAGCAACAAAACACTGGGTGATTGAACACGGATAAAGGCACATTTTCTGGTTCATAACCATTAGTGCTGCAATTAAATTCAAATGGATGTAAAAAGCTCAAACAAATATCCGTTGAACGCACAAAGGCAAAGTCAAATTAATCATCAGTGGAGGAGCCTCAGATTTTCTGCTTCCAAAATGGGCCCTTTCGCATTTCTTATCTTGCGGAAATCACTGATCAATAAAGTTGACTAATTCCGATTACTGTAATGCATCTGGAATTGCTTTTTTCACACAGTGCTGTTGTCCCCCTCAACTGCTCCTGTGGTTGAGATTAAGGTTTAGTGTAAGTTTATACAATATAGTTGAAAGAGGAGTTAGAAGCCAGTTTGCTTTCTCACCACCACATAGCTGTATCAATAACTGAATCAATGATTTCACTAACTCTAAAAACTGATTTGATTGGCCAGACCTGTCTACTACCTCGTCACCTGGCCACTAATCTAGAAAGCACTCTTGCAGAAACTGCACACTCATATGGTTTTAGTTTTTGTTTGAATGTGAATCTGGATCTGATTCAAATTTCTCTTCAGTTAAATGCAGAAAATTCTAGAGGGATTAGCACAAATATTCAAAGATGTTTAGTAATCTTTAAAAAAATATATATATATATCCTGGGTCTGGATCTGCACCAAAAAATGATTTTGTAGCTTGGCCCATGTCCTTATTTCCTCTTCAATTAAAATTAAAATGTATAAACTACCTCTCGAGATACTTTCCTCTTAGATTTTTGTTCATCATACATTACCGCTGTGGTCAAAGAAAGGCAGAACTCCTCCACCCCCCACCCCCCCCCCAAAACAAACACACACACACACACACACACACACACCCCAAGTCCAATGTCCTGGGGATGCAGGATCTGAAGTTATCCGACCATATGACAAGTAGTTCTGAGAGAGTATACTGGCGTCTTAAGGCAGTAGTATGCACCAGCAGAAGTGCTTGGTGTACAAACAAGCTTGTTTTGAGCATAGCTGTATTAGAGTGTGTGTGTGTGTGTGTGTGTGTGTGTGTGTGTGTGTGTGTCTGTATGTGCGTGTGTCTGTGTGTCTCGCCCTCTTGTCCAACTCATACCTTAGTCAGACGCTTCAGCTGCAGATGTCCTTCCATCTAAACTCCATTCCTCCATCGTCCTCATCTCAGTCATATCGAATCTCCCGTCCCTCTGTCAGCTGTCAGTTCCAAAAGAGCAATGGTTGCTGTAATTGTGTCAAATGTGCTAATGGCCCTTGTCACTCTGTGCTGATTTTTAATGATCGGTTGACGTTTTATTTCAACCGTTATGGAAATAATGTGAATCATAGCTGCATAGCTGACAATTAGCACACACACACACACACACACACACACACACACACACACACACACACACACACATGCAGAGTGACTCTATCCCAGAGGACCACTTGATGTGTGTTTTCATGTTCAAAGCATTTTACAGTAGACTTTCTTCAGGGGTTTAATGCACCAGCAGACTGTTTGATCATCTACTTGACAAGCCTCACTGAGGTCTGAGAGCCCACACATCCTCCTTCCAGTCACTGATCAGGGACAAAGGTTATATTTTTGACAGAAAATGACAAAAGGGGAAAATAAAATGTTACTTCAGGAAAGAAAAGAAAAAAATGTCGTCTACCCTTGTCCACAGTGGTTTGGGAAAACCAAATAACTACTGAATTTAGATGATGACAATGATAATTGGGTTTAAAAAAAGCAAAGTACAAATACAAACACTTTATTTTAACCACCAAACATTAAGAAGCAGTAAACAATGAAAGAATTTTTTTAATGAGACACTGCGAAAAACTATAATGCATTTGTAATGGCTATGATGGCATTTTAGATATTATCAACAAGTATAACGTTTATTATCAGCTTATGTGTTAACAGCTTATGTGTTAACAATTAATAACACTATAAAATTGATAAATATCTATATATCTATACATATAGATATATAAATATATATTGAGTGTCAATGAAGTTTGCTTGGATTCAGTCTGTCAGTTGTCTTCATTATATGATGACATATAAAGTATCTTTGAGTTTGGGACCAAACAAGTTATGTGAAGATGATAACTCAGGCTCATGGACGCTGATAATAATCAATAAAAAAAAGGACAAATTATTCATGAAAGTAAGTTACCAACAGACATCATCCCTTCCTCATTATGTGTTTTTTTGTGTTTCCGCGGGTACAGCGTTGCACGAGTGACCAGGGATGCATCATTATTATTTAACCATCTAAGGAACGAGGAGAAAGTAAAGCCGACACTGCCTCTGTCTAATTGGTGTCTTTATGTAGCTGACACTTCAAGTCGAATGTTTTCAATCACTTCCGGATGGAGAATCCTATTCATGTACAGTATGTTCTCTGCTCACACTAGCTATCAGCTACCTCCGCTTGCCTAATTACTGTCATTCATCCTTTATCAATGAGGATTGGTGGGAAGCAGCTGCTGCTGGGTGGCTGTGTTCTCATATGCATGCAAATATGCATGTGCACACACACGCACGCACACACACACGCACACACATACGCACGCACGCACGCACACACACACACACACACACACACACACACACACACACACACACACACACACACAGTGATAAACATGCACACACTCCGCACAAAATGTCTATCACTAAACATGACGGAGAAGCAGGGGATGTTTTTGCATATTTTACTCATCTTAGTGATCTTCAGCCAATTCCGCTCGTCTCTATTTGCTATTGCCACACTTTGTCCCAGATCACACCAGGGGGGAGGGGGGAGAGGGCGGGGGCGTTGATGTGCAGGAATCTATTTGAGGCTGCCTCTTTGACTCCGAGGTGATGGCATATTTTATTAGCTCCCTCTCGGGGCCGATGAGAGTCTCACCTGAGAACTCAACAGTGACATTGTGGATCCCGAACTTCTTTGTTCGTTCTTATTCCTTCTCATCTCTCTTCATATCCTGTTTCAGCTCCAAATCAACTCCCCCCTCCCACCACTTCCACCACCCTCTGCCTTAATCCCTCTGTCATTCTTACTTCACTTTTCTCCTGCTTCAATCCTCCGATCCCTCACTCTGCTCGGGCCTACTCGTTGCATCTGCAACAACAGGTGCCTGTTATCGGTGAAATGATCCGGCCGTGATGTGCCTTCTCCGACTAGCCGGCCTCCTCCCATGACAACTGGCTAATTAGGTGTCACCACGTAAAAATGAAAGGTAAACAGAGAGTAGATAAAACCATAAAGCTGTCAACTGTCTCCTTTTTGGTATGAGAGAAGGAGAAGGAGAAGGAGAAAGGGAGATGTAGAGGTAGATTAGGTCAGTAAAAGAGTGAAGACCGCTGGAACCATGATGAACGGATGGAGGATTGGGAGGATTGGAAGTTAGATAAATGTGGGAGAAAACCAGAGGATGAGAGAAGAATACATATATATGCGCTAAGAGGCGTGGGAGGGGAGAAGGTGAGGAAGTGATGCGAGAAGCAAAGGCCACAGCCGCTGTTTCCTGTGGCCACTAATAAAATGCTCCAGTCAGACCCCTTGTATACGCACATGCATGTGGCCACAAACACGTGCACAAAGGGCAGTTAGACTTCCTGATCGATTGAGCCATGCCCTGCTCTGACGTCTCAGCAGGCCTCAAGATGAATGACCTGACCTACGGACGGAGAAGAGGAAGACAAACAAACCTTTGGCTTTTAAATCTCAGAGGTTTGTGTCACCTTGGTTACAGGATGGGAGGGTGCAGCGCGTTAATCAACACTCATGGCTGCTTTTTGTCTTCAAGTGTCTTCTACGATGTTCCTTCACTTTGGCTAAGGCTTGGTTGAGATTAGGCAACGGTATGGTTGAGGTTGGAAAGCGCCACTACTTCCCAACCTTCCCAACTACAGATCAGATGCAAAGCGAATTTTCACATCGCAAAATCCCTGCCTATTGACGTCTTTGCCTTGACTTTGTATGTATCATCGCATCCTGTCTGGTCTGAATGCACCATAACACTCCTGCCTTTGTTAGTTAGAGAAGACAGTAATATTTCACATCTTGTCATATTTTGTACTTGAAATAAATTAACACATTTTTACCTCTTTAACTTTCCTTGTCAGTGTGTAGACAATCGATCTTGGCGACCCGACACAATGCTTTGCATTTCCAACCATATCCCATACATCCCAATTTCCTGACTTGAACTTGAAAGAGACAACTAAATTGTTGCTTGTGAACGTAATCCAGGTAACAACTATGTCTCCTTGAAAATGTATCTGACGGAGCAATTATGTGATTATATAAATTTACTCTGTGGGCAACAGAGTTGTTTGTGCATGCATCAGTAATTTCTGGCCATTTCAGATGATTGCTTTGCTTTGTATGACCTGTCTGTGTTTATCTCCACTCCTGTGTTTCTGCGGGTTGGAGACTGTGTAAACCCTTAAACTGAGCCATAGCCAGAGACAGATTTGAGCTGATTCCGTTCAAGGCAGCATTCGAAAACCATCCATCACTTCTCAGCCGATGGCCCACCACTGACCAATCCCCTCACTGCCACTCAGACAAGGCACCACTCACACAGCAGAAGCAAGAGAACGACTGGTGTGCACTGAAGGGCACACTCCACAGATAATTGGAACAGTGCCCCTGCTGAGTTTGAGGATAATCAGCTGTGTATCACCAGAACAGTGACCTCCATACTGATAGTGGACATATTGTTTGCAGTCTACAGCAGGTAGGCGTCAACAGCTTCCCCTTCCATTTACATTTACTTTGGTACAATCCTGGAACGTAAACGTACAGTAATCACTCTGACAAATATTCAGTGGTGATATTAATTCTTCATTACAGCAATTAGGAAGGAGAGCGCCCAATCAATCAATCTCATTAGTTTCTTTGTCAAGTAGTCCATCTCCCTTTCCTGCGTGGCGGTCTATACAGTATTTATTGCCATGATGCTCATTAAGTGTTGGCGCTTATATATGCCATAGCGTGGCTATAAAAATCTCTGCTCACAGATGACTTCCCATTGCATTTCATAGAGAACATATAAATGAGAATATCAGTCAGGCGGATGATGACTATGCCGCTTCATGAAAATGACTGTAATTTTCTTTGCACAGTAATAATACAATTCCTTATTTAAGAGAACAGCAGGTACTGTGGCTGACAGTAATTCTCTGGCGGTCAATCCATTTCAAATACACAAACACATGCACACAAAGCACCTGTGTGCACACAAGCCCTGAATACATCTTTGAAGCAGACCTGGGTCCGGAGAATGATTTAGCTGCTTCTTAAATTAGGGGCTGCACTGGTTATAGTAACAGTACAGACTGTGAATATACAGCATACAGCAAATAACTGATGCAAGCTATATGCCAGACTGCAGTCCGTAAAAGAAAGTACTGACCAGTGGATCCAATTCAGCAAAACATAATGTAAGATGACATTTAAATATCAACTTTCAGTAATGTTTTCAGACAAATAGAAAACATGCCGTGGTTTGAATAATAATTCTGGCAACACGGTTTGTCAAGAAACAAAAATTCAATAAAAGCTCCGTTACTTCTCATCTATTACACAAAACATCTTTTTTTTTTTTTTTTTTTTTGCTTCTTGAATTTAGTATCTCATGTTTGTTTGAAGTCTTCTCTTCAAATTGATCTTGACACAAATGTTTACAGTAGACTCAAGGATGATCTGATTTGATTATGGTGGTAAGGGTCTGACCTCAAAAACCCTGTTATTTGGCCATAAATCAAGAATTTATATCCTTTTTTTAATGACAAAAAATGCATTTGATACATTTTATTTAATGAGTCTTTTTCCGACGTGCAGGGATGACAAAAAAAAAAAGTACCTGCACACACTTGCCTGCACTGACACATCTTTGCAAACTCAATCCTGCCGGAGTACACACTTTCATGTTCAGTGACCTCAAGGGAATATCACTGAAGAGCAACAGGAGGTGATTACTGCGGTCTGGTCTGCCACAGTGATGCCTGTTGAGTTGATGTTTTAAAAGCTTTAATGGACTGGCAAGCCACAGATGAGAGCCGGGTCTCTGTTGCCCCGTTTTAAGGATGTGCTCATGCATATACTCTGTCATATGATGTGAGCCAATTAGATAAATCTCTCAAGTGTGAGAAGCCTATAGAAATGTGAAGGATTTTTTTAGCCCTGCAACTGAGGGTGTCTTTGGTTTGGTCACAGAGATGTAAGGCGGAGCACACCCTCGCAGGGACTGCAAGCAGAGTCTGCGTTGTCAAGTACCATATGAGTTACACACAAACATGCATCTCGGAGTGTTTTAAAGGCACCGTTACTATGTTGTCTGAGGGCTACAATCACATTGCTGCTGGAATTGGAGACACTTAAAGTATATGCTTTTACAAGCTAAATGCTCTAAAAGAGCCATGGTTGGCGATTGAGTTTATCTATTGTCTATCTCTGTAGATAATACTGTGTGGCTCTCCCGAGAGGCTGTTTGTGGCTCAGATTTCTGTCTGTATCCTTTAAATTCACAAATAAAACCCAGCTTCTCTCATCCTTTTTTTCCAGCTCAGGTCCTGACTTCCCCTCTGCCTCCCCATTCCCTTCTGTACCCGAGCCTTGTGTAGTCAAGTGTAGCAGATTCAGTATTGATGAGGCAGATCAATTCAGACCACCCTCCCCTTTCTGTGACTGTAAGTCTTGAATAATATATCTCTCATTTAATATTCTGATACAAGAAATAAATGGCTGCAGTTTAAGATTCCTAGCGGTTTAAGATTGTAGTGTCCTGACAGAAGAATTGAGAACTGTTCAGTTTTTATTTATTTAATATTTATTTAATAACAATATTTGAACAACTTTGTACTTGCATATATATATATATATATATATATATATATATATATATATATATATATATATATATATATATACATATATACATACGTAGTTCGAATAAGGTTAAATCTTTAATTTACACCTGACCTTTAATTTGTAACAATCCCAATTCAGATACAGACAGTGGTCAAATATTTTCCAGGAATAATGTCAAATTGTGTTCTTTGGTATCTTGTGTCCACCGACATCATCTTGAGTCAAGCTTCTACTGTTATGTGTTAGGATTGATTTGATTGCCCCTCGTGGCCCCTAGAGACTTTGCCAAAAAGATCCTTGACTGTAGCACCTCAAGCATCATTCATCATCACAGAGGATTATTTGACTCCTGGTCTCATATGGAGCAATATCAATATCATAGTTTGTTCGACATCTGCCTCGCCTGGAATTTAACGAGATATAAGATACGCTGATGATTGCCTTTTCCCTCAGAGACTCACAAACCGAGTTACATTTTAATCTTCCATGACTTACAGTATCTAAATTAAATGAAGTGGTCTGCTCCAGCAACACTGACACAGTGAAACAGATCTGGCAGAGGAGTAATTGTGGGAAATGAAAGTCGTGCTCTGTGTACTTTGCTGTTCATTGTATATAAAAGAAATGTAATTATCCAGACACTGTACCCTACAAACATAGTGACGTGAGGCGCGTGGGGCAGCAACAGTTTGGTCGCACAACATTCAAACAGTGATTGACCATTACCCACAGTTCTATCGCAGCTGCTCCTGAGGGACTGTGCTCATACTTGTTAATCTGAGCGCTAACGATTTGTTGGTGTTTGCCCGTGATGATGGTATTCAGCCTTAATTGTGAATTTGATGTCATTTTGAAATTAAGAATGAGAGTAAGCTTTGAAGAGCCCACAACACAGGCCATATCTGAATAACTCTGATTGTTGTTGAGTGATTGTGTTGCGAGATATTTCAATTATGTGGCCACAAGCATGAACACAAAACACAACAACAGCACTTAAGACAAGATGAAATGTTAATCCTCCCCTCCCCCGCTAGGCCTCCAGTAGAAA
The DNA here is from genome assembly GCF_022379125.1 of Scophthalmus maximus. Classification (NCBI taxonomy): domain Eukaryota; kingdom Metazoa; phylum Chordata; class Actinopteri; order Pleuronectiformes; family Scophthalmidae; genus Scophthalmus; species Scophthalmus maximus. The sequence goes on from NC_061529.1 coordinate 9,150,475, forward strand.
ACCGGTCTAATTTGAACGTGCTCATGCACTCCAAAACTTGTTAGCGCTTGAAAGTAAGACAACATTCATGCATTGTTTGTGGCCCTTTTTTTTCTGTAGCCAAATAACTGCAGCCAGTCATGGAAAACACACGCGGAGGACAGTGGCACAGAAAAAAGTCCACACACTCCTCGCCAATTGGACACACACACTTGAACACACAAACACATTCTCACTGTTACCGCAGTCTGGCCAGAGGTCTCAGAGACAGGAGGAGTGTGATGATGGATGTGCTGCATCTACTTCTTCCAGACAGCTGGTCTGCAGAGTGGACACAGGGACAGGGAAGGCCATCAGTCAACACACACACTTTAGCACCCATTTTAACTGGTGTGTGTGTGTGTGTGTGTGTGTGTGTGTGTGTGTGTGTGTGTGTGTGTGTGTGTGTGTGTTTGTGTGTGTGTGTGTGTGTGTGTGTGTGTGTGTGTGTGTGTGTGTGTGTGTGTGTGTGTGTGTGTGTGTGTGTGTGTGTGTGTGTGTGTGTGTGTGTGTGTGTGTGTGTGTGTGTGTGTGTGTGTGTGTGTGTGTGTGTGTGTGTGTGTGTGTGTGTGTGTTTATAAAACGTGTGTGAGTTTGGCATTATGTACATTGTGGGGACCTAAATCTGTTTACACAGTCAGTTATGGGGACATTTCTTCCCTGTGGGTACAAAAAGGATGTCCCCATACCATAAATCATTATATTTTAGGGTGAAGACAGGTTATTTCAGCATTAGGCAAGGAGTAGTTTGGGTCAGAGTATTGTGAAGAGTGTTGAGAAAATGAATGTATGTTAATGTAATGTCCTCTGAAGTCATGGAGACATGGCGTGTGTGTTTGTGTGTGTGTGTGTGTGTGTGTGTGTGTGTGTGTATGCCGGTGTGTGTGTGCGTGTGTGCATCCTCGCTGTCCTGCCTCTGTCTCTTACCATGGCTCCTCAGGTGGACGACTCTGGGCCTCATTGTCCCTTCCCATCTGCCCCGGCACCGCCTTTCTGTCCCTCGGCTTGCCACACTGACAGGCGGAGTTGCCACGGTGATGGATGACTGTGCGCTTAGTTTCAGTGTCAGAGTCCTGCACCTCTGCTACCTGTCGTGTGGGTCCCTGTCAAAGACTTCCTGTCAGGTCACCCCTCCTCTCCTTTTTCATCCAGTTTTCTCATCTTCATCCTGCAGCTCTTCCGTCTCTCCTTTATTTAGCTCTCTGTTGGGACCTATTTCAAAAGTTGGAGCAGTTGAGTGTAAATTTTCCCAGAAACGGGGAGTTCATCCTGATAACTTCTGAAGAGCGACAGAACAAAGAGGTTGATTACGCCACATATCTGCTCTCTAATGTCACATAGAGCAACACTTTCATTCAGAGCAATTCTCCTACAATCAGTGAGACGGCTTGAGTTTATATACAAGTAAGTTAATGAATGCATTTCCCTTAATGAGGTGCATGATGAGAAGCCTCCGCCTCCTTTCCTTTTCAATAAGTCGTGCACGGCAGTGTGCGAATTCTGCTGATTGTCTGTTTGTGTTGGCCTGAACGCACCTTCATTTGTCACTGTGTGGCCGTGTGTTCATTATACAGCGGGCTTCTTTCGGAGTGACCCCAGTTTTATGCCACACATTTTAACTACTAGCCCTTTTGTAATGAGGTCCATAAGCAAGGCACTCATGAGCTTTGTCTGTGAATATAATTAACCAATTAGCCTGTTCTTTATTAAAGACCAGCCGCAGCCATGCGTCCCTGCTACCAGGGACTAGTTAGTGTGCTCTAATGAGCTTTTAGCTTCCAACCAGAAACCCTGTCAAGCATTATTAATAAAGAGGGTATTTGTGCAGGCCTGTCAGCTTAAACACACAACCAGAGAGTCATGCTCATTGAGATTTATCTGCAAGATTAATGAACAAGGTGGCACAGTCAAACCAGATTTAAAAATAAAGCAGGGTTAAAGTCACTGATTACTTCATTTTTTTTTTTTTACAAAATACAAAATGTGTATATATTTTTTTATGCTTGCTGCTGTATATTTGTACAAATCTCTGTGATCTCCACAATATGACAAGAAGAGATGTATTTCCCATGAATGTCCGCACGCTGTTTTTGCAAAACATTGATACTGTACCAAATTTCTTCCCAAACTATTGTATTACACCATTAGACTGTCAGTGGGAACAGCGGAGAGCCGAGACATGTTGAATTACCTTTTCTTTACAGAGAAAGGAGTGGAATATATTCAGGATTCAATTTTTCATGCTGTAGTGTTGCACTGAAATCATACCCGACTTAATATGCTAATAACAAAATCAATTTGTGACAGGTTAGTTTCAGCGTAATTGGTGTCTGATTTCTCGGAGCCTTGAATTGATCAAAGAGACATTGGGTGAATAAAGACACAGAAACTGCCATCACCATGCTTCAAGAGCAGCATTGAAAATGATTTAAAACACCAATACCAAGCTCAGATACTTCCACCACAAACGGAAAATTGAACAGGAATGGATGTTTACATGTATCAGTGAGACCGGTAATATCAGCATATCTCTGGATATCGTATTCATACTCTAACAATCACATATTCAAGGTTATCCAAGTGATTACAAAGAGGATAAACAGAGGTTTAATACACCCGTTGGAGACCAACTGAGCATAATGGAATGACATTAACAATGTTACTCAATATGATGAACTGTATGTTAATTAATTAAGGGATTCAATGTCTTAAGAATAATGAGAGTGCTCAAGTGAGAGGGTTGACGGTAAATGGAATCCCTCATTGAAGGGTTTTCAGGCATAATTATGATGCCAACAAAGAATTTATATTAATTGAAAAGATTTCTTTCTTTGTTGGAAAGAAATCTGCAGTTGAGTATTCAGCGAAGAGTACAGGTTGGAAACACTGTTTTAAAATCGTTTTTGTTCCGGGAGCTGCGCTGAGCACAATGATGACGAGCCACTTCTGATGAGTGAAGAAGAAATGTTGCACCATCTTGGATTTTTACAGAGATAATATATAATAATAGATTATAATATTTCCATGGAAACAGGTTGTGTTTTTGTGGCTTTGCACACTTCTGACTTTGTTGTGGATTGAAAAGTAAGTTCATCACCGCTCAATGCGTGAAGGTGGTGCTTCAATTCAAGATCATGAGTCATCCAACATCAGGCAAACAGCCAACTTTGGAGACTCGGTGAAAAGAGAAACAGTTGATTTGACAATAAGATGAGCGTTAGATACAATCTCTTTTAATGTGTCTCGTTATTAAAGGCCTTTGTGGGCAAGCTTGCGAAAACAAAGAATAAAACTCGATTAAGGCAAATCGTACATTTCAGTTTAGTAATGTTATCCATAAACAGTTTCGCAATTGATTTTCCCCACAAACGATTATATCATGATACGCAATGATATTGTGATAATGATTACTATATTTGCCTTGGTAGAGCAGTGTAGCCAATAGCTGAAGTGAGATGACCAGAGGACGTCTGTCGGACGTAAAACCACTCGAGTCGTATCTGCGTAGAGTATTTCAACCGTATGGAAATCCTGCATAACAGCAGTCAAGACCCCGGCTTATCTCAGTCGCACAACCGTGTATATCACCTGGGACTGTTTACAGTCTGAAATGTGACTGCTGCCTCTCTCTCTCTCTATCGCTCCCTCCCTCGCTCGCTCCCCCTGCACATCACAGGGATGAGTGATGCTGTCTGAGCCTCGTCTTTGACTGGCAGAATAAACGCAGGCACCACAACAGTAATTCTGTGCGACAAACTACGAGCAACAAACAGAGGTAGACAGACGAGACACACCACAACTGTGACAGTGTACAGCAGGAGAAGCTAAAGCTGTGGCAGTGTTTGCAGATGTAGGTGTTTTAGTCCAGCGATGATGACAGAGTTGGGAGGCAGATGCTCAAGCATGATACTCACGTGAACGTATGACAGTACAGGTGCAGGTCTGGTTGACGGAACTTGGAAAGGGGGATAGTGACAGTGTGGCTGAAAGATGGACTTGGAGTATAATCATCTAGGGTTCGTATATTAGTGTGTCACTAGATACTGTTAATGGCCGAAGATGGGACATTGAAAGAGATCTTAAAGGGCACAAACTGACAGCTTTCAAATTGTGTTTGTAGCTCAGACAGGTTTTCCATTCGAAAACGCAGCCATTCAGGAAAACAAAATTTGTATTACGGAAACCTTTAAATTCCCACCTTGCCCTTTGTTGCCGGTAATTAACACAAGAAAGAGAGATTGAGATGGAAAAGTAAAGGAAGAAATGGGTAAACCGAGGTGTGGGAGGGTAGGGGGGTGGCGAGATGGAGCGAAAGGCAAACGGGAGCGAAAGATGGAGATGAAACACTGGAGGCAAAGCAAGGTGCGAGCAGAAGGAGATTTGCACATGAACAGTAGAGCATGCCAGAAAACGGAGCAAGGCTAAGGCGACGAAAGGAAACAAACAGAAACGTCAGGAGAGAAAGGGAAGCGGTGAGAAGCGGCACAAACAGAGAGATAAAGCAAGATTGACAGGCCAAAAGGGAGACTACAGAAATGTACACAGCGTCAGGCTGATATTGTCATTCTGTGCAGCAGCCCTGCTCCAATGTGTTGATTATGAGAGCATCATTTGAGACTGACAACCTCGTTCCAATAGTACAGCATGCCAAACACATTCCGAGCCCCCATCTCTCTCTTTCTCTCTCTCTCTCTCTCTCTGCGCTCTCCTCCTGAGCTCGCACAATAGCCGTTTGATGAAGACTGAATGATTGGAGGAGGAATGAAGTGAAACGTGAAAGAATAACAGAAGAAAAAACACACACTTGGATAGGCTGCTGATGGGGAGGGTGCAGGAAAAGCAGAGAGATGGAGAAAAGAGCGGCGAGGTTGTGTGGAGAACACGGGTTCAATGCAGCTGCAATTAAGGGAGCGGTTTTGTGCCAGGGAATATGCTAAATCCTCCTTTGTGTGAGCAGTTGATTGGCCATTGCGCTGCGCACCAGGCGGCGAGGGGAAGGGGAGGCAGTGGGCTCGGACGCCTCTGTCTGGCACGGCGTCCATCACAGGCCTCATTTAGCTTACACACCAAAAAAGACACACGCGCGTCAGCTGTCTCTCCCCGCGTCCACGGGTACGTACTTCCGAGGGACGCAGGGAAAGAGTTGCTAGCTCAATGAGCAAGCTCCAGAGACGGAGAGCGGAACAAAGATACTCATTAATGGTCATGTATGACCTTTTTATATATGAGCTGAGCCTCAATCCACCGAAGGCTGGATGTAATTTTGGACCGAAGGGATTCTGGGGAATACTGAAGGAGTTCAGGTTGCATGGGAGGACACTGAAGCCGCGGTGTAATTTCCTCCCCAGTTAGTTTTGGTAAAATTGACAGAGACATTTACAACCAAAAAAGCCTCAGTTTGTATTATTGATCTCCATATGATGAAGAAATTAAACATATGGGGATATTACAGGATGGTTGGTGCTTATTAAAACAGTACATTTTATACTTTTTAAGTGATCTCTATCAACGATGTTCTATATACTATAGCTTGCATGTTTTTCCTCTTCTCTCCAGTGTCAGACATAGCAACTCTTTTAACGGGGTTAACCGATAAGTGCACTACGTCGACTTGTCAGCTGCACATTCGCGTCGTGAGTCTCCCGCTTTGCCACATCACAAAGGGTTCTGTTGGATTCAGATCCGGTGGCTGCAGTGGCCACTGGAGTACACTGTACTAATTTGCATGTTCATGAAACCAGATTTGCTTTGTGACATGGTGCATTAACATCCTGGAATTAACCATTACGAGATGATATAATTGTGGCCGTAAAGGGAAGCACATGTTCAGCAACAATACTCGGATTCGCTGGTTTAATAAACGGCCAAACGTGTGCCAAGATAAACATTCCCCACATCGTTACACCACCGCCGCCAGGAGCCTGGACTGTTGACGCGACGCAGGTCAGGTCCATGGATTTATGTTGTCGACACCAAATCCTGACCCTACTATCTGCGGCCTCAGCAGAAATCCAAATTCATCAGACCAGGCCACGTCTTCAGACAGTCCAGTTTTTGCCCCTCTCTCTTCTTGGCTGACGGGTGTGGAACCTGACGTGATCTTTTGCTGTTGCAGCCAGTCTGCCTCAAGGTTGGAGGTGTTGTGCTTTGTGAGATGCTCTTCTGTTCACCACAGTTGTAAAGAGTGGTTATCTGAGTTACTGTCGTCGTTCTGTCTGCTGCGACCAGTGCGACCGTTCTCCTCTGACCTCCCTCATCAACATGGCATTTCCATCTGCAGAACTCTCAATGGAAGATTATTGTTTTTGTAATACTCAAACTGGTGCTTCTGGCACCAAAAAGCATGCCACGGCCAAAGATATCAGAGATCAAATTGTCCCCCATTGTGATGTTGGATGTGAGAATGACTGAATCTTCTAACCTGTATCTGCATTATATTATGCATTACATGAATACGACAGGTGTTCCTGCTTTGTGAGAGGATATTCACATCTGCTTTAAGAGATAACTTGCTTTGTCTACACATTTGGTTTAAAATGGTTTGAAATCAATTTCAAAATTATCAGCAAAGAAATGACATTTACACCTGCGTCCACTCATCCCACTTGTATTAGTTAGAGTAGACTAAACATTAGAAAACTCCTTTCAGTTTAACCTGAATCATTCCAACGGGAACAAAAACAGCTTCAAAAATGACCATGAAGTTGAATCAGCAGCTCTCTAAAGAGTTTTAAAAAAGACTAAACGTTTTAATCTTCATGCATCATATTGTAGTGTCTATAATGTATTACCAAAATTGATTTAAATACTGGAGTACTTCACGTAAAAACACTTGGTATTGCTAGATGTATTTAAGTTAAATTACATGATGCTCAAATAACAAGTTTTGATATTGGTCTCATGAATAGGAAAATGGGAAAAAAAAAAAACTTTAACATCTTCAACGATGCATCTTTGACACATCTCGGAGAATGTTTTGGTTGGTGAGAGCTTATAATCACAACACAGGCTTCTATTTGAAAAAAAAAGCTTGCTCGCTCTCTCTCTCACACCCTCTCTCTTTCTCTTTTTCTCTCCCCTCCTCCCCTTTGTATTTGACTGATGATGTCAAGAACAGTCAGGTGGAGCCACTGGCTCCATCACCATCTGGTCCCCAGAAGAGGAAGTCACAGCAGTGCTCTCACGATGCACACCCACTCACCAGCCCACCACGCACACACACACACACACACACACACACCTTTACTCCAAGGCAAAAGCCAAGATCCTGCAGTTGCACCTACGTGAACACACACACTCGCCAACACACATGCCGGCACCAATAGGAGCATTCACAAGTCCACACATTAAGGGACATGCTGACTTTACCACCCACACTTTCTGCAAGGTGCATTCCATCTGCTCACTCCTCTCTCCATGGATTTCGATGGAAGAGTCCAATATGTGATACAACTTACCAGGTTGCTGTGTATTACAGTCCCAACGTGTGTGTGTGTGTGTGTGTGTGTGTGTGTGTGTGTGTGTGTGTGTGTGTGTGTGTGTGTGTGTGTGTGTGTGTGTGTGTGTGTGTGTGTGTGTGTGTGTGTGTGTGTGTGTGTGTGTGTGTGTGTGTGCGTGTGCGTGCGCGTGTGCGTGCGCGCGTGCGTGCGTGCGTGTGAGGTACTTATCAATACCAAGAGATCCTGATCAAACCACGTGGGAATTATTACTGGCCAAATGAAATCTAGGACAGACACACCTATCATATACCTCATGCCATTATTTCAACTGTAAATGTCCTGCACATTACATACTTTTTGCATTACCTATTCAAATTCAAAAGATAATTTATGTTTCAAAAGAAAAAAAGGAATATATCGGTCAATACCGTGTAGGAGTATTCACATATTGTTATCCGTATCAGCCCAGAAATATCTAGTCACAGATTGGTTCTACAAATAACCACAAAGAGACACAAGAGGAAGACACCAGAGAGGGTGAATACAGATATTCAATGGAAACAGACAGGCACTGCTTACGGTCGTAAAAATGCCCCGAGGCAAGTAAGAGAACATACATCGTTTCATGAATAAAATATACTATTGCACTCAAAGCAGGATAAAACCGGTGTAAACATCAGTGACACAAAATATGGCCAACCAATAGAGAAAAGGTTAGAAGGATTGTCACTTGCACAAACGTGTGTGTGTGTGTGTGTGTGTGTGTGTGTGCGCGCACATAGGAAAAATATATTCCCAGTGCAATTTAACTGTAACACTCAAACCAAAGTGAAGCTGAATGCCAATTGAAAGCGGACTACAGAGATCAGCCCACGGTACGGAGCCCTGAGCGCTCAGGTTGCTTGCTGCAGCTTAAAACATCACTGATGGCTGTTTCACCCTCTGACTCACTAAATTAACTCCAAATCCATTTACCAGCGTTGCAGCTTAAGCCCTCCAGTTTGGTCTTGGTCTTCAGCGGTTTCTTCTAATTGAGTTTCTAGTAATTACCACAAGGCTAATGCATTGCAAGTGTCTTCTAAATCAGGGGTAAAGATTTTGTTTCAGACTACAAGTGCACACGGCGATTGTATGCATCGGGACGTAAGAGATGCTTCGGGATGTATGTGGGGGGGAAAAAACTACGTGGATCCGTCGAAGACAGAGCAGCTCAAACCCCAAAGAGGGGATGAGGGTTTTTGTACATGTCCTCGAACTCTCCCACTCTTCCAACCCTTCCACACACACACACACTCTCTCTCTCTCTCTTGCCCTTAATCCGTGACTTTGATTCAGAACGCCAAGCAGAGGTAACCTGGCTGACACGCTGCACATGGGACTTTGATGTTTGACATTGAGTGGGCTGACGCTGGTTGGATAAACACACTTGAAGCAGAACAAATTAGCTAGTTACCTTGTGTGGCCCATTTCTTGATACTGAAATATAAATATACATATATATATATATATATATATGATGGGATTGTGTGTACACTTCCTCAGGATTGTCTCTGTGCTCCTTTTAAACTTTGTTGTGGTGATCAGGAGTTTACAGGAGACACGAGTATACACGCCGCTCCCTTTACCTTCATGAAGTTGCCTGGGACCTTCCCTGTCTCTGAAGACTCCTTTAATTAGGCTTTAATTGCCTTATTAGTGCTGCTTATCGATGGAAGAGCTAATGCAGAGAGAGAACATGGACCGGCAAGGAAGAGAGCTGTAGAGGAAGAAAGATTGAAGGGGCAGGGTGGGTTTAAGGGGCAGTCAAAGCCCAAGAGGACGCGGAGAGTCGTACACATATGCAAACATTCGTACGTGCAGGGAGCAAACTCATGCACACACTGGGACGCGCAGGGAGCGGGTTAGTGCAGGTGAAAGTGAGGCCATCTCCCGTGGAGAATGTGTTGTCAGGTGATATAAAACACGGATATGGGAGGGAAGACAGATACATGACTAGTCCTTCAACAAGAGGCTCTGTGGTGCGCCCAGGCAATTGACCCTTCACCCTGACCTCCGTACGGCAGGGGAGATGGACGAGGCAGAGAGGAGAGAGCTGAGCGAGAGAGGAGGGGCAGCGGGAAATGATGAATGAGAGGGGTGTGGGAGACAAGGAGATGACCAGGTGGAGGGGGGGGGGGGGGGTTGCAATTAGCAGGACAAAGAAGAAGAGGTAAAGAAGGAGGCCGCAGGCATGCACACCCTGCATATCCCGTGTATACCTCACTGCTGGGCCTGGAGTATTGCAAAATGGAGAAATTCTTTAGAGAATAAAGAGAAATGAAATTAGTTTCTCAAATAAAAGCTGTGGAAATCAAATCGTATCTGAATATGATACATGATAAATGCCAGCTCAAAGTATTAAAAAAAAAAAAAGCGTATTCACAAATTTAGGATTTGTAATTGATGTGCTAGTGCATCTCTCTGTCCTCCACCCTGCAAGACATGCAAACACGCGGCTCATACCTGCCTTTTAAAATTCATAGCCTGGACCTGGGTTCACAGCTAATTCCATTTTCAATTTATTATTTTGTTGACAATGATCTTGCGCACGTCATAGTTGGCATTTGTTATTTTTATTAGCCTGTGGCTAGTAATACCAGTTTCAACTTTCATTCCGCTGAGGCAGAGAACAAAAAAAAAACTTCAAAGATGTGAAACTTGGTTGCAGGAGTCGAAGCCCAGTGCACGGAACAAAACTCAGAGATAAAACCAGCGTCTGTTTTACAGGCCCAACAAGAATAATGACTTTTTATCACTGCTGTAGGCTTTACCAATCCATCTGTTGCCATATCAAACTCTACCTAGTGAAGTGATGCTATAAAAGGATGCCTAGTGGGACTGAAGCCTCACATAGGCACATCTGCAGAGACAATACAGCAAGTTACCTTTCCACTATAATAGCTCCTCTTCATCTGCCACACACTCACAGATGCACGTAGATGCCGTACTGTAATTGTGCACCTCCGCATTGTAAGTGTGCACCAGCGGGTGTGTTTGCACCTGCGTGTGTTTGTGTGCGGGTGAATCAATCCATCAGGGAAACGGAGGAGTGTTCCTTCCTTTCCTGCACGTCGTTCCCCAGCCTCATTAGAACCCATTCAGTCAATCAAGCATGAATCCCTAACACAATAACATGCAAAGTGCTTTGTCTGGGTGTAATTGGCCCTGCCAGAGCTGTTCTCCTCAAACGGTTAGCTTCACTCGCCTCTCTCAGGCCGCAGCGTGGAGCCCTGTCCAAGAAATGCAGCTGGCCAGGGGAGCTGAAACGAGCGAGAAAAGGAAAAGGGATAAAGATAATTGAAGGGAGATTTAAGACAGCGAGAATGAAACAGCCTCCTCTGTGGGTTCTCTTTAGAAGTATTTATATTTCTAAGTATCTATAAAGTCATTCAAGCCATTCTTCATGAAGTTATGCTCTTGTTCACATGGTCACCCTTTATATCTTCTATATGCATTTAGCCAATGAGACTGTGTGTATGTGTGTGTGTGTGTGTGTGTGTGTGTGTGTGTGTGTGTGTGTGTGTGTGTGTGTGTGTGTGTGTGTGTGTGTGTGTGTGTGTGTGTGTGTGTGTGTGTGTGTGTGTGTGTGTGTGTGTGTGTGTGTGTGTGTGTGTGTGAACTCCTGTCTGTCATGATCACACATGTTCACCATTACTATGACAAACCCTTTGACATCCCCACACATGCACACACACACACACACACACACACACACACACACACATACACACACAAGGAGATGCACACATGCATGCAGACAGGGAGGGTGATGGGAAATGGATCACGCGCGGGCGCAGAATCGTCGGCCCCCGTCTGTATCCCCCACAGGAGGGACTGTTTGTTCGTTATGATGGGTAACACGGCTGACTGACACTTTCCTCCATACCAACCCAGCAGCCAATATACAGAAAATTGTGCAGTGACATTGTTGATTAAGCAGACATTCAGTGTACGCCGCGTGCATTGTTACACTGTAATGGGTTCACTGTTGCAGGGAAATACAGTCTCTCGGTGTGTACGTGAGTGTGTGCGTGTGGATATATAGATGTTTACATGTAATGTATGTGTGGGGTTTCAACGACATGTGACCGTATGCATCAAAGGAACACATTTTTAATTTTGGACTGGAGCTTTTTATGACTAAGGCCAGGCCATGGTGCCTCGAACTGCTGACATTCTCTTCAGCGGTCAGATGCTGCCATCTAGTGACGTCTGCTCCTTACACAAAAACATCCTGCATTAAATGATGAACCGCTTAAGATGCACATTTACTGGAAAACCGAACTCAAAAGGTAGATTCGGTTAAATGCCGAGCTTGTCATGAACTTTAATTATCGAGGCAGACTAGTGTAGACACAGCAGGATTGCTTTTTGTTGTTGTTGTTTTGTATTTTTTACTTATTTTGTTTTTTACAAAATGTCAGATTCCTGAATCCTGCCATGCTCCGCGTGTCTCCTTCTCGCTCGTCCCTGGATCCGTCTACCACCCTCTTATCAAGGTTGGTTTGTTCCAGCAACACCTCCCAGTGTTTTCACTTGTCCTTCTCTGCAGGAAGCGAATTGGACGATCTACCCTGCGCCGATGTTATGCTGTGAATCAAAAAAAAAAAAAAAAAAGCCTAATTAAATTGCCTAATTGGTTTCCTTGGGAAGGGTAAAACAGATTTAAATTGATTACTGCTAATGGCCTTTTGTGGAACCACATTGGCTTCTGCTGTTTGAGGAGGATTTAGCAAAACCAATTAATTTGCCTCACCTCTTCCACACCCTCCCTCTATCTGCCTCTGTCTCTGTCTGGGAGATTTTTCATCATTTGGGTTTTCCACTTTCAAATGCCCTCCTTCATTCTCTCTAAATAAATACGGAAAATAACATAACTGGATAACAACTATTCAAGCCTAATTGGCTGAATACTGTCATACTGTTTTGCGGGGGGGGGGGTGGCAGATATGGTATATAGGTCTACTGTTACGAGACTCGCCTGAAAAAAATGATCATTTAAATCTCTCTTTCAATTAAGTTGGCCGTGCCTGTTTGCCTCCACACAGCAGCTCTCTCTGCCGCTGCTGCTGCTGCTGCTGCTGCTGCTGCTGCTGGGCGGAAAAAAGTAAGATGTCAAGGTCACATTTTGTCACACAAGCTGATTAAATCCTTAATACGTTCTCCCCCTCACTGTATCCCCGGCCCTGGTGTTTCTCCTCCTCCCATCAAATATTATCACAACCAGACCTAATGTGACACCAAATGTTACCGTGTTAATTACATTTAGAGCAACTTTTGTGTATGATTCAAACAGATGTCCCCCACCTGATGGGAAAGGGATAACAATAAATTTTTCTCACAGACAACTTTTATTAGCAAAGTCGAAGGTTAATATATATGTGTGTGTGTGTGTGTGTGTGTTTAAAAGGCTGATCATGAATGTGGCATCATCTGCCTCTGTGTTCTGTGACTAAACAAAGCTGGATTTCCGTGCTGAACTTCTTCCATGTTATTTACGTGCAGTAAAATGAAATGCAGTTACAGGCTGAATAGCCCATGACAAGTGAACGAAAATAAGCATTCTACATATTCATAGCTGACTATATGGGATTACAGATGAGTGAAGCAACCTTCCACTGCCTCAAGGTTCACTGGAGATGTAGGAATAATGACTTAAGTACTGCTGTTTAGCTGGATTACATGCACAAGCCTTGAGCATTACAAATTAAGGTTGAAAGAAGCCTGGATTCCATTATGGGATTACGTTACACACATTTTGTTGTGAGTACTGCATATCTGTGGTAGCCTATATGTTACTCTTGAAACAATGTTACGGCACCAACTTGGGTTGAAGTCAGTCGGTGTCCTTAAAAAGCGTGATAAAGGATATGAAACACATGAGCAGCACTACTACAAGCGATGGAAGGAGCTGTGGAGGAAAAGAAAAACAAGTTCCTATAAAAAAAAGGTTGTATTGGCGTATAATATTTTAACGAAACAATATGAAAGCAGGGAGACAAAAAGCAGGTTTTAGATTTAAAAAAGGTTTGTTTTTCCAAAAGATGAGGAATGGCAAAGCAGGACTTCTAAACTGCACTGGGCCCTGTTATGTTGACCACATAATAGAAATGACTGCAAAATAGAGCATACTGAACTGCAACGGAACTAAAACTGAGTGAGCTAACACTATCTAAAATAAATACTAACTAATGCAAAGTGATTAAAAAGGTCAAATTATATATGTATTCCCACACTGCAGATTCATATTGTAAATATGTTTCTTTCATGTGTTCTTTTATGCAGTGTGATATTCACACTGTATATGGAAAATAATTAATCAGCGATAAGTGTCAGCCTCAGCAGATGTGATCAGGGGATGTTCTTGAAAGCAAAAAAAGACAGTAAAAGAGGTCAAAATACACATCACTGAGATGTTTCTCTAAAATCCATAATGGGTTTTTACCATATCAGACAAGAGTTTCAACCACTAGTGTGTAATTTCAGTCTCTCTCTCTGCCTCTGCAATTGTTTTTCACATGTTCTATTTGCCAGCCACATCTCCTTTCAGTTTTACCTCTTTATGCCTACTGTACCTGCATGGGAGGAAATGAATCTGAGACAACCCTTTACAAACCGCACAATGCTAAAGAAAGTCAAACTGTGTCCGGGAAGAGGAAATTGCCACCCAGTCGAACAAAAAGCACGAAATGTATTTTCCACCTCTGAAACTCCCTGTCCATTGCGTTCATCTTTGGCCTGAGGTCTGCATGCCAAAGGCCACAACACAGCATCACTATCAGCCATCATTATCAGTTGACAAAAATAAACACAGTTTTGTTTTTTCAGTGAATCATTTGTGTCACTCTAAACCGGTATAAGCATCAAAGTCAGATATGACATAAAGATTTTAGACATGAGGATGAAGTCACTTTTCAGAAATATCTTATCTATAAATGCACAGCTTGTCTTGCAAGCAACGTTCTCCCCCAACTTGATGTAGGTATATTTGTAACATTAAAAGACCATTTTATATATATTTTTGCAAAGAGCACAATATAAGCACTTTGTAACCTAGGTTTTAAAGGTGCTATAGAAATATAATTTTACTTTACTTTCTTAAACGCATAGGCCTTGACTTAGGGCAAACATTTTGCTGAATTTACAGTGCAGGTACACTGCCAGGCTGCGGCTGAACGTATGCATTTGCATACTACTGCAGCGAAAAAGCCCCAGCTACTGCACAGTAAGTACCGCTACCTGTTGTGCTTTGCATATATGCATATAGGCTTTATCTGGTTTGGCAGATTTCTTTTGTCTCTAACTTTTGCTTGCGATCCCTGAACCAAACAACAAAACATTTTAACCAGTATTACCTATGCTGTGATAATATGTTTCTAGCCAATAAGTTCTCATTAGTGCATCTGCATCATATTGATCTAAAGCAACAAAGCATACAGAAGTAATAACACGTACAGTTCACTTGCAGTTTTCTACATGCCCATACAAATAGAATAAGGTATATTGCATCCACATGGCAAATTAAAAACTGTAATTATTTGAAGAGAGGTTATGAGGCCTAGAAATGTGTTTTCAGGCACGCTGAGCCAATGGGTTGAAAATTTATGACTATATACCTCCAGGCAACATATCTTTTTGTATTACTTGTACTAACAAGTAATATATTAATATTTATTGCTTTGTGTTTAGCAGTCCTTTGCTGCCTCGCCTTTGTGTCATAGAAGCAAACTTTAATGGCTAAAAAAACACACTGCACTATTTATAGGGCACAGAATATCAGCAAAGCCACAGTGATATATAAATGGACAATAAAAGCAAATAAGTCACAAGCACATAAAGGTTTATTTATTTTTTATCTCTGAAAGTAAAACATTTTATTTCTTTACAATTATTTACAATCGTCATTCAGGAAAAAAAAGAAGTTATTCTATTACAAGTGCACGAAAGCACAGAGACTCTCAGTCTGACCAACAACAACAATAGAACATCACGTTCCATAACAAATTAAAGTATTTGATGTGTCGCCCATGAAAGTCGTGGACCTGAAAATGCAATAAACATAAACAATAACCTGTTAATGCACAATAAAAACACACCCACAAGTTTGACTTGAAACAAATAAATAGCATTTTCCTTGGTTGGACGATAAAGAAAGGGGAGAGAAGGAAAGATCATGAGCTCGTTCTCACCTGCTCAGACCAGCGGGTAGCTGGATGCAGTAGCAATGCCACACTGGTTGTGTTTGTTCCTGGTCATCTTGATGAATCCCCTGTCGCCCCACTGTAAACCCCAGCTACAGAAACACACATAACCAGCTATATTAAGACATATAAAACTGAACCATTGTCTCAACAGAAGCTGCAACAGCATGTAGAGGAAACAACTGTGTTCTGATAGGAGTGAAGTAAGTAATATTGACTTGCAGGATTGTAACAGCACTATTATATTGAGATGAATTTAAGAAGCTGACAAATTCCTGGCTGAGATTCATTTCATCTCTGTTGTCTTGGAGGGGTTTTTTTTTCTGTGTGCTTAGACACTATCTTTGAAACGGTAGGCTACTTTTTCAAAAGTCCACACACTAACGACAAAACCTAACAGAACAAAAACAGAACAACTCTTAAAAAAGCAAATGGTCCTTGCAAAACTCTTAAAACTCCTTTAAAAATTGTGTTTCAGCTCAAACAAACCATCACTGCATGAGCTCGCACAGTATTGACTACACACTGACATAATTGTACATTTTTCAGTGTACAGAGCATATCAGATCATAACACCCTAACCACACAACACACAGATATCCACAAATCTGTATTTACTCTGAAAATAAACAGAACTGAAGAACATGAGACTAGAGCTCATCGTCTTTCTGGGTTTGCCCATATGATGTCATCCACATCAGTTGCATCAGATGTTTTATTGATCTAAGCTGCATGGACAGTGTAAATGCGTGTGGTATCTCTTTCAGAGATAGGGCTTCAAGAGTCACTGTTTTCCTTTACGCAGTCAGGAAAAGAACTGTAAATGAGCTCGTTGTCTCCGCTGTAACACTGCTTACCGACTGTAAGCATGAGAGCCAAGATATTTGTCTATTTACCTGTTCTTGACCAGCCAGTAGTCGTGACCGTCTTCAGTGCCGTAGCCCACCGCCAGTACACCGTGGTCCAACTCGGAGCTGCTGCATTCCGGCTCGTTATACACTCCTGGAAACACACACAGATACACGCAGATTAGACAGACACGTGGATAGGTTCATATATCTCTGTTGTGTTTGATGAGGCTATTATATCCACCTGACTCATAGAACTGGAAGGACTCATGAGCGGCATCGATGGCCACAGACACGGGTCCTATGCTGGCCACAGCCTCCTGCAGGGCGTCCTCGTCACCTTGTTTTATATCAACGTAGCCTGAACATTTGGCGCCGACGGTGGCAGGGTTGTAACGGCACTTTCCGTCCTAATTCGAAGACAAATATTTTCACTTTTCACCAAAAGGTTTACCACGTGGACACACACCATGGGTGTATATCAAAACGTCATGAAGACACAGAAAGCCTGCCAGCGTTCAGTTGTGCGAAACGTTGTTTTCACGGGACGGCAGTATTGTGCCTCAATGTAAATTACGTTGTTTTCCCAAAACATACATAACTTGCTCCAACTCTGTGTTATTAGCGTGATGATAACAAAATAGATGTTTTGGACTGAACGCAACAGCGGCATACGAGGATTGAAACCTGCAATTCAAAGTTTTCCGTTTACCTCGGCCTCATAAGGGTAGGAGTCCTCTGTGTCAATACCTCCGTTGGCTTTTATGTACTGGAAGGCGCTGTCCATCAGGCCTCCACCACAGCCCATGTTGCCAAAGTCCCCAGAGCAATCCACCAGCTGCTGCTCGCTCAGGGACACCAGCTTCCCTGTCTTCCTGAAGTTCTGACCCTCCAGCGAGCCGGTCTGGAAGAGGGATGAGTGAAGTTGTGACTAGGAAAACATTTGTGCAAACACATCTTCATTAGTTGGAACAACAAGTATGTTTGGTTTTTTTCACATACTGTACTGAAGGCCCAGCAGGAGCCACACTCCTTCTGATCCTTGACGTCAGTGACGTATCCCTTGTCCCTCCAGTCAACGGCGGTCGGCAGATCAGCTGCTTGTGGCAAGAGGAGGAAGGCAGAGCCACTGCGCGGCGCAGAAGCGTTGAAGGAGCCCAGGCAGCCCTGGGAAATCAGGCGTCTGTACTCCTCGTTTTCCTAGTGCGGAGGGACGAAAATCAGACAGTCACCTAACAGGGTCTTCTCCCAAAGTCCATGTCACTCTCTGTGTCTTTATAGGTGACTGGAGCCGAATCACACTGGCGGCATTGAATGACCAAATTCAACAAATGGTGAAAGTTAAAAGCGAAAATTGATGGCAGAAAACTACCACCCGTCCATTTTAGTTGTGCATACCATGTCGCCAAAGGAGTTCATGCCAAGGCGGTAAGTTTTGATGCCCTCATCGGCCATGATGTTGTGTACCAGCACCAGTTTGCGATTGTTGAGCCAGATTTCCCTGCGGTGGGCCTCCTCTGATGGAGAGTTGTAGGACCTGTCTGCCAATCAGAGAGGGAAACGGTGACAGGTGACAGAGAACGGGGGTAAAGGGTCATGATAAATTATGAATCAGTTAAAATAATTTTTCAGAGATATTCCTTTATTAGCTAACTAAAGCCAGAAACACATAAACATATAGGCATGTTGAAAATCCCTCTGGACTTTTAGAAGTGTGTGAGGCACATAGACAGGATCTTTACAGACAGCTGAACATCTACTGTACTTGATAAAAGACCACCATAAAATGTTACAAGTCTGACAAGAGTCTATACGGCCTCACCAAACTTGAGTTTCCAGGCATGGAACTCCAGGTCTTCCAGGGAGACACTGGCACAGCTGGCCACAGCCAGAACGGCAGCAGCAACCAACAGAAGCTTCATCCTGACAGACACACGAGCAGAAAAAAGCAAGCGGATCCCTTGTGACTTGCATGAAGCCACAGGTTGAGACTGAACTACTTCTCTTCTGACATTGGTTGACACTTGCACACTACCACATAATCAGCTATGTTTCCGGGGTTTGAATGAATGTCGGTTTCACTCCTCCCAACTCTTTCTTATCTTGACTCTCTCTTTCTTCTTTGCAACAGCCCACCTGCAATACAGGATGTGTGTGTGTGTGTGTGTGTGTGTGTGTGGGTGTGGATGTTTGTACTTACCTGCCCTTATGTCGCTCTGTGCAGAGAAGTTTGTGGTACAACTAGGTGATGCAGGGTTGTGCCACAAAGCCGTTCTTATATAGTTGTCTGTGGTTATGACTGACAGTGTGTCCAGTCAGGTGGCTGTCAGCAGCTCATAAAGTCAAGGAGAAAAGTTTTAAAAAGTGACATTGTCAGCAGCTCGTGAAGTCAGAATGGAAAAAAGAGTGAAGTTATATCATTCTTCCAGGAAACAAGAAAAATATGTGATCTCAGCAGTTTGTTGTTGCGGTATTATACAGTCACATGAAGAAGGAACTGTGATGCCTTCATGTGAAAAAAAACTCAAAAAAACACTGTTGGGATTTTGTGTCACATACTGATGGGAAATCCTCTTGAAGAACAAAACCAATACACACAGAAACAATAACACAATGCCAGTATGTGCCTTCGCCTATCTGTTTTAGTCTAAATTATACCACACTGAAAAATATGTGCGAAGCAGACGGAGAGGTTTTTTCATTTCTCAGACATGTGTTTGAGGGTGTAACCGGAATGATCAAGTGTTATTTAAATTTGTGCTTACCATCGCTCCTCCTCTAATTTGTAAATTACTGTAACTCTGCCAGTCATTAGTATCAATATGCACATCATACACACACAAAACCACGTTCACATTTCTGATAAATTGAGCTTTTCCCTATCTCGATATACAGTAATAGAATTCATGATTCATGACTGTTTCCACTGACTGTTATTGACAACATCCTTTCTGTTTCCACACGTACATCCTGTATACAACGTCAAAAAGATGAGATGGTTTTATTCCTGTAAATGGAGGCACCAAGAGTGTGGATTTGTCTAAGAAAGATACACTTGTGTTTCTATGGCAGCTCAGAGCATTGAAACTGTTGTCTGACTGTTGTATCTCCGTCTGTCTGACTGTCACAAGGCTTTCATGTTATGTCATGACCTCAGACCAAAAGGACAAAGGTTTAAAGACACAATTTAACTCCTTTACAACTCTTTACATGTACCTGCCTGTTTGTTACTCCCCAGCAGATAAAGAGTGTACAGTATTGTGTATACTGGGGTTCTTTCCTATAGCTAAAATACACATAGTCTGCCTGTCATTGCATAACAATAGAAACAGAAAATGTTATATATTCCTATATATTTTTTAATGTTATGTACTTTTCACGACTTGCTCGTAAAAAGCATAAGAACACAAAGACACGAAGAGCGCTAGTACTAATACCACCAAAATGCACAAAATACACACAAAACACCTACATTCTAATTCATACTCAAGTAAAAGTAAAGATGTACTGTCAGTAAATTATAAAAACCAAAAGTAAAAAAAATGGCCCTAGTTAATATATTACCAGTTAGATTGCATTAATGGCCGGCCCATAACTGAGTCCGGTTCTGCTTTAGATTTCTTCCTGTTAAAAGGGAATTTTAACAGGACTTTTTGACAAGTGCTTGGTCATTGTTGGAACGGTTGGGTTTATTTAATATTGTGAGGTCGCGACCTTAATAGGTTAAGTGCATTGAGATGACGCATGTAACGACTTGGCGCTTTAAAGGGAACTGTATTGAATTGAGACATGTGTTAATCTATTTGGAGCACTTTGTGACTGTTGTTTATTAAAGGTGCTTTACAAATAAGGATTATTATGTATGGAGTACACTCTCAGGTTTACAAGTACAAGTGTGTACATGTGTAGTGACTGACAACTTATACAATTTTGCAAAGGCGAAACAGAAATCTATTAACCATGCACACACAAATGATGTGGTTTCCTCTACCAATTCCATACAGTGTACCACATGTTTTGGTTGCAAGTCATTTACTTCTCCACTTGCACATGACAGATTACAGCTCTGTTAGTGACATGTTAACAATTTGAAATTCAGGTCAAAGAAAACACAACTAAGCAATGCATCTGAAATCATGTTAAAACACACCTTTGTTTACTGCTTTATTCCATCAGTGAACAGGTTGATTGCCATCTTGTTAAAAGATTTTTAGAAAGTTTGCAGTATTATCAGAGGGTAGCATAACAATAAACGGTTTATGATTTCAACACTGGATATGATCAATAGAGAAAATAGTTTTGGGTCACATTCATTTTCTGAATTTAAGTCAATATTTCTAAAACTGTTTAGACTCCTTGTTGTGATCGGACAAATGTTTCCAAATGTGAATCAGCACACTGCACCGTGTGACTTTTGACCTGCTGTCTTTGTGGTCGAATGTGGGTCAACCTTGTTGTTTGTCACACTGTAGGTTGAGACTTGAACCCAGGACAACAGCTGATGGAATCAGCAGTTCTAAGGAAATGTTTGTTGGTGTTGGAGACTGATAATGATGATAATGTTCACTTCCCTGAACTGACGAGGCGTCTGGCCCAGTATGGGGAACTCAGGGAGGGTTTACCAAAAGTATTTTTGATCCAAATGAAGCACACTGTACTCGTGATTATAATTTTTACATATCGTCTTTGCGTGAGTGTGTGTGTGTGTGTGTGTGAAATCCCCAGTTGCCAGGCAGTCATATGTACATTTCCAAAACCTCACTTTACTGGACTTATTCAGTCTAAAGGTTGCATAACTAAGGCAAACACAAGCTATTTGCATGTTGGTTTGTGTGGAAAAGCAACACATTTAACGATTAATAAATCCGTATCATTATCATATTATTTCTGAAAACTGCAACTGTGCTTTGGGTGGTCGATAAAACTAGAAAGCTGTTTTGTGTATACAGTCCATTTACCTGTACTGAGTGATAAGACTGGTCAGATTTTGTTAATTAATTTGATTTTAAACATTTTGTCTCACAGATTCAAGTGTCAATGGGAAAGTTGAGTTTGTTAAAACCTGTCATCGTGGAATGGGGGAGTATTGGAAAAGCTTTTCTCCTTTTTGTTGAGCTGACTTTTGCAGTGTTGCAAACACACCTGGAGAGGGCAGCATTTCGCTGCTCAAGCTGTATTTCAGTTCATTGGTTCATTGCTT
The DNA here is from genome assembly GCF_022379125.1 of Scophthalmus maximus. Classification (NCBI taxonomy): domain Eukaryota; kingdom Metazoa; phylum Chordata; class Actinopteri; order Pleuronectiformes; family Scophthalmidae; genus Scophthalmus; species Scophthalmus maximus. The sequence continues at coordinate 9,172,220 of NC_061529.1, forward strand.
CGTCTTCTAATTAATTAAACAAGCGGAATCATTCACCATTAGGTGACTGTAATATCCAGCATCCATAATGACTAAATGTGTGTACGTTTTCACACAAACTGTCACAGTGTCTGTGGAGATTCTCATTCATCCAGGTCAAAGTTATCCACAAAGTGTTGAATCATGAGCAACTGGACTTGGTTGTAGTTTCTTGGAGACATTTCACCCCTCAGAACTGAACAAGCCTCTTGGATGAGAGGTGAAACGTCTTCAAGAAACTACAACCAAGTCCAGTTGCTCCTGATTCAACAACCCTGTGGAAAACTGTCACAGTATTCTGGTTACTACATAAATTGCTATGTAGGGCCTATTGACAGCTACGTAACATAATCTGACACTAGCTGTGGGTGCATACTAACTATGGAGGTGATCCTAGAGGATCCAGTGGGAAAAAGAAACCCTCAGGGCCAGTGACAATATTGGTGTGAAAAGGCACTAAGATGCTTGGCATGGGAAAATGAGAGGAACGCTATCCCTGGTAAACTCTTCTAATTTCATTACTCTTCATGTTTCCTCAGCTTAGAGCCAATCACATAGTTGGCTGCTCCCTAGTGGGGGGTCACACATAACGGCCACTAAACTGTAACAGTGGCTCAGAGTGGCATACCTTCCCGCATAATCTGATTATCGGATCAATAACACAGCAACATTTGGTGCATAGCTGGGATGACTTGCTTCTTCTCTGGTTGCACATTGCTGGCATTCACCACACGTTCCCACTTTATAGGTGACAAAGTGTGAATGCAAACAGGAATTCAAATGGAAGGCCTTTTGAATAAGAGCAGTCACGCAGAGTATCCTTGATCACATCTGGCTGCCTCTAGGATTCACACTGGTACTAAAATATCAGCACATTCTGCGAATGTGAGAGTAGAATCAGAAACGGATCCAAAAGCCTCAATCAAACCTGCATGGACTGCGAAGTACGTTCTGCCTAATGCAGACGTAGAGTTCCTAAAGCTAATTCATCCTCTGTCTGCCCAGCTACATGTACAATCAGCAGAAGCTCTGGAGCTATTACTTATTATGTCATGCAGAGAACAAAGTCAGGAGATGTGACAACCTTCCATAAAAATATTTATTGACATCACAATTCTCTTCGACACAAAAAAATGAGAAATGACACACAAAAACAAAATCCCAGAAAATATTTAAAAATTCCACATTCAAAACATCTAAGAAAGACAGAGAAATAAAGGGCTGAAATGGAACAACATCATCAAATTGAAAGAGCACAATCTGTGAGGTGTTCAGTGCAAACTCGTTAAACTGAACCAATTTTTTTGATATGTTTTTGAGAAATGATCTTTGTTCTCCACAAACGGTTCCGTCAGAGACAGATGAGAGACTCCATCAAAGACACAGGGTACGGTCACCACCATCACCTCTGTCTTCAGGAACACACATTAAACTGAACCACAGTAATTTCCGATCACTGGCCAAAACAAACACTTTAGAAATGCACATGAACACCAATAAATAGAACTACTTTATTTCAAAAGCAAAAATATAATAATAACCCCCAAAAAGGCATCATGATGACAGTCACAAAGTAAAAACTGCCATGAAATGCTGCTCCTGTTTATCGCTGCATGTTGCATTTGTCAAATGCGAGATAAGTGGATGATGACAGCCACCGTACCAACAAAGAGCATGAGACGGAGATAACCAGGGACGTTGGAGGGAATCCCTGCTTCCTGCTATTTATCCCCCTGTTCCTCCATTCATCCCCATTTCCCCCTGTCCTCTGCAAAAGTCTGTTGTGATCCTGTCTTTCTCAGTCCAAACAGGTCACTGTGGCTCACACCTTGCCAAGGTCTGTGCTGCGGCGGCAGGAGAGGGAGCGGAGGAGAGAAAGCAACGGCACAGATTATGGACAGCGACACCCTCAGTCTCTCTACCTCTTTCTCCCTCTCCCTCTCTCTGCTTTATCTCCATGGTGCACACACGTCGACCTGGAGCAAGGCTGTATACTGGCAGGGGAGGCCAGGAGCAGAGAAAAAAGGGGGTGGATGGATGGGGATGCAGTGTGTGTGTGTGTGTGTGTGTGTGTGTGTGAGAGTGTGTGTGGGGGGGGGGATAAAGGGACACGCTGCTTCAATAGCGGACCAGGTCCAGGGACTAATTGGATCTGGTAATGGCTGGTCAATGTGACTGAAGGGCTCGTTAGAACCAGTACAGCTCCTTGCCTTTCTTGTGCTGCTGGAGGCCTGAGAAAAAAAGAACAACGAAACAATGAGGCGGACTACGGCGAACAACAGAACACAGGTTGTCATGGAGTCTACTTTTGCCAAACATCCTGATTTAGAGGGGGGGGGGGGGGAGGCTTCTGAGGTGATTATGATGTATTGTGTGCATGTGTCTGTATGTGAGTTTGTGTCTGCACGCGTGGGAGTTGTCTGCGGCAGGGCCTATTCAGTATCACAAGTGTATGCATCCGTGCACGTGTTTCCAATAAAGAGGGGTATCACAAGGGTTGACAGATAATGCAGATACGTATGCAGCCGTGTGTGTTTGTGTGTGTGTGTGTGTGTGTGTGTGTGTGTGAGTGAATGGTTGTTGCATGTTATGAGTGGTGTGATTAAATAAAATAAAAACAAGTCTGTGCTCGGGGTAAAGTGTTCGAGCAATTAAAAGTGGGGGAAAAAGCCAAATCTGTACACTGCAGAATTTCAAGCCTGCTCTTATTATATTCAACACATTCAAGTACAGTAGAGAAAATATACAGTCCTTTTTTTCTCTTATACGTCCCACAACGGGAACATTTCTGTATTTTCTGATCCATAAATGATCTGACCACTGAAAATGAGTGGCTCTTTTTGCATTTTCAGATTTTTGTTTCTGGTCTCATGAAAACACAGCTCATATCCTGTAAATAAAGCAACACTTGACCTGCGGAGACTGTACACGAAAAGCTTGACATGGTTGAGTGAAAGTACCTGCATCCATGTTGAGTGCCAGCGTCTGGCTGACGTCTCCTGGGGGAAGCAGGCCGGGCCAGGAGGCGGTGGGTTCCAGCTTGCTCACTTCATAGTGACCTGGCAAGGCAGAGAGATGAGGTGGCCTCACCGTGGGCATCAGCAGGGGTCCGTAGTGAGGCTCCAGAGCTGAGGGTGAATAAAGTTCGTGGAGAGGCCTCGGTGGCCCGTAGGCCTGGGCTTGGGGGTATGCCCAGCTCTCTGGAGGGTGGGGATGGGAGTGAGGATGAGCGTGTGGGTGAGGATGAGCGTGCGGATGAGGCAGGCCCGGGTGTAGCCCTGATGCGTATGGGTCCATGGAATAGGTGGGTGCCCCCGTCTCACAGTGGGAGCGGCTTTGAGGCGAGGTGTAGTTACTGTCCCAGAAGGATGGGGGGAAGCTTCGTCGGCTGCTAGGTGAAGGGGTATCTAATGCGGGAGGGAGAGGCGGGGCAAACAACGATTCAATTTAGGCCAAGACATTAACTGAGTGCAGTAAAGCGCTTAATTTATATAGAAAAAAAAATTGAAAGGCTGCTGCTGCTGGAGCTGTGCAAGATGACGAGCAACCCGTCACTCACATGACTAGTACACCCTCTGGCCCAGATATCTTCCCCATTGGATCATAATGTCACACAGCCCTAGCCCCACCAAGACACAGAAATAAACACAACAACGTCCTAGCAGACGGAGAGAGAGACGGATAGACGGAGAGAGAAAGAGAGTGACAGAGAGGAAGGTAGAAAGAGAGGCGCCTCTGTATCCTAGAGGGTTCTATATAAGGCAGACGCTCTGACCTGGAGGCAGCCCAAAGCTCACAGGGCCTTAAATCACTTGCTGTCGTGACATCTCTCACTCATGTCAGCCCAGTACCTCTGAAAGTCTCACAACATGCGCGCGCACGCGCACACACACACACACACACACACACACACACACACACACACTGAGACACGCAACCCTGGCCCTGTGCTACCACCCGCCACCCGTCTCTCTTCTGCCTCCTGCACCCCCACCTGTTGTTTTCTCTGGCCCCCTCCCCTCGCCCTTGACAGAATGTCAGGGAGCCATTATATGTTTTTAGAGGTACACTTTTATATTTAGGTATTCCGTCTGAAGAGGGACACCATGCGGCACACTGAGAGCTAGTGTTTCCCTCTGCCCCTATCACACGGACCACAGCATATATGTCCGGCAGGCAGGCGAGTGACTGAATAACCATTGTGGGGCAAGAGCTGGAGGGAGAGTCAGAATGGCAACCGCGGAGATGTTTGAAGGGGATACGCCGGCGAGGCTATGCGCTTACGGCCATGTATAAACATAGCATCTGTTGTGAGGCAGAAGGTGTGTGTTAGTGCCGAAATGAAGACGTCCAACTGAACTAGGAAAGAGACTAACAGGGACAGCAGAGACAGGGAGAGAGCAGAGGCTATAGGCCATACATGGATATCCAAGGGGCATCTGCAGTGTGTCCCTTCAGAAGATTGTTTTCCTCAGAGTTATTTTCTTCCCAATAATGTTTTACGTAAAGTACTTTAAATTCCCATTGTAGTTGAAATGAGCTATACAAATAAACTTGCCTCGCCGCGCCTTCAGAAGATTTGCAAATGACAAAATCCTTTTCTTTGCATTTTGGTTCAATCAAAATAATATGTTGAACATCAGATACGGTTGCTCATTTCAAGCATAAGTTGAAGCTTTTCAGATATTGTGGAATCTGCGTATGGTTTTTGCAAATAAGACATTTTATAAAAACAATCCAGCCGTTTGTACTCTCTTGAGTTTTTCTCTGAATCTTTACCCCCTTTTTAAGTCCCTTTTGATTGCCCGGAGCGTCTGTCTTCCATGACCTCCGACCCCGGTGCCCTGACCTCTCCAGTGGACAACAGCTCCAACAAGCAGCCCTTCTGTCCTGTCACCTGATCACATCACCTGTCTGACACTCTGCTGTGCTCTTCGATCCTGTCAGCTCACCCAGTGTGGCCTCAAAAAGCAAGCGCAAGACGCCACACAGACAACAGCAGCACCCTCCCATAAATCAATAGGGAAAAAAATAGGGAAACCTGATATTTTTTTTTTTTAATTTACATTTTTGTAAAATAGGCCAACACTGATGGTTTATTTCTTTATGTTCATATACTGGTCAAAAGATTTGTTAACATTTGTGTTCATCGTGAGATCACTTCATAGAGTCAAGTCAGCCCAAATCTGTTTTGCTTATGGACACTATACTGAAGTTAGATTGTAGCATGACAATGTATTTTGATGTCCAAGATGGATAGAAGTTTGTGTTAAGGACGGGTGTGCACCTATATTTGCAAATGAGTATTTACATATGGGGCAATGGGGCATACCTGTGGCCTGCTGGTCTGGCCCCCTCCGTTTGCCCTCTCCATCCATGTAGGAGCTAAGGGCCCTGGAGAAGTGTTCATCCACCACACTGCTGATGTCTCCCTGGTAGTAGGTGAAGAGGACACAGCGAGAAGTCAGGTACTCTGCCTCGGGGGCCTCCTGCTTCTCCTTGGTCACCTCCTCTGGCCTCGAAGTCGCCGGCGTATAGGAGGAAGAGGAAGAGCTGGACGAAGATGAGGAGGAAGTTGATCCCCTGTTGCCTGGGCCCCCAGACATCCCCTCGGGACCCCTGGGAGTGTCCATAAAATCCCGGCAGTGAGGAGGAGTGCTGGTCAGACCTGCGGGAGTCTGTGTGTGTTGGGGGGGGGGGCAGAGGATAGGCAGGGACAGGGTTAAGACAGGTGTTGACGAAGACAGTTGTGGGACTGTCTCTGCGACATTTTGACTTCATGTTTTTCTCTGTGTGTGGCATCACTGGCACGCGCGCGCGCGCTTGTGTGTGCGTCAAGATAAGAGTTGTGTGACACACGAGAAGCGCCACTGCAAAAACCGTTATCCGTAATTGATCAAATGAAAAGTTACATCGCCAACATGTAACACACTTAACTCATTTCCCATCGGTTTTTTTCTTCTTAGATTTGTTGTTTTGTTTTTTTGCTTTTACGCACATGCTGCATTAAGTTAATCCCAATATATATATGATATTAAATATCCCAAGTTTTTCACCTCAACGACCCCCTCCATCTCCCGCTACCACTGAAAACCAGAGGAATTGCCCCGGTCACATTGGCTCACTTCCTACCTGTAATCTGTTGATAAAAGCAGGAGCAGTCGGTGCGTACGGTGCGTAATGTCCATAGGCTGGGTACATAACATCCAAGCAGCTCATGGTAAATGAGCGGCGTCTTCAGTGTTCTGTGGAAACCGACCTCTCTGAGGGAGAACGCGGGAACATTCCGTTATTCCGTTTTTTTGTTTCGTTTCTTGGCTCAGTGTGGAAGCCCGTGCCAGACTCGCCACAGCAGCAGCTGCGGCAGCAAAATGTGGTGAGGTTTAAAGAGCAAGCATGAGGGTGTCCTGTCCTGTACATCTCTGTGTCAACCCCTCCCACCTTAACCAGACACCCCCCCCCCCCCCCTCCCCAACACTCCCACTACCACCACTATAGGCCTACACAAATCACATCTACAGATTACTAATTATTATTACCTATGACATCTAGAATAAACAGCAGTGTTTTTGTTTCTTTATTGACATGGTGCGTTTGCTGTTACAACAATTAAAAATCTAATATAAAAGAGGCAAAAGTGTCCTACTGAAAAGCTGGGGACAACCTGTGAGTAATTATGGCTCCACAAAATCTTAATCCTGGTGTAAAATAAGGGTTAAGTAGAATGTCATGCCTTTACAAAAATAGATTTGAATGAAGTCATTGGGCTTTGTAACGAACCACACACAATGAGCACATGATACATGTGACTCGGTGACGTTTTTTTATTTCTTTCCATGTCCTGTGGATACTTGAAAAGCCTTGTGCTCAGTCCAAGCTGAAAGTGTATCCATGGTCTTAAAACAGCCATCGGTTGCCAAGTAAACCTTCAAGTCATCTAAAGTATTTAGTGTGTTCCCATAATGACACGTAGGTGTCAACTATAGGTTGCATACACTGGTCATACCAGCAGGGAGGGGAAAAGGGACTCTGCACAAATCTATGACAAATTATCACCTGTGAGCAGTGCAAACAAAAAGATATTTTCACACACACACACACACAAACAAACCCAACGACAACAACAAACACCACAGGAGCGCAGAATTCATCATGCATCCGTGTACAAAAAGCATCCTTGAAAAAAATTTAAACCTGAGAAACAACAAGTTAGACACACTCTCCTTAAAGTGCAGTCTAATTTCCCTTCTTTTGGGGATTTGGAGGTGCCTGGTGTTTGGGCATGCCAGTCTTTTTGACAGGCACTTCAGAATGCCTGGGAGAATAGTGTGGAAAATTTGCAGAATTCCGTGGACGAGTGTCAGATGAGGTGGAATGTCTCTGATGTATGCTAGTGGACAAGCTCCTCGGGAAGTTACATCGTCCCTGCGCTGCGTTCTCTAAATGGGAGAACATGACCGACGTCTCGCTATGCACTCATCACACATAGTATGAATAACTAGTTGCTGGTTATTGGCATGCTAATGAACCCAACATGCTCTTAAATAGCAGAGGATGTGTCTGGCATGCAACACGTTAGCTCTCACTTCTGCTAGTTCTGCTCACTTCTGTTGTAGTCTTGCATCACTGTTTCAATAAACTGACTTTATATAATGGCAGTTTAAAACAACTATACATTGTACATTGTACAGTTCTATACTGCATGTAGCCCCGGAAAAGCATAAACAGTGTGTTGGTTTCTAAAACAAATTAATAAATAGATTAAAATGTATGGATCCACTTTTCAAAATAAATTTCAAAAATCAGTCTTAACATTACTGGGGCAGTAATCCTACTTCGGTTCATTGCTGCAGCTGCATGATGTGCAATATGTGCTACTAGGTCCATATACACGCAGGGTACTGCAGGGTAGCATTGGAGTCAGGGTGAAGGAGGGAGAGTGATGCAATGCTGGAAAGATCACTGTTACACGAGCGTGATCAACAGCTGCAGCTGACGGAAAGGAAGAGAGGAGAGGGCACTATAAGTATTAATGGCCATGACTAAAGTTCTCTGTCTCTGTCTCTACTTCCCACTTGTCTTCCTTAGTGACACACACACCTTTCTTTATATAATCACAGTGTCCCCTGGAACAGCCAGTCCTTACTGCCACCAGTGTGTGTGTGTGTGTGTGTGTGTGTGTGTGTGTGTGTCTGTGTGTGTGTGTGTGTGTGTGTGTGTGTGTGTGTGTGTGTGTGTGTGTGTGTGTGTGCATGCACACATGCACACCGCAACACTTGTCATCAAGTGTCCAAACTAGGAAGAAGGCAAGTGAGACAACCAGCTTGCAGAAACATGTCAGTGATCCTAAAGTCGAAAACTAAGTCAGTGTTTCATTTGTGTTTGTCAGTGATAGTGAACTGTGCACAAGATTTTTGCATGTAAAGAACAGTATGTGCAAGAGCCTACAGTTGCTTGTGTGTGTGTGTGTGTGTGTGTGTGTGTGTGTGTGCGCGCAAGTGTGTGTCCGTGGAGGTGTCTGTGTGTCTACATTTACTTGTATATGCCGAAAATAAACACAGGTTACATCACTCCTTGTGACCCTGCTGCACATTTAGGTCCCACCCCCTTTAAAAGAGGTCTGACCAAACAAAGTCTCTCATTGGCTGAGATGTTGCAGGGCCAGTTGAGGTAGTAATGGCAACCTGGTTTTATTTAGACCACTATTCACATTGCAACACCACCATTAATAGTTTATACACTATGCTAGAAATACACAAGTACATGAAAGAAATAACCGCACGCACATACTTGTATTCACCCGCTAGTTGATAATCAAAGTAAATGCACAGGATGTAAGATGCAGACAAGGAGTAATCTGTACATAATCTGTAATACAAATCAAGTCAATTTGATCACTATGCTTATCGTGGTGGTCTGTAAAGTGCACGGGGCTTGTTGAGATATAAACCCGAAACCATATAAGCCACCTCCTGAAACAACAAGGCCTTTATTAAGGTCTCAGTCTGGCTTGGTCCCAAGGGGGTCGGACCTCAGGATTCCGCTGTTGTTTATATGCCACAATGTATGTGTGTGTGTGGGTGTGTGTGTGAGTGTGCATGCACGCAAGACAGAGATGTACAGCTGCCCCATTTTCCACTTCCACACAAACTCATCTCAGCTGTCCAAAATCATCACTAAGTGTCATTGGAAACGCACACACACACACACACACACACGCACACAAAGGGCCACATATGGACAGGTCTGCCTCATTCATCCTTCAACACAAATGTTGGTGATAAATCCTCTGTGATAGAATGTGCAACTGTGCAGCTATTTTCTCCTTAAAACAACTCCCTTATTGTCCAGCCAGATCACCACGAGACTCAAGTCTAGAAGTCAGTTAAAACTGAACAAAGACTGCTACTTGCTGTAGCCTATTCATTTGAAACAGTTTACACTTTAGGGTTACTGTCCAGCTAATATCCACAGATAGTTTTTACATCTATTATTGCATTTTTACCACCTAATGGGAAGTCATAGGTTTCAGTTAATGGCAGCACAGTTTGAAAACCACCTTGTAGAGACACGAAACCTGCACAAGAAACAATTTGTTGTCTTCATAGTTTTTACGTTGCTGTGAACATTGATTGTACAGCTGATCAATGTATACTGTATATATTTTATTGTAATAGAAATTATCATCCAGAGTTTTGCATCCTGAAACTGTGCAATACAGCATAAAAGTTTTATTTCATGGTTTTAAATGCTACATCACATCTTAGTTAATGCAGCATTTTTTCCCCTTTCTCAAATGTTTTATCAGGAAAATACAAAATTGCATGCAAAATATTGTAACATCATATCAAAATTATTGAGTTTGGTGTGTGTTCTGATTTTGCACTATGTAAATTTCAACCCACCGTCATTGATTGTTTTATGACATCCATGTTGATTGATTGGCCTCCCATTCTAATGCTGTTAGACTCTCAAATCTTATATCTCCTTCCACTTTCCAAAAGAAAGTTTAATGTGCTGCAAGTTGATTTTCATGCCGTACTGATATTAACAGGACTATAGCGGCTTAGAGGACATTCTTAAATCTAAACTAAACTTGTGAAATATGTGTGGTCAGTAATTAATTGTTTTATGAAAAAACACTGGTTTGAACCTGCTACTACTGGTTATGGTTCCTGTGTGGCGCCTTTAGGTGATTCAAGTTGTCTGGGCATATGCCTGACAAAATGGAGCTGCTGAACATCAAATTTCATTAATATTAGGAAGTTACCTGCGCACACTTAACATCTTACACTCACAGACAGCTTCTGCACAGGTACATGCGCGCCGTTTATTGAAGGCTAACCCTCTGAAACGGACAGAATGTGAACTAACAGCATCCTTGGAGAGGCTGACAAGTGCTACATTCCTAACATCCTGTTACCGAGAGTACCCTGCTACCAAACTGCCGCTGGGTCACTAGAGTTATGCACACACAATCACAAATTCACACACTCAAATACAAGCACATAGATATAAAGCCAAAGGAACACATAAGAGCATGCGAATGGTGCACACAGAAACACCAATCTGGGCGTATGGGATTGTCACCTTCCTGCCTGACATTCCCGCTCCAGTGTGCCAGAGAGGGCTGCAGTTAGAAGGGCACTATGGATGGCAGCGGATGGGGGGAATGAGGTGCGGAGGGTGGATAGAGGGCAGAATCACAAATTTGGCATGTCACATGGTCAAACAGGGAAGATTTATGAGTGATCGGGTTCCACATCGGCAGCATGGTGTTGTGGCTGCAGAATGCCAGGTATGGGAGTGAGATCAGACTCCGGCTTTAGTTTGTACACCCTCACTGGCAACTGTAGCCAGTGTGACTGGCTGAAGATAGCAGTGTTATTGGTGGCTGGTGCGGGGAATTGTTTGTCGTCTGATATTTTACATCGTCCAGGTCATATAGATTTACATACCTCTGGAAAATGCAAACACAACAAAATTGGTGGGAGCACCTGCAGAGAAGGACACCTGATACAGGGCCTGAGTGAAAGCTAGATGGTGAAAAGCAATGGGAAACGAGTTCAACCAATAAAAGAGGAATGCAGACATGGGCACGGAGAAGCGTGAAACAGTTGAGAAAAATACAGATCCTCTCTTATTTCTCTTTAATTTCATTTCTCCCTCCGCAGTCGGGAGCTATGATTTACTCACCGGTGACATCATGGAGACCACAGCTATTTTTATTGGATGGTAAATGGCCAGCTCTTCTCCGTGCTATGCCACCTGTCCAATCCACACAGTCAACAAGCCCCTGGGAGAAAAAAAGTCAAGCGCCCAAAAATGATTGAGAGTTGAAAGGCAGAATATGATACGTGCATGCCGTGCTACTGCCCTAGGGATGTTTCATAAGTCAAACGTCTTGTCACTGCTACTGTTTTGCTCTCCCCGTTTGCCTGCAACAGTCACACACAATGCTGTCTAGCTCTATTTTTTTATTTTGCATGTGAATTTAAAATTTCCCCTGCGTTGAGGAAATCCTGGGATGGATATCCCCCTCCCCTCCACTCACAGAGTTTTGATGCGTGTGTGTGACTCCAAGGGTGGGGTTATTCCTGGCCTTGTGTCGTGTGCTCTAAGGTGCAATTCAGTCACATGCCATCTGACCAACCCTTAGCCCTGAAAAATGATAAGTACAGTAGTGTGAGTGCAGGTCACATAACCCCATTGCCCTGCATGATGTCAACTCTTTGCAATAAACTGGTACTTAAAGTAACGAATGACTGTAGTTAACAAACGAATGTATGACAAGACAGTGCTGATTAAACAGTATTGGAATACATAAAACTGTGTTGATAAATGTCAAAATCCTTTGATCAAAAAAGGGTGTTATCAAAAGAACTATTGCAGAGAACTAGCGTTGTTGTCTGCTTACAGAACGACACAAAGGCTCCAAGATAATAATAAAAAAGACTCACAGTCTTATGTATTCTGTTAAGGTTAGGATGACACACAGACTGAGAAAATATAGCTTCTAATTACACTTCTAATTAGTGTCAGAATTGGCAGAGCTGGGATAGACATCGACAAGAGCACTTCATGAATGAATAGCATGTCAACCAAAATGTGACCACAGTAGAATGTCTTTCATATGTATGTGAGTGTATAGAATACATTTTAGTGTGAGCCATGGGAAAGAAACAGAAGACTTGTCCTGAATGATGTGCGGTAATTGCTCACCACACAGAAGCTGCAGTACTCTTGACCTTAATGCGTTACGTACATCACTGGTTCATGACAGTGACTAGGAGTCCACCTTGTGGCGGGGGCAGAACATTTCACTCTCTCACTTTTTTTTCCCAGATCATCCCTGGAAAAAGCATATGCTGCAGTCTTCTGTGAAACATACCTATTGAGTGACAAAAGTTGAAAAGGGGGGGGCATTCATATTCTGTCCTTTTTTTTTTGCCCAATGGAATAAGATATGATAGGACTTAAATGTATATTTCCAAGCAGTATATGATCAAAATCAGCCCCACCAGTACCAACTTTAAAGGGATGTACATATTAATGCCATGTCATTATAATTCAGTAATATAATATAGGCTACATAAATTCTGAAATTTACCATTCTGCATTATGACTGCTTTACTTTTGATGCTAATTGTCTCCTTAATTAACATATTTCACGTTACTGTAACTTGAAACACACATTTCGACACTGGAGCATGACTACTTTTACTTTGGTAAAAGTAGTATTCTTCCTGTTAAGAGGAAAGGTAATTATAGTCACAAACATTCATTTAACTTTTTGTAAACAGCCTTTCTGAATTGAATTAAGGAAAACCGTGTTCTCCTTTCAAAGAAAAGGTTATATTTCAAAGGGAATGCCCAAGTTGAGAATCCATACAATCTAAAAAAGACCATGCCTCTATGCACAATCTGTTAGTGTTTCTGTTTAGCAGTGGGTGTATTTGGAGAATTGGTTTCTATTTAAATGATGTGATTCAAAGCTGACTGCTAGCCTGTGATAGTATTTCTGAGTTGTGTTACAGTGTTCTGCTGGCTGCAGCTTTGTGCATTTTACTTGATAGATTTGTGTTGTTTATGCCCTTCTTGTATACCAAGTGCTTTTTGCACAATTTGAATATCCATTCCAATTCTACATACTTGTTAATTGGAATCCTAATAAACACCCCTGTGTTCAAAGTGATCAAAGGCACACAGGTGGTGAATCCTCTCAGAATTGATCTCATTCTCTCCTTCTTTCGGATTTTTTTTCACACACACAAACACATATACAGAAAGTGTACAACTGGGCTCTGCAGCCCTCATTTGTCTGCATAAATACAGTGTCCTGATCTGACACCCTGAAGCGATTGTAGCCACACCTACTCATCCACAATACACACTATCAAACAATAAATGTTTACAGTCTACACAGACTCTTTTTAGCTTGTGCCCCTATAGTAATGACCAATTGTATCCCTCTCGTCATGGAGAACATTCTGATGGTGCTCAACAAGTTTTCTTATAGTATGATATAACTAACTAATATAGGCTACTTTTACCTGTATAAAGTAAAACGGCTAATTTAAATAATTTAGATGAAAACCCACAATACAGAAAAATACAGTACATTTAAAATGAAAGGTGTGTAACCTGTTTTTGTACCTTATATATGAGCTTGTGCTCCTACAAATTTGTATTGTGACCCCTGGTGGACTCTCAACCTCAAGGTTGAATACCCCAGGTCTGTTTGAAGATGTCACATGTAACAAAAGGCCATTACAACTGTTTAACTGCTGTACATGGCAGGCCACCTTGTCAGTTGGTTATTTCTCCATTACACTTCATTCCCATTAAAATCCAGAGGTGACTGTTTTTTTAAAGGCATCTGGAAAAATAATTTCTATAGATTAGTCTTTTGATAACACTAAGTTTAGCTTAAGCTTTTATTTACTATGGTTGCGTTCTTAGTTAATGTGTTTGTGTATGAGTGTATGATTGATTGTATGAGATTAAGCTTGTTTGTACGTCTGTTTGTATGTTTTTCTGTACTTGTAACCTACTGTACGTGAGGCACTTTGTAACTCTGTTTTAAAATGTGAAATACAAATAAATTAATATTATCATTATTATTGCTGTTATATTAGGGTCAGTTTAAATCAAAATACATGATGCATATCATTTTTGTATGAGTTTATGACGTACCTAATATTGCCATCATCATTTTTGATATTGTAAATTTACTAGTCTTATTTAGCTGTCCATTCGTGTAACCACATACATCACATGAACTAATTAAGCTAATATGAATCGCCAATATAAAAGCATAATTGGCATTAAAAAAATTATGAAATGCAATTATAGTTAGTGTTAGATTTAAGGTAAAATATTTAACCATTTAGATAGATAGATAGATAGATAGATAGATAGATAGATAGATAGTTACTTTATTTATCCAAAGCTGTGAAATTCCGGTATAACAGCAGCACATTTCACACAGCACACAAAATATGTACAATATATAAACAAACAAATGTAAAAAAAAATATAGATAATAAGAATAATACATATAAAGAATTTACATGAATACTAATAGTGGAAATAGTGCAGTAGTACAATCAGTTACCAGTAGTGTGCAGAGGAACATGGTGACATGAAGGTGCCAATGTTCCTGTTTTATTTTAGATTAAACAAAGTCCAGAGTTTTTCTGTCAGACAGAGGTGAGGTGTTGTAACGTCTTATGGCATCTGGTAGGGAAGGTGCTGAATCAGATTTACCATAGTGTTGGTTCATTTAGCTACATATCACTATTATATAATGATTATTATTATTATGATATTTATTTTCTGTCTAACAATAAATGGGCCACTTTGGGGGTAGGTGGGTCACACCTGGCTCCTCCGCGCCACTAGGGGGCGCGTGTCCGCTGTGAATAAATGCCATCGTGGGTCGACGAGGCCGCCCAGCCATGTTGAGGAGTCTGTCAGGCGAACTGCAGCCCGCCATTGTGTAGACACCAGGCTCTGTAGAGAGAGAGGGGCGCTTGGCTGAAACTCTTCACTAGCTAGACACATTCTGTACCCTGCCGCTTTTATTTAGGAGTAAATACAGTTATACAGGCGCCGGGGGGGGAAAGACATGTCAGCCAGCAGCCTCCTTGAACAGGTAAAGAGAGGTATTTTCTGAACATTTACGAGGGGCCAAATTTTCTCAGCATCGCGACGGCTAGCGGGGATAGCTTAGCTCCGAGGCAGCGGCTGCGTCTCCGTAGTGCAGTAGGCCTGACCACCTGCTAAAGGAACTGACTGCTGAAAAATATATCGCTTCATCTATTTTTTCCCCTTCCTCTCTTCTCATAAATCAAACCTTCATGAATCACCTGGACCCAATCCAGAGACCGAAAGGCCAAGCTAATAAAGGTAAGGCACAACATTCACCTGACGCGATCGACTCGGGCTTGAGTGAATGCGGATCTTTTTTTTTTTTCCTTTTTTTTTTTTTCCTTTTTTTTTTTTTTTTTTTACGTGCGGTGCGCTTTGAAAAATCTTGCGTGCGCGGACGCGATAGCTCGTCTGCTAGCGTCTGGGCACACAGGCCCCGGCTGTGAAGCTGTAGGATTATTATGTTTCGCCCACTTTGCCAATCCAATGAGTATAACAAAACGAAACGGCCTCTCGCCAGAGTGCCCTCGCTCCTTTACCCGCCACTTCCCTTCGCATCCCCGTGCTGACATTTGCGAGGTTCCCACCGTTAGCATTAGCTAGCGCTCGACTAGCTAACGACGTTGAATGGCAACATGATTGGCACCAGCGCGATTTCCCCGCGACGCTCCTTGTCGCCCCGGCGAGTGCGAGCAGGCGCCATCGACACTTGATCTCTTCGCAAACATCAGTCGGTGGAAAAACGTGTTTTTATTAATTACTCTTTTCGCAGTGTCGGGCTACAGGTGCCATGCTAGCACGCCATCGCACTGCGCTAACGTTAGCCCCGTCCGTCATGTTGAAAGGACTGTTGGCGCTCGTTAACGTGGAGACGCTGCGCATCGCATGTGGCTCGCGTGCTAGCGCTAGCCGATTGCTGCGTCGAACCCAGGATGACACGTCTTCCGACATGCTTTCCACCGGGCCTCGCACAAACCCCGCCACCGCTGCTGTTCGGACAACATCGCGTCACCGGGCCGTGCACCTCGACCCCACTCGGCCGTCCGCTGAAAAGCCCCCCGAACACGCTCGTGTCCACCCCAGCACGGGACAGATCCCAAGTTGTGACAACAAACCGAGGACCACTCGTCCGTCTGCGTTCAACATGCGTTCAATCTGCCCCCAGTGGGTCGCTTGTGGTCTGTGGACCCATCATTCATTACGAGACTGTCCGGTGCATTT
Organism: Scophthalmus maximus; assembly: GCF_022379125.1. Lineage (NCBI taxonomy): Eukaryota > Metazoa > Chordata > Actinopteri > Pleuronectiformes > Scophthalmidae > Scophthalmus > Scophthalmus maximus. Next base: position 9,188,612 of record NC_061529.1, read on the forward strand.
CGTTTTCCTCTGTAAGGAGAGACTCCTCAGTTCCACCGTTGAATAAGTTGATACTGTGTAATGTGACACCCTTTGTACAGTAGTAATGTGTCACGCTTTTGCTGGGTGTTCTGTCCTGTGAGACTCGTACATTATTGCAGGGAGTGGTTCTGTTATGCAACAAGCGGTGGTGATGCTGATGTGATGCATGACCCACACGACGTAGTGTGTCTTACCATTGAGCATCTCTGGAGTCACACAAATACGGGTTGTGTTAACATCAGTGTGTTGTTTTTTTCTTTCCAGTGCAAAACGGAGCTGTGACACAAAAGGATACTTTGAATGACGATGAGTTTGAGCCTTACCTGAACACTCAGGCCCGACAGGTAAGCTTTCGTTGACTGGTGTTTGCTCACGGATGCTGCTTTTCAGTGTTGTCGCCTAAATTATCATCAACTGAAGTACCTTTCAAAAAAGGGATTCATTTTGTTGAATCCATACTTTTGCAATGTATGTGTGACCAACAACTGTGACACAGTTGATGGATAGGTTTTAGCTGGATTTCGGACAAGTTTCTTTCTAAGAAACTCACAAACTTTCTTTTTTTTTTCTAAGTTTGACTTTCTTTGTGAAGAGGATGTTGAATGTAGGTTTTTTAAAGATATTTTTTTGTATAAAAGCTGCATTTGGAAAACAGGGAGACTAATGTCCAGATCCAATAATGACGATGGCCCTATTTGCCTGGGTCCTTTCATAAATGCCTTGAATTGATCCTGATGCCAATCTAGCAATTAGGCTCGGAGCATCAAATATTGACGCTTAATGTTCTACCTTAGATAAACAATGTGTTTTTGGATATTATACTTGAGCTATGGGATTATCCAGGCCTCATGTTAACTAAATATATTGTGCATGCTGTAAATCACTGACTATTTTGGCATCCGTAACATTCCATTTGTGTCCTCCACACTGAATTTTGAACATAAGCATCGGAAGATGATTTCACACAAGAGATTTGTCAAAATTTCAGTGAAAGCTATTACATTTCTCCACCGTAAGATTGATACACACACATGCAGAATAATTTGTTTCAGTAGCCATGAGTCCAAGCTATGTGTGCACATTCTTGTTTGCAAGAATGAGCAACAAAAGACCTTAAGAATTTGGAGCTGCATTGGGACCATTTGTCTTTCCTAAGTTGAAACCAAGATGCTGTTAAGTGGGTTTTAGAGGAAAAGAATGGATGTTGTATTTTCCTCCACTCAAAAAACTGAACAATTCTTTTGTCCAAGAGACTATAAATAGGCAAAAAATGAGTTATTAAAGATCAGATAGGAAGAGAGAGAGTTCCCTCTTTGTTGACATTGTTATACATCCTTCAATATTGTGAGTTGAATCTTTAATACATATGAAAATTACAGTTTATCAATCACTTTGCTCGTCTTTTATCTTGGTCTGACTTTTTGGATCCACAAGAACGAGGTATACACATCAAACAGAAGCTTTTGTCAAGTTATCGGTAATAATTGTTGCTGCATGGCAGTGTTTTTTCCCACCTTAATATCATGTCACTAAAACGTAATCTTTTTTCTATTTAGAGCAATGCCTATACGGCCATGTCGGACTCGTACATGCCCAGCTACTACAGCCCCTCCATAGGATTTTCCTACTCCCTGAATGAGGCAGCATGGTCCACAGGTGGAGACCCTCCTATGCCTTACCTGGCCTCCTATGGACAGCTGAGCAATGGGGAGCCCCACTACCTCCCGGACGCTATGTTTGGCCAGCCAGGCCCCCTGGGGAGCAACCCTTTCCTGGGCCAGCATGGCTTCAACTTCTTCCCCAGTGGTATCGACTTCTCGGCTTGGGGCAATAACAGCTCTCAGGGACAGTCGGGGACACCACAGAGCTCTGGCTACAGCAGCAGCTATGCCTATGCTCCCAGCTCCCTCGGGGGTGCCATGATAGATGGACAGTCCCCATTTGCACCTGCTGCCAACGAACCTCTCAACAAGGCACCTGGAATGAACAGCCTTGACCAGGGCATGGCGGGGCTAAAGATCAGCAGTGCTGCTCCTGGTGGTAATGGGGACATGGCTCCTAAGGTGGTTGGTTCTGGCATGCCTGGAGGGGGTCCCCTTGGCCCTGTATCATCTGTAGGACCTCCCATCATGCCTCCTGTCTCTATTGCCCCTGCCAAGCCCGCTTCCTGGGCCGACATTGCCAGCAAGCCAGCCAAGCCTCAACCCAAGCTGAAAACCAAGGGTGGTATGGCTGGTGCCAATTTGCCGCCTCCGCCCATTAAACACAACATGGACATCGGCACTTGGGACAACAAGGGTACCATGCCTAAAGCTGCCGCCCCTCAGCAGATACCCCCTGTTCCCAGCAATGGGCAGCCGCCCAATCAGGCTTCCCCACAGCTGGGCGCTACTGCTGCAGGGAACCCACAAATGCCCCTCAGCAATGGACAGCTAGTACCACCTGGTTCCCAGATGGGGCAACATCAGCTTCCACCCAGTGGGCAGCCAGGTATGGCTCAAATGCCCCAGCCTCCCCTCTCCCAGGGCCCTCCTCCCCCAAACCAACAGCAGCAACCTTCTCAGCCCACTCGTTGGGTCCCTCCACGGAACAGGGCCAATGGTTTTGGGGATGCTGGTGGGGGTGGTACAGGCCAGTCGCCTCCCACTTCTTCTGGCGTGGGTGTTGTTCCTGGGGTCCCCTCTGAGCCTCACCCGGTCTTAGAGAAGTTGCGTATGGTCAACAATTACAACCCCAAGGACTTTGACTGGAATCCCAAGCAGGGCCGGGTGTTTATCATCAAGAGCTACTCGGAGGACGACATCCACCGCTCCATAAAGTACAACATCTGGTGCAGCACGGAGCATGGCAACAAGAGGCTCGACACGGCCTACCGTTCACTGGGTGGCAAAGGGCCACTCTATCTTCTTTTCAGTGTCAATGGGAGCGGTCACTTCTGTGGCGTAGCAGAGATGCGCTCACCCGTGGACTACAACACTTCTGCTGGTGTTTGGTCACAGGACAAGTGGAAGGGTCGTTTTGATGTGCGCTGGATCTTTGTTAAGGACGTTCCCAACAGTCAGCTGAGGCACATTCGACTTGAGAACAACGAAAACAAGCCAGTGACCAACTCTCGGGACACGCAGGAGGTACCACTGGACAAAGCCAGGCAGGTGCTAAAGATCATCGCTGGGTATAAACACACCACTTCCATCTTCGATGACTTTTCTCACTACGAGAAGCGCCAGGAGGAGGAAGAGTGTGTGAAAAAGGTAACCTAGTTACTGTTGATGTGATGAATGAAAAATAATTTAAACTTGTTTTGAAAAAGGTGCAGCATATGAAGTCTGTGTGTGCATATGTCCAACATTGCTTTTTGCCTTACAAAGTAATCCAAGGATCTACGTGATTTACAGCTGGAATGACATCTTTGTCAGAGATTTAAATGATTGTAGAGAGTAGAATATATTTTTTTCTCACAGAAGATCATATATCATTTACTTGATGTTCAGTCAGCTGATACTATGAAATGATAAAGTGGTTATAAAAATTGAATTTGTGTTCCTATGTACACATCTAACATACTCGGCTGTGGAATCTGACAATAAGTCAAATGTTGTATTTTTAGTTTTTTTTAAATCTCTTGTGAAACTTTTATAATGGGTTCAACTAAGCAGCATCACCATAAAGGACGAACATGGGGGAAATGTGTATTTGTAGATCCCAAATTTTTCCGACAATCATTTTTTTCAACAAGGTATTGTTTAAACCTGGGACTTTGATGTCTTGCACATCTGTACTACACACTTTGTAATCCCTGACTTTCAGAGGAGCAAATGAAGACGACACAAAATTGGTTTGGAATCTCCCTGAACACAGCAGCTTATCAATGTTTAGTACATTAACGTTATCTGCTTGTTTGCTGTTAGAGGTAGAAAGGTCTGCTTTATTCTCTCTGTATACAAATATATATCTTCAAGTATGTTGTGATGTTTTGGGGGGGTTTATTCTAAAAATTGTTTAGTTGGATCCTCATATTGACCCCCTTCTAAATCGTATATGCTTTAGAAGGAAAGTGTATTGGGTTGTAGAGCCACAGAATATGCTGCCTGAAGGTTACTGTTTAGTACTTAATAGCAAATATACATGAGTTGATCGGTCTTGTTTTAGAATGTTTGGTTTATATTACAGATTTTATCTGCTGCCTACTTCCTCACACTTCAAAAGCATGCAAGCGATGTGCACAGAAAAACCATGTACCAGATTTAATTATACAGCCATTAAGATTTGAAATGCCTTTTTTTTTACTATACATAACATAGAATTCTTCTTCTCAAGTATTCATTTAAGACATTAAATACTGTGATTTAAGGTGTCCATGTTATCGGCAGCAGTAAAATTTACTTTGTTGTTTAGTGACGGATGCAGTGGACGATCTCTGTGGACATATGAAACTTATCCAGGACAGTCAAGTTATACTCTGCAGTTTTAAATTAATAATTGGCTGCTTTGAAATATTAGTTTGGTTTTTAGATGTGACCATTTTCATTGTTCCTAAATATGATGTCTGTGATCTATATCGTATCTTTTTGATCATGACTTGTGGTTAATTCAGCGTTGTCAGACTCTTATCAAGGTGCTCTGCTGTTCCAAGGTCTGATTTTTGAAGTATAGTAGTGACTTGTTTGAATGTGAAATTGTTCCAGTTACGCTCAGTTTTCACTCCTCTGTGTGACAGGTGGAGGTCCAGGGCACCGAGCCATATCCAAGCAACCCAAGCAACAGGACTCATTACAGGCTTCAGGTAACTTGCTTCATCTGTCGCCACATGCAGAAGCAAAATGTTCTGTTATTTTAATACCGGGAGACGACGTTAAATCCTTTCAGATGGTTCCAGAACATACTGGCAGAAGTCTTGAGCCGTTGTAACGTGATCAGAAATCAAGAATCTAAAACATTTCTGTATCCTTGTCCTTTATAGTAGAGCTAGAGTTGTCTGTTATTAATGAGCAAATTAACACATTTGCACATTTTACTTCATGAAAGATTGAACGAGGAGAAGCATTGGGTATCCTTCAGCTGTAGTTTTAAAATATATATTTTTTTTATTTGTCCATCCTCGTTTTCTAATGTGCTCTCTCTTTGATTGTGTTGCAGGAGCGCCCAGGACGAGTCAAGTAACAGTCGGAGCTTTGGTTAAAGACTGCAATGGCCCCCCTAAAGCCCTGTCCACCCCATTACGTCATTACATTCAGATCTCTTAAGAAATTCTAATAGGGGTGAAGAATTAACCAAGGACAAAAAAAAAAACTAAATGAAGACTTTCTTGATTTCTTTTGACTTTGAAGACTTACTTCGAACTTGTAGTAAAAACAAAAGGAAACGATTATTCATAGGACTACAACTAAATACATAGCATCCTTAGGTGAAATCTTTTTTGCCCCACCCCATTCCACTACATATCCTCTCCCCCCTGTATGCTGCTTTCCCCTTTTTTCCTTTTTTAAAAGAAAGGATCCTCTGTTTTTATGGTCCAAGAGTCTTTAATTCTCTCATAAACACACAAATACAATAGAAATTTGTAGTGTTGGCTTAAATTAGTGTCCCATAGTCAAGAATGGGGAGTTTGTCTCATTGTTTTCTTTTCAGGAACCCCCCCCCCCCTGTCTTCTGAGGATGCACATCTCTTCAACCAGGACTCAGTGGAGTTTTTTCCCCTCAGTGGATTTTCACCGTAGGCGGGTGTCAACTTCGCTCAGTGCAGAATCTGTTGCACACATGCTGGCCATGTTTTTGGTTGAGAGGACTGCAGATGTTCAGGGTGGCCCTCTTATTTTGTTGTCATGTGTTTGGCAGTGTGTGTGGGGAAGGTAGGGTCTGGAGAGGAAGAGTAGTGAAGGGGCTCAAGAGTTTGAAAGCAGAAGAAAAGTTAAGTTGATGAGCCATGCTCAATGTATAATTTAAATCTATCAAAAAAATATGGGGCCCTCTGTTGACAGTCTTCATTGGACTTTAGTTGCTCTCTTTTTCATTCTCTTGGACAAGCTAATTCATCATTGCTATGGGCTGCTTTCTTGTTTATTTTTTTTTCTCCTTCCCCCATTTTCTAAAGACAGTGATGTGAGTGGCCTTGCCCCCACTCTTTCTATTAATCAGTTCAAAAGTAATAAATGTGGTATATTCAGCAGAACTGGTGTGCATTCCCCTTGTTTGACTCTGTAAAGCAATTTTGTCATTCAGTACATCTGTGCATTCTTTCCATCTGTTTTTCTTTTCCTTGATGGGTATATGAATGAATGTTGTTTTTTTGTTTTTTTTCTTCCTGCTAACCTTCACTCTCAACCCGTCCACTCTTCCCCGCAACATCCCGACTTCCACTTCTCAACACTGAGGAATGTTCTCTCCTATCTACTTTCCGAACCCACCTTGTTCCTCCACACTCCCGTCTTTTCGTGTCTCTGACTGCTCAGCCAACCATACATAACTATAATATCACAAGCGGCTTCCACCATTATCAGAATGTCATTGTTGGTGAGCAAAAAAAAAAAATCAACAAAAAACGAAAGGTCCTCTTTCAGAACTACTGGCTTCTATTTGTGGCATAATAAAGATGCTCCACAAAGTCATGTGTCGGTTTTCCTCCTCATTAGCTGTTTTTTTCTTTCACTGTAATCACGTGGGTGGCGTCTTCTACCGGTCTACTGGTGCCAAATCATTTTTTCCTCAGCACAATGTGCAAAATGAGTTAGATGTCTTCATCATGCTTTATTTGATTTATAATGTCTGAGTACTGCAATTGGCAAGGTATTTTTTGTCTAAGGGACTATAAGTTGTTCTACGATGCTGTGTGGGCTAAAGCTTCTTCTTTATCCTCTTCACTGGAGTAGGACTGATGTCAAACCAAACTCGTGCATGAGAGGTAAGTGATGAAGTTAACTGGATACACACAAGCTGCCAGTGACATACTGGTTAACCCGGTTGAATTGGAGCTGGAGGTTGTGAAAATGGATGTCGTTTACCTCCATGTGTACCAATGACATAATCTGGACATGGATGATTTTTTTTTTGTGCAAGCCGCCATTTTCTGTCTTAAGTCATTGCGACTTTTAGGTAACGGCCACAAGAGGGCGATAGATCATCATTTACTGCTGCTCAGCTCTTCTGTTGGGGGTTAAAGTTTTTTTTAAACGGGCCTCAGCTTTAAGCACAGACCTCGAGTACATTTAGCTGTTGGTGTGTGTGTGTATGTATAAATATATATATTGTTTTTGTTTTAAACATTTGATTTATACACTTTTTAAAACACTGTCTATAGGACTATAGCTGACAGTGGCGACTGTTTAAGGTTCATAAAGTAAGTACATGATCAGTGCTATGTGGTTTCTATATTCTTGAAGTGTGTGTGCGCGTGCGTGTGCGCGCGCGTGTGGGTGCGCGCGGCACGTGTCGTGGCTGCGTGGCCCGCGCGCCGCCTCGAGGGGATCACCCGTGGCCCTTATCCGCGCGTCTCTGGGGACGCGTCGCAGCGCCCCCCGGGATGCTAATGAAGGGCCATAAAAGAGAGGCAGACAGCCACCGAGACGATGGAGGAGGAGGAGGAGAAAGGGAAATGGGACCACGGGGAGAAAGGGAGGGAGGGAGCGTGGGTCAGCATCCACACCTCAGAGCGAAATGCATGGAGGAGAAATCTCCCACTCATGGTGACAGTTTAGCTGTGTGTGTGTGTGTGTGTGTGTGTGTGTTTGGACTTTTTCTTTTACAAAGGACAGATTCTCGACAATATTACAATGGATATAGCCACTCAAATTGTCACCAATTCAATCTACTGTCACTAATTCAGACTCAAGTAAGAATAATATATTGATTAAAACAAAATTTCAAAATGCCCCATTCCAGTTCACTGAGTATCATTCTTTTTCAGACGACTGAATATCTGATTCAAGCTCTGTGACCCTGCATCACACAGGGCAAAAGATATTTGGGATAGTTTTTTTTAAAATTTATATTGAAGAGCCACATTTCAAGCGCCTTGTGTTCGTGGGTTCATATATTGAACTGCAAGGTCATGGTTCTGCTTTATTTTCCCTAATTACCACGAGGCATCCATCTCTTTCTTCCATTAGTGACGCCTCACCATGTCGCCAACCCGAACTCCATTTACATGACTAAATTAGTTTTCTTCTATTTCCATGCATTGTGTTTTTTTTATTATTATTATTTTCAAATCAAAAGGCCTGCCAATAATGTTCAAAATTAGAAAAGTGTAGTAGCCTAATACTAAACCAAAAAAAATGCAGCAACATAGGATAATGGATACTATCTTTATCTATGTGTGTGTTTGTGTGTGTGTGTGTGTGTGTGTGTGTGTGTGTGTGTGTGTTATAATGCCAGTTTCACTCACATTTTACATTAATTTTGTAGAGGCCACATACATTCCATGTATGTTACAAAATATGATTTGATTTAAGATGCTGAAAATTTATATATATATATTATTTTTTTTACAATAGAAGATCCCTTCTCAGTGACCTCTAATCTTTCTCCTGTCATCACATTATCATCCTTATTTTGCATAATAACAGAAAGCAGCAGAAGCAAAATAAATATGCAGGCTCTTTAGGAATAAGAATGTCATGATGATGAATGATTCCATCACGTGGGTGGAGGGGAGGGGGGGACTATACATGGTCACCTGCTCCCCGGCGCCAGGGGTCCTGCACTGTTGACTTATTGAGTGTCACCCCCTTCGTTTCTTCTAGTGTTCCCAATTCTATTGAGGGTTTTGAAAATGCGTAATATGCGGACAGGCGTGGGGGCCTATCCACAGTTGATGACCTCTGTCTCGACATATGTGGCACACTTGCCCTCTGCACGCTCTCATTGTGTGGAGATGTCAGGCAATAATTAAATGTCTCCCACTGGTATGTAAAGAAGAACAAGCACACAGGCCCTAATATAGATGCAGGATGTAAAGCCCATTTGCATTTGTGTGTTCATCTAATCTCAAGCTTCAAATCCCAATTTCTATGATAACAGATTTTTTTTTCTAGTTTTATTTAGTCCATTCCTCCTTAAATACAAGATAAAGCCATATTTCCACTAAAGCCTGAAAAAAAAACACGGAGAATAAAAAAGATGCTACAGAATCTAAAATATGTGCATGAGTCTGTGCAATATTCCACTGATTTCCTTTTTTCTTTTCTTTTTTGCACAGTCCGCCTCCATCATCTGAGATGTAGGTCAACTCACATCTCCATCGCCTTCAGCGATTTACCGCTGGAATCATTTGATGCAGCTCTGTGATTATACAAGTAGAAATAAAGCTCATTATTTAAATTTCCTTGACGTGCTCTGGGCCTTTTTTTTTTTTTTCCTACTTTGAAAAGAAATACTAGATAGTGCAAATAGAAATGTAGTCCATGAAATGACTTCTTTATTGGGATTTTTTTACAGAACAAAAACAAACAAAGGCGAGATATTGAAACTCACAAACAAAAACCATAATATTAAATGTGTTCAGTTTGGAATAAATGAAGTCGGCATGCGTGAGAATGGTTCGGGAGGTCTGTTGCCTTTCATGACAGGCCCACTGGCAGAGCTGGGTAAAAACTGTACAGCTCATGAGGCTCTTGCTGCATTCTCATCCTGTTTTTGCATCTTCCTCTGATAGGGCAAGTGTGCGCTCATGCGTAAACGCACAGACCTTTGAAGTGGCCCTTCGTCACCACATGGCAAATCCCCCTGGTGTGATCCCTCTGTCCATTTGGCCACCGGACCGACTCTGGTAGGCTCGCCAACAATTCTGTCTGTTCCGAAGTCAGTGTATTAGCTAGACTGGTGACCAGCGATTATTTCTCTCTGTTGTGTGTCCTGTACGTGTTAATAATTCATATCCTAGATTTCTGTGACTTGCATTTACTGACCCCTACACCTGCCTGAGGTCATTACTCTGTAACTTCTATGCCTAATGCCTCCTCTCCCGCTTCTGTTAATCCCGTAGGAGCGCAGTGCAGATCCATCTGTGTGGTTATCAGCGTAACACTCCTGTCCTGTACAGCCGCTTTGTGCTTGTTCTTTCAGGTGAGCGAAGACTGTGGCTTCTCTCTTGGCATTCACCGCGTGCCTTAATTGTATTGAAATTAAATCAAGGTCCACTGTGAACACAAAGAGCAAAAAACCCAAACTTCCAAAAACGTTCTCGGGGTCCTTTCCATGTCCTGTTCTTCTCTGTCACGTAGCTTTTGGCCATAGTTTTCCTCCTTTGTATTCATATTCTACAGACATTTTCAACATGTACTTGCATAAAAGTGCATCCTATTTTTGTATTTTCTTACCAGTCCATCCCTTTTTCACTTTCTCATTCTCCTTCCTCACCTGTGATCTCTCCTCCCAGTGGACTCAAAGGCGGCTATGCGGTTCCTTTCACATGTCAAAGTACATTGCAAGCTAATCCAACACCAGCATGCGTTCAACCTTTGGAGTGAAAACAGATTTTTTTTCAATACAGACGAAACATTTTCAAAAATTCATATACGATACAAACCAATGACATTGTGATTCATCCGATTGAACAACCCAGAGTGTGTAAATGCATGCATGCGTCTGTGGATGTGCGAAGAAAAGAGGAAAAAAAAAAGGCTTTCCAGCAACAAAATATGAACAAAGAAAAGAAAAAAAATTACATCTAGTGATCATCAAAGCAGCATTCGCGCCATTAAGGCATTCTCTGTAAACACACACTAGAGCACATCATTAAAAAAAGCACCACAGAGAGAGGAGAGCTCGGAGAAACAGGGAGTGAGATAGAGCAGCGAGCGAAGCTACCTTTGTTGCACCATAAAGAGAGCAGCAGCCCAGCTACCTGATTGCTGCCATTCCTGCAGACCATCTTCCCCTCAGAGCAAAACAAAGGATGACGACTAGATATTTATGAGTACACACAGCGATGCGCCGCTACGCCTCGTCCTCACCATAGCACTGCCTCCGATGTTCCTGGTTAAGAGCTTTGGTACGGTTTAACAACCCAGTTCTTCATTACAGTTGGTAAAGCTGTGTCGTTACCCCCCCCCCAATCCTCCCTCCCTCTCTCCCTCCCTCCTACTCTCCATCTCTTCTCCACAGTTCTGTGTGTGTGTGTGTGTGTGTGTGTGTGTGTGTGTGTGTGTGTGTGTGTGTGTGTGTGTGTGTGTGTGTGAGTGTGTGTGTGTGTGTGTGTGTGTGTGTGTGTGTGTGTGTGTGTGTGTGTGTGTGTGTGTGTGTGTGTGTGTGTGTGTGTGTGTGCGCGCGCGCGTGCGTGCGTGCACTCTGCGCATGTAACTATAGCACTATGTACATACTGGAAAACAGAATCTTTTTAACAAGCCTCCATCCTCTTGTCTAATAACTACTTACACAAATTAATAATTTAACTGAGTAAATACTGATGAATTTTTAAAAAATCAATCAACATGAGAGGAAGAATTTAGCTGCTTTGCCCTTATGTAAGACGCTCAGGTCCTTGAAAACTGCAACTGTTACATTTAAAATCACTGTCGTTTTAAACACCTGACCAATGCGCTTAACTCCTTTCAATATTTGCCTATATAGAATACTACTGTAACACAAGCAGAATAGGGTTTGCTCATATCAAATATATCCTTCCTCTCTAAAGACGAGGCAAAAAATAGATGGAGCTGCAGAGTATTTCCTCCTTCAGGTCCTTGGTCCTGGTTTTGTTGTTGTTGTTGTTGCTGCTGTAGTTGTAGCTGGAACTGCGCAGCTCCATCCTGTGAAGGTCCTTGTGGGTTGGGAAGATCAGGGGAGCAGGCACACTGGGGGTGGAGGGATGGCGGACAAGGGGGCTGAAGGGACAGGAGGCAGGCAGGTGTCACGCATGCAGTCAGGGGAAAGAGGAGGGAGGGCGGCAGGAACAAAAAACTCAGCTAAATTCTACCCAGTCACCATCATTAGAAAAAATTCCATTTGGATCTGCTCAAGACAAAACCAAAAAGGAAGACAAAAAGCCCAAGATGTAAAACATACATATATAAGCCCGGTAGGTATATATGTATAAGGATCCAAGGGAGAAGGAGGAGAAGGAGAGAGATAAGGGATGGACGGACGAGGAGGAACAGGCAACTGCCTCACACACAGACACACTGCGCCGAGACGAAGGCACGGGCTTCAATTTATGCTTTCTGGTCGACACCACCCCCCGCCTCACACCCGCACACACTCACACACACACTCATGCAGACACACACACACAGAGCGTCCCGCCCCTATCTGCCCCTGTCCCTGTCCTGTCCCGTACTGGATGCGTGGCCCAGCTGATCAGTGCAGAGGGATTAGCCATCGGGGCCAGCTGGCAGGGATTACACAGGCAAAGTGGGGGAGGTGAGTGTGTGTGTGTGTGTGTGTGTGTGTGTGTGGGGGGGGGGGGGGGGGGGGGGGGGGGGGGGGAATGGGAGGGGGACGAGGGGTGAGGAGGGTAGGCCTAATAGTGGGGGGGATGGGAGGCCCTGTCTTGTCCTGCACACACACACACACACACACACACACACACACACACACACACACACACACACACACACACAGATGTACATGTAGACACTGTGTACACATGCGCTCACACGTACACATTTCATGCAGATGCACATTATGTATCATGCACCGGTGCCCGAACACAATATGAAATGCTTACAAATATGACTGCAGCGAATGCACGGGCCGCAGCGGCACAGACTGCAGCAGCAGTCGGCCGGTAATGCATGCAGCGCATCCCCTCACTCAGCGAGCCACGACGCACAGTGTGGATAAATGTATGTAAATGTGCAAGAGGCATCGGGGACGGATGGAGGAGGGGGCCGAGAGAGGGAGGGAACTCCGCGGGAGAGCGGGGCTCGGCTGACAATGCAAGGCTCTGACCCTTGACCCCTTCTTCGCTCCATCATCCACGGCCATCAGCTGATCCCGGGAAATGGACAGCCGCTGTGCCCCCCCTCCCCTTCTCTTCCTCCCTCTCGAATCACTCACTATCACACAAATGCACACTTACACACACAAACACACACTCATCCACTAAAAGCGCTGAATCTACCGGGGCCTACCTCAACTCTTTTTTTTTTTCTTCCATCCTTTTCCATCCCTCGCTCCCTCCAGCCCTCCATTGCTCTTTCCCGTCTCATGCCTCAGTTCACCACTTAGCTCGTCCTTATATCCACGCTCCTAACCACTCTGGGTTTTTTTAAAAATGTGTTGACATCTGCAACTGTCAACACATTTCGCAGGAGAGATCCATCCATTCATCTTTTGACCGATTCCATTGTATTCAAGATTTTTTGGCTTATATCGTCTGTCAGTCTTAGTTTTGCCATTTATATCTAAAATTGTTTAGACATGTGTCACAAAGCTATAACACTTCATCCACAGTGCTTCATGTAGTTGTTGAAGTGGTGACATTTTTTTTTTCAAATGCAACAAATTCTTTATCAATAAATCAAATGCATTTATGCAACTCAACTGTGTTAAAATCAGTGCTGTAATTATTTATGACAATGAACATTAAAAAACACATTTTAGGATAGATTAACTGGCTGAGGAGATGATTACAAATACATTAGCAGCACCGTCTTCCATGTTTAGTATGCACCGATTATGATAATTTCCTCATCTTATTTTTATCTGTAACAATGCAGTTGTTGGATTGGAAGTTAAATTCAAACCTTTTGAGCTCCATTTTTAGTAAACTCATGAAATATATATTTCAATATCATGCAGAATTACTTACCTTGATGGGATGAAATGTCCTATAAAGTAATGTATCATTTTTCATGGAAAATACGATCTGTCTCTAGTCTGTCACCGAATCTGCATAAACTGCTCTGCATATAAGGATAAATCTGAGACATGTTCAATTAGCATTAGTCACGTCAAGTGTTATTTTTGTGGAAAGCTAAATGTCAAAAGTTTTTGCAGACTGTCACAGCAGTTTGAGCCTCAGTAAATAAGACGAGAGACACCACTCCGTCCAAACACACACACACGCACACACACACACAAACTCATGTATACACACGCAAACATGACACCGATGCATACACACACAGAGGCAGACACAGAGTGACTTCTGTAAAATCACAGAGACATGTTGTCGGGCCTCGCAGGCAGAAAACCGCAGCAGTGTTTTACAGCAAATGTATAGTATCAGACACGGTTGACGTGTGACGAACAGGACATTCGTTTAGATCCATTTACCTGAAATGCACAGTAACACTGCAGCAGAGCTTTGGGGAGGAACAGGAGAGACGGCTTCAAGAGTGAACGCGAGAGAAGACGGTTTGAACGGAAACACAAACAAAAATGAATTACCTTTTGCTTTATTTGTTTTTGCAAATCATACTGCACTATTTGCATTTTTTTTTGTCTATTTCTTGAATTTAGCTGGAACTGTGTTTTTTTTCACGGCAAAAATTTCATGCCATAAATTTCACGCACACTGTACTGTGTGCATTTCTAGGTTTAGGTTAGGCGTGTTCGCCCTTGCGCATGTTGGCACGAAGAGGGGAAGGAGATTTGTCCTACCACCCCGTCCTCCATTTTAAAAGCTTGTACATGTGAGGATGAGCGCGGGGCAAACAGGCATGCAACCCTACCAGCAGACAGCCTGGAAGATCACAGAGAGGCAAGCGAAGAATTTTTGATCATACAGAGAAATAGAACGGGAAGGAACAAGCGGTTATACAAAGAGACAAGCCGGGATAGACAGACGGGCAGGAAGACAGAGAGACAGGTTGAGATAAATAGACACTGCTCGTCCCTAGTTTGGTAATCTGATGGAGAGATTAGCAAGCAGGCAGCATTTGGGTCGGATTATCGAGTCATTAGAAAAGACTGGTGCTCCAGAGCCTCTCTCATGTGTTAATGTGGCTTTAGAGATCCTCAGCGCAGTCTGCGCAGATAAAGTCTAGATTGTGTTCAGAGTATACGCGACATATTGTCTTTCAATATGTAAATAGGGGCACATTTACAGTGTGTGCCGTACGAAATGGACCAATCTTCATGACTGTTTTCTCAAATTTTTTAAATAGTTTTTCCAATTCCCGTTTTAAAATTATTATTTTTTTTTAACTATTTTGGCAGAGGAACATTCACATTGCAATGGAGTAGATGTGATGATCGCATTAATATTTACAGAAATGTTCCTTGTATTTGATTGAAACTAATCAATACAAATCAAATTTTATTCTTGTTACACTGGTATCACTAACTGCAAAATTTAGTTTTTGCTTTTTGTTTAAACTTCCACAATTCACCAACAATCAGCAGAATATATTTTTATTTAAAACACTACTTTTTTATTGACAAATAAACACACACACACACAAACTAACAAAACCCCAAATAACAAAACCCCAAATAACTTTTTCAGCAAGGATACAAATTCTGGCCCAGAGGAGGGTGAACCTGTAGACAAACGAACAGGTCTCTGAGCAAATGCTTCAGCACTGTATGTGTAACTGTATCGCGAGATAAGCTGTAGCTGTGTGTGTGTGGTTTTGTGCATGTGAGTTATTTGCTCTGTAAATATCAGTATATCTGTGCGTGTGTGCACGTGTGTGGACGTCCGTGTGCGCGTGTGTGTGTGCGTGTGTGTGTCAGTCAGGGGTGGGGGTTGCTGGGTAGTTCATTGACAGCTGATCAATGGTACTGACACTCTGTGTCAGATGTGCTGATATGGTCCCGTGACTGCAATATCAGTTTCAATTACACTATAGTGAGCAACGCAGCCTCTCACACTCTGTGCGTTTTCACGTGTGTGGTCTGTAATATTTCCAAAAATATAAACTAAAATATATTTGGGGAAAAAAAAAAGTGTTTATGATCATGTGTCAGCAGACAGACTTTTTTTCAATTCCTTACTGACCAAGCAGTTCTTGAATGCGTCCTCGCAGCTTGCAGCTTCACTTCCAGGTCGAACACATGAACGCTCAACTACTCTCACACACACACACAAACGCACTCTATCCGATCTGTGTTCCCAAAAACATTCCCTTTCTGCTGCTGCCTCTGCACGCACCATGCCCCAGTTCCCCACCCCCATCTCTTTTTGTCAAATAAATTGCTATGTGACCTACTTCCCATTTTGCACCATTTCTCTCATGTACAGATATTATTGTTTGAACATGAGTGATTTGCTTTGGGGCATACAGTAACAAACACGGTGTATATAATATGGGGACTACTGTACTGTAAAGAGTAATGAATGCCATTTTTTTTTAAAATATGGAAATATTCACATCAGCATTGACAGTTTGTTTTTTTCCGACCATGATTTGCTGTTGTTGCAGCGTGGCAGTTTCTCTCGATGTGAGGGCAATGCGTTATGAGTGGGGTTTTTTTTTTCAAGGCTTTTGTTTTTTAAAAATTGCCATTGTATGATTTGTAATTAAAATACACGGTTCACATATTTTCTGATTAACACATACAATAATATTCACAGCCCTCGTAATAAGAGGATGTCTTTGTGATGGTCATAGACTGGGGAAATAAGGTAAATCAATTTTGCAGCCTAGTTAAGCAGAAAGCGCAGTGGTAATTTTCAGTAATAAGCATGGCTAATTCATTGGACCACATTGCATTTATAACCCAGTTAGGTCTGCACTAGTTGGCATCCAGTATCCTGTTTGTACTTGAGGTGCATTTTTAAAAAAAAGAAAAGCTTGTCGTGATGAAACGGGATCTTGCGGCGCGGTACTGTGGATCCCAGATATCACATGTAGGCGGATTATACGGCGGCAAATGTGCACTAACTTTATATTTTATTTATGCATTTATAACTTCATATTACTGTACATTTTATTTACAGAGAATTTCATGTATATAACTTTTTATCGTTCCAAAGATCCTTTGTTTTTTTCATCTGATTTGTTTTGTCTAAATTTGCATGTATTCACAGACATCTGATCTCCCTCACAAGTCGCACAAGGATTATCACATTTTCTCAGTGTCTCTCATATTTCTTAAAAAGGTCAAAATTTTTGAGATTTGCACGTTTTATTACATTAGAACAGCGGTATGCGTGTACGTTTGTGTGTTTCTGCATGGATGGATATGTGCGTGCCAGCGTGTGTGTGTGTGTGTGTGTGTGTGTGTGTGTGTGTGTGTGTGTGTGTGTGTGCGTGCCTGTGTGTGTGTGAGTGTGTGTGTGTGTGTGTGTCAGATCAAAGCTCCATCCTGCCTTTTCCTAGCCATGCAGAGATGGCACTGGAGACCACACTGACCCTGATTTATCGGGATCAGAATCCACATGACAGCAATTAATTTACATCCATTAACTACATCGCTTGCTCTCTCTTCTTTTTTTGCTCTCTGTGGACATTTTGCACTCTTGCACAATCACTTTGAACATTCTTCGTTTCTTCGCTCACTCGCCGCCTTTTTCCTCTCTCAGCATGTTCTATTGCTCTCTCCCCTTTAATCAGTCACTCTCACTCCACCAGTCACCCCTGCATCTCGCCGCTCGTTTCGCTCAAGGTACATGGATTCCATATTCTTAATCCAAGTAGAGGACCATTAGCATCCTGTCCTACCTCCGTGCATTAAGGGCTGCTGAGTAAGCGAGAATGTCATCAAGTTCATATACATGTGTGTGTGTGCGTGTGCGTGTGCATGTGTTTCTTTGCATGAAAGACCCCTATAAATAATCATTGATACATTTTTACAGATTCTTTTTTCTCAATAAGAGAAAAGACTATCTGTGTAATCAGAACAAATTAACAAATTGGCCACGTATGATTAGGCAAAGAATTTGTCATAATTTGAGATTATAAACTCAGCATCCAGTGATAATTTCAGCGGGTCGTTGTTTTTGCCATTTAAGCATCCGACTCATGCAGGTTCTCATTCTCAAGGGTCTTTCTCTCACGATAAGATACTTCACTGCTGGCCTACATCTCTTGCCGCCTCCTTACCTCACACGCTCCATTCTGCCATTTTCTGTATGGCAAGTGCTTTCTGTCTGTCTTTTCAACTCAAGAAAGGAGACTTTTGCTTGAGGGAGAATTTGCCATTTATTTCCTGAGACAAAAAAAAAAAAAAAAATGAAAAGAGGCTTTAGCACTTTGTGTCTTTCCCCCTTTTTGTCTTCAGTCTCTACGCATCTTCGCTCCCTGCACCATTGTGGAGTCTCTGCATCCAGCTCAGGCTTCCGGGCTTTGACTCTGTCCTCGGGGTGAGAGGTACAGGAGAGCACGGCTGGCTTAATGCACTGCGGGTTGGGTGATTTGGCCAGAAGAATGAAGGATGAATTCTTTTGACTTTCATCAAAGTCTGTCGTCCAGAAGAATTGAACAAACTATCGTGTACATGCACAAAAGATGCACACACACCAAGTCCTCATGTTGTACGCACACTTTCTATATAGTCGTGCATTACTGCATGCTCATACACACTAATACGTAAGCAAGTGTTTAATTTTAGCATACAGTGTATGCACAAAACTCGTTCCAAATTTATTCAAAAGAGGCAGACAATGCAAAAATCTTTTGCTCGCATCCCTGAACCAACATAGCTCGGGGACAGGTTCCACCAGGATCTGTTTAAAGATTGGCTGCGGATGTGGCGCGGGAGGAAAAGTTGCAGTTGGCAGCAGGCGGAAAGACACTGCAAAGGGAGTGGGGGTTCACAATAAAGGATTTTAGACCAAAGCCTCTTTGGTAAAGAGGAGGGAGGAAGGGAGGGAGGGAGAAAAGAATGGGGCTGTCAGGGTGGTGGATAGATACAGGATGACACAAGGTCCAGATTAACCCTAATCTCAGGCCTGGTGGTTTAGGTGAGGCGGAGGGACTGTAGGAAGCTGTCCCATGCCAGGTGGTCATGAGGAGGTTAAAACTGGGAGAGGATGGGGGCCACTGGGAGGATGAGGATGGGACAGGGTGTTACTAGGGGAAACAGAGAGAAAGAGAGAGAGTAGCAGAAACATGTGAGTGGAATGAGGCGTTTCAACATCTCGGCTTCCAGCGTGCTTTGTTAGGATAGAAATGAAACCGATAATTCCAAAAAATGGCTGACCAAAATCAGAAACAGAGAAGATGTTGCGGATCGCGGTGGGGGGTTGCACAGCTAACAGAACAGCAGGCACTGTGACGGTGGCTGCAGGGTGATTGGGTGGTTGGTGCATGGTGACAGTGGCACATGCCCTGGTGCATGGGATTAGAGGGACAGTCAGTAATCTGCTGTTTAAGCTGTATGTAGGGCAAGAGTGGCTTAGTCTAGCCACTCTTAGCACGGGTGGAGCGCTAGAGCTAGAGGGAGAGGAAGTGGACTATAGCTTTATATAGCTGCGCTCATCCTGCGTGGATCACCTTCTGTTTTATCCGCATCTAACTCTCTTTTTCTCTCCCTTAATTTGCAACCTGCATATAGCAGTCTATAACATCAGAAGTTCTACTTAATATTTTGAAAAAACGCATCAACTAATGTCCACGGGAGAAGATAATTCGGAAGGACGAAAAGGGAAAAGCCCACTTCACAAATTGCTTACAGAATTGGGGTTAGGGGGAAAAATGTGTTGCATTTATTCATGAGAAAAAGAATTAGTTTAAGAGGGGATTGTATTATAAGTCCTATTGAACAAATATACACAATGATTTCGACCTGCTGTCAGCGGTGGAGAGAAACTAAAGTACCGTACCGAAGTAACATTTTTAGCCACTTGATACATCAAAGATTTCTTACAAAATTGAGTAAAACAAACAAATGAATGTATATATATGCATATGCTCAACTAAATAATTTTATTAAAGGAACAAGCATCGGTCTAATACAATAAAGTCTGAAGGGTAAAAATAAGGATCCAAGAGAAAGACATAATTCATGTTGAGCAGAGCTTCCCCTGCTACTCCTGATAAATATTGTAAATGGGGGGCTGTTAAATTTAAAAATCTAGTCCCTCATAATCCCTGCAATACCCTACAAAGCCCTTCAGTCGCGAAGCGCTCTCGAGATTTACAACATAAGCACCACTCACACTACAAAACATTTTACAATCATCCAAAATCACAGAGCAAAATCAAATCTTATTATTTCGATAACATATCCAGAACTCACAATGAAGTTATTCGCTGCACGGCTCTAAAGAGAGAACTTCAAATTGTGTAGGGTGAAATGAGAAGATGACACAAACAGGGTCGCACACAGTTAGTAATTATAGAACAGGTGAGGTAGAGACAGAGATGCACTTTGTCCGTCACTGTGGAAAGAATTCAATTCACAATGTCGCTCATGACCGAGAATATTTATGAATGAGAGGTTTATTACATATTCAGTCATTTTCAGCATTTCCTCTACCATATCTTTGTAGAGATAGATATTCTGCACTTATTTTTGAAAATTGATTGATATTGAATAACGTCACCTTTGGCTTTTTCACTACTTCATTTTGCAAGATTCAAAGATATTAATCCAGATGCAGATGAATCAGTCATTTATTATGAAAGTAACGATTATTTGCAGCTCTAAAAGTACTCGTCACTTATTGTTTGTAGAGGACATTATTTTATATATGCATCTCTGTGGCGTTTATTACTTTTGACTTTACTTCCTGTCAGTTAAGTTCAATGAGTTGAGAGAGAGAGAAAGGGAGAGAGGATGTTACATTGCAAGGTCACCTGACATAGCATGAAAGCAACTGAAAGACACATCAACCATCTTGGAGATTTAGCACCATTCTATTTCCCCCCCATCCCTTTGCTCCATTTTTCAATGGACCAAGTAATTTATGTCGAGTGATGTCAAGCACGGGCCAGTGTATGAATCAAAATTTGTCATGTTGGCTTTTCCCACTCAGGTCTATGAATGCATACAGCTCAGTTTTGAATTTGAATCCCCGGAGAGCAACGCATTGCTTTTAACTGACTGCAGCCTCGGCCGAGCAATCAGGCCCTTTGTTTTTTTCACACCATCCCACAATCCCACCTGCTTCGTCGAGACCATGGAGGACCCTTTTGAAAACAACGAGGCGGCATGATTTATTATTCTAATTAGGCAAAGTGAGACTTTAGCATAGCCACAATTACGCTAAATCACCAAAACTGTTTTCTGGTTGGCTGGCTCCTGTTCTGTTCAGACGTTAATCAGAGGCAGCTATTGAGTTGAGGTGCAAACTACTTGTGAGTCCCATTATTGCTCAGTAATATCTTACACAAGCAAACAAACACTTGAGTCCTGTACTACATTACAAATACCTATTTTGGCTTATTAACTAACATTTTATTAAACTGTCCTTACCAGGTTTGTAATATGCAGCTTTCCAACTATCTCTCAGTCGGACGGCTTTAAGTGCCACGACACCCAGTTCAAATCTACTGCGCTCCTTAATTCCAGGTCATTTCATAATCTCTTTGATACTCACTCACATCTGCACATCTCTTTGCTCTCACTCCCTGACAATGAAACAGCTGCAAGCTGGCATACTCACTGAATGCTTTGGTACAACACACACACACACACACACACACACACACTCATAGGAACATACTGTATGCAATCACCTGCCATGCACGCGCACTAGTGCCCATTAGAGAGCACATAAAGAATGGTGCACACAGGCACACGCGTACAAACACTTGCACACGTACACACACAGACGCACACACACACACACACACACACACACACACATAAACTGCTACTGAACTCATGCAAAGAAACTGGTTTCATCCACCACAGATATTCTTCTGAATTAAAAGTAAATCCTTGCTCCATCACAGCAAGAGAGTCACAGAAATAGTCAATTGTGTGATCTCTAGTGAGAGATGTGCACACACACATTCACAGATGCATGCACACACTGAGGAAATAAACTTTTTGTGTAGGCTCTGTATGTATGGGGTCTCCATCCATCCCTGTGGCTCTG
The DNA here is from genome assembly GCF_022379125.1 of Scophthalmus maximus. NCBI lineage: Eukaryota > Metazoa > Chordata > Actinopteri > Pleuronectiformes > Scophthalmidae > Scophthalmus > Scophthalmus maximus. The sequence goes on from NC_061529.1 coordinate 9,210,507, forward strand.
ATCACCTTTACCGCCCCTCCTCCCTTTCCTCTCTTCCCCCATCTTCACAAGCATCCCAAAACACTCAAATCCTCCTGCATCAACAGGCATGTGAACCCGGTGTTCAGTTCATCTCTCTCTCTCTCTCTCTCTCTTTCTCTCTCTTTGCCTGCTCTGTTTTCATCCGTGTGCTTCCACTCTCCTAGCTTTTGGGTAATTACCTGGCATTTGCATTGCAAAGTCCCCTGTGCCGCCCTCAGCTCCTCTGCAGGTGATTGAGCTTCATTTCCTCAGCAGATAAGAGAGAGGGAGAGAAAGAGGAAGAGAGAGAGAGAGAGAGAGAGAGAGAGAGAGAGAGAAAGGAAAGGAAAGGAAAGGAAGAGGGGATTGCGGCAGGGTGTGATGTTATTCTGGTTTAGAGGATATAGAAACCATGCGCTGAATCCTTTTGTTGCTGGTGGATTGATTGGTTCTAGGCGTGCACAAGAAGTTCCCACACTTACACAACCGTCCTCATCACTATCTCATCACTCGGTTGGACTGTAGTGGAAATAACATCAGTCAAATCACTATGGAGTGTAAATACTTTTTTTGTTATGGTTCATCTGAATTAGACGGGTTATACAGTCAGACAGGAAATGTGAGGGCAAGAGAGCGATGTAAGAGGGGGGTGACATGCACCTTGCTTGCATGACAACCAAGGATGCTGCAGTTGTCGAGTGTGTGTGCGTGGGTGTGTGTGTGTGTGTGTGTGTGTGCGTGTGTGTGCGTGGGTGTGTGTCCTCGACCACTAGGCCATCATGATCTCAAACTCTTAAGCTGCTTTCAGACACGCACTGACGTCCACACATTTTCCTGAACCTTTCCGGAGGAGCCGTATGTGAGGATGCAAATGTCTGCTGATGCTTTGCATGCATTTTCCAGAAGCCAAAGATATTCAATGCACAGTGATTTAAAAGAGAAAAATCCGCAAATCATCACGTTGAACAAGCTGGAGCCGGAGGAAAATGATTCAAATTATTAACTAATTGTCAAAAAAAACAAAAACTGTCGCAGATTACCCATTATAGTTATGAATTGCTTGAACACCTTTAACTGCTATTTGCAACTTTTTATTTCAACTAGGGAGCTACGGCAAAGATGACGCAGCATATAGTGTGGTTCATTTTTTTTCCTCCCTCAAACTGTTGTTGTCAACTCACCCTGAAAACATCATAGACTGACCAAGTAACTATGCATTTTTCAACCGATGTGACCAAACTAACCTGCTCATCACTTGGAAAGTGCACATATAGGCCTCCTCTCCAAACATGTCCCACTGCACAACATATCACATTACATGTGTATTAAAGAAGAATGCACTTGTCAAGTTCAAATTGCAGATAACAGAGATACGATTTGAGATGAAGTGAGCCAACATGGGGCGGTGCCCGGATAAAATGTGCTTATTCTTCCAAATGCACTGTACAGATCATTCTCTCCTGATGATGATTTTGGAGATAAAAGCATCATATGGCTGGTCGCTGAGTGCCGGACAGTACGGACTGAATGAACTTAGGAACATCGCCACCGCCGCCTTTTCAACATTTGCTCAACAGGCCACACAATTCAGGGATGGAGCGGTTTTATTAACGGCCGTTAACCGTGCAGTCCCGAGGCTGTGGCTCGTCCCGAACACACTTCCCCTTGACGTAAAAACGAAAGCACAAAGGGCGCAAAACCTACCCATCCATACGTCCACACTCGCCGCCTGCTCCACCGGTGGCGCCTCCCACCGAATGAGAGCCGATAATTGGCGGGAGCTCATTTGCATGCTGAACGGCGTGGATATTTATTTAAATTTAATTTCGCTGCCGCACGCGGCGCACTGTAGGCTTTTTGTGCCAAAGTCATATTAACCCCTTGACTAGTTAATATGCGGTGCACGACGTTGCCCACGCGTAATGAATATTCATACTGATGGCGTTTTTTTCGCCGCCTTCCATCCAACCCCCCCCCCCCCCCCGCCCCGCCCCGCTGCAAGAAGAAGAAAAAAGAAGCGCAACAGCGCGCGGCTATTGACGCATCACGGAAGACATTTTTCATAGTTGTTCTCCCAAACACAAAGACGCACACTCCGTTTGGCTCCGTCTCTCCGCTGCTGCTGCGTCCGCGTCTGCGTCCGCGTCCGACTCCATGGCAGATAAGAGCCAGGTGCCCGGCAGAGAGCGCGCTCTGAGGGGAAGGGAGGAGGCAATGGTCGTGGCAGGTAAATGACGCACGACGACAAGTTAGTGTCCTAGATGAGGAGCTGCCAGGGGGGATGACGCCTGGCGCAGCGGTGGAGTTTCAGTGCCTCTCAGTTTAAGGCCAATAGAATGACGTGACAGTCGCCGCTTAATGAGACAGCCCCTTCCATACACCTGCTCAACTTCATTTTATTCATGTGTTTTAGGGTTTTATAGGGTCTACCAGCATCTGAGAACGAAGTTCTTCTAATAGAACTTTGCAACGTTCGAGAAAGGAAAAAAAAAAAGATTAAAGGTGCCCGGGGACAAACCCATTTTCAAAGTGGATGTCTGTGGTTTTTCACCGGCTTTAACGTGGTGCGTTTCTCGACAGGAGAAATCTTCCCCTGAGAATCGTTTGCCAATCTTGACGCCACCCTTGTTTGATCAAACTTGGTCCAGAAATCCCAACTGGTTGGTTCACCTGTCTGTTGGCTTATCCCCGAAGTTATTTTCCCACGGAGATTAAACGTGTTCAGATGTGTTCATTTGTTTCAAATGAACACATCTGAACACACTCAACACACAGTGCAGCTTCACAGTGCAGAATGCAGTGGCATTTTTGAGGTCTTTGCGACCCAAAAACCCATCATAAGCAACAATGGTGGTTGAAGTACGGCTCTCGATGGACAAGTACCATCTTTTTTTTTGTGTTCAGTTAATATATATATATATCTCTTTGTTGCATTGAATTACGATATAAAAACGGCTATAGTGTAAGATTTCTCCCTTTGAGTTTCGGCCCTCAAGAACCCTAATCTAGCAGATTTGACTTTATAAACCAACTCTGCCCACATTTGCTTTACCAGTTTCTTTTTTTTTTTGTCTGTTCGGGGGCACAGCGATGACATCTCTGAGCCAGGCACAAAATGTGAAGTGGCAGCTAAAGCCTGTTGGGATGTATTGTGGGATTGTGTTACAAATAGTTGATGATTAAACCGGGATGAAGCAAATCTGTATGGATCAAGGTCTCAGCACTGTCAGGGACGTACTGGCACTCACACAGAATATGACATTTCAGTTACTATTGTTTTTCTTTCATGTTAACAGTGACGTTGTATTGTTTTGATCATTTCTCTGTAGTGCATGAAACACATTATACACCTACTTTTGCATTTCTAATGTTATTGGTTTTTAGATGTATGACTGCCAGTCAAACTGCTTCCTCACATCTTGGCCTGTCATCTTTTGATTGTACTATTTAGGGACAGTAAGGCTTGTATGCGACAATGTTGCGATTGGAACCCGTGCTCCCAGTCATCACCTACTCAGACGTGAGCGTCCGCAAAGTGCATTGTGGGAGCTGGTTGTCGAGTGCATGGTTAGAAGCGGTGCCGCAGCGTCCAGGGGCCCATCTGGGCATTATGCGCATGAAGGCTCCGCCCCGTCGTAAGTTCCTGCTCCGTCTGTCGGAGCAGCTCGGAGACACCGCATGGCAGAAATCTGTTCCTCCCCTTTCACCGTGGGGGGCGGCTTAGGTGGGGACGGGGTTGCTCTGGAGTGTGTATGTGTGTGTTGGAATAGCATGCTTCTCTGTTTGTCAGCGTGTTCCAGTAAGCGTGAGTAATTTAGGCATCGCAAGGACTGTCTCCACATATGCCCTGTGCAGTCCCAGCCTTGTGTGTGAGTGAGTGCACACGTTGTCCCCGATGTACAGTCAAAAATCACTTATTTTGCAAGTTGCTTCGAGCCCGGCGAGTCTCTTTAAAGAAGCTCGTTATTCCTTGTTCAGACGCCTCAGTGTCCTCTGTTCCCCCCCTTGCTCCAGTGTGTATAATGTTCTGTGTGACCTTGGCGAGAGTGATCCAGTGGCAGATTGCTACATGGTAGGGCCACAGCAGCTATTATTTTGAGTCAGTGCAGCATAGGCCGCCAATATTTCTTCCAAACAGGATGGGGAGGGAGGTCAGCTGACCAAAATCAATCTCTGTTACATGCCTCTCTATAACTCATCTCTTCTGTCTCCACATGCCCTTGTTCTTTGGCTTTTGCATTAAGCTCAGAGGGTGGGAAGGATGTGTAGAAGTAAGTGGGAGAGCAGACAAATCAAGTAAATAAACAGTAGGTAAAAGAATGAGACAGATCTGCTCATGGGCAGCGCTGTAGCTCAGTGATTCTGTTGCCTCAGTGAAGGAATGTAATGGGCCTGGACCCAACCTGCAGTGTGGAGTTTGTATGTTCTCCATGTGTCTGCGTGGGTTTTCCTGCAGGTGCTCTGATTTCCATCCCAGTCAATTATATGAGACCTAGAATAGTGAACCATGCATCTTGCCCAATGCATGCTCATGAGAGTCAGTGGTATAGAAAATGTGTAGAGAGATTGGAAATATGAATTTACTTTTGCTATGCAGTTGCAACAAGGTGCATTTATTCATTTATGCGGACCAGCGGGGCGCCACCCTCTTCTTTTCCCACCAAGTTGGCTTTTGAGAAAGATGTTGATAGCAGGGTCCAACAGGATGTTCCTCCATCTTGCTGGGGCAAGATTACGGAGCCAGTATTATAGTAGAGGGTCTTCTCCATAGCAACTGTTCCCGTTGCTAGGATACAGAATGTATGGAATGCATGGATGAGTTGAAAGTTGTACTCCCCAGAGTCAAGACAGTTTTCCCACCCTGCACAGAGGCAGCTTCATATGTATGTGCATCTCAATACCAAGTTGCGGTCGGTTGTCTTAAGGCCACAGCAGCATCATTTCCTTAACTTACCTCTTCCTTTTTTTTTAAATGGGACCACCTCCCACCAGCCTTGCCTCTTTCCTCCCCTCCCCTTCTTTGCCCCACTCTTTCTCGCCCCAGCCCATCCTCCCATACAGCAGAGGGTAGTTGGCACCGGTATAAAGCATCAGCCTCCTCCGACGACTCGTGCCTGACTCTCTGCCAACCTGTGTGAAGCTAGAAAGCGGAGTTGTGAGAGGGAGGGAAGAGGGAAAGGGAGAGAATGGATTTTTGGAAGCAAATAAACAGAGCAGCCTGGAAATCGACCTTTCCGTCACCAGTTTTGGCATCGGGGGATAGAACCTCTCCCGTGTCTCTGCGTGAGGGGGCAGCAGCGCTCGGACTTCCGTTTAACGGGTGAGAAAGACGGGACCACGGGTAGATGCGGAGGGTAACAAAGACTGAATACCCGCCGAAAGTCAAAAAGGGTTCTTATTATTCGCTAAGCAACAGATTGCTGTGCCCTTCACTGATGGTAACCATGATACAAGCAGAGTTACAGGGCAGCGGGTCCGATGTTTTGGTTGTGGTCCAGCCGCCTACGACCACCAAGCCAAAAGCGACAAAAGGTGACCGAAGTATTCCAGTCCACTCCTGCTGCACTGTGTAGCCTGCACTGCGCTTTTCAGATATCCTCAAAAACAAAGGCGCACAAAAGAAATTACGCCCATATCTCATCCAAGTTGGAAAAAAATCCTTTTCATGAATCCTTCCCCCATATTCAGCCTGTTTTCTTCTTTTGTAAGCTCAGTCAGTCACACTCCCTGTTTTTTGTCGTCCTCTGTTCTTTCTTTTGCTGGCGTGGTGAGGCATCGTAGTGAGGGTATTCAGCCAGTTCTTTCTCAGTGCCTCTGTGTGTGTGTGTGTGTGTGTGCGTGTGTGTTTGTGTGTGTTAGGTGGGGTAATTCTGGCAGAATGGGGTGTGGGCACTGGGCTGGCAGGGGGGGAATGCTGGGCTAGGCACAGTGAAAGGAGCCAGCCTGGTACCGCCTGGACCTCTGCCAGCTGCTCAGTGGGAGAAATACCCACTGCAGAGATTGGTGCGCCAGGATTGTACAGCTGATTGCGCACTTGTGTGCGCGCAGGCGGGCGTGCACGTGTTTCCAAGAGGAGAGTGAGGGACGATGGGAAGGTGGTGTGAGGAAGAGGGTGTGAAGTGAAGATGGAGAGCAGCTGAGCGAGACGAGAGGGCGGGGAGTTTTGGCTCGGAGTTGGCTCTTCTGGACAGTGCTGTGTCGGCGTGTTCTAGGCTGTCTTCATTTTTACCTCTTTTTCTTGTGTTTGTTTATTTGTTTGCTTGTTTGTTTTCTCTTGGATGAAGCGCTTGGTCTTTTCACATAGTGCCCAAAGGCACGGTGGTCTGAATGCCAAAAGAATCCTTCACTGCCTCTCTGCTTTCCCCTCATCTGTTGCTTCTTCACTGGCTATTTTCTCCTTTTATTGTTTTCGCTGGCGGATCTCTCCTCCTCCCTCTCCTCCCTCTCCTCCTATCGCACACTTGTCTCTTTCGCTGTCAAATCTTCTTTATCTGTCATTTGGCAACCTCAATACTTTCTATCACAGTGGCCAGAAATGAAGGACAAGAGGGTGAGATTGAGCGGAGGATGGAGACCAAATAAACTCAGAGAAGAATGAAGATGTTTCCTGTCCTCGCTTCACCTGGCGACACCCCCGAACACAATATTTATCAAGTTCAGTCACCGACACAGATACACTTTGATTGCGGCTGACTGTGCCCGTGAACATGAGATGGCAGTGCCACACAACCTGCTGCTAAAAGACAGAACTGTCGCACAACAGTAGGACAGGAGGGGACTGCCTGAGGGCAGCCAGGCCTCTGTGACATTTCAGTCGTCCTTTGTGCTTCCACAATCTGTCACTGCACAGAGAGAAAAACTGTTTCGTCTAATATCGAAAAGTGCCCTTAAGGTGGCACACCTCGACAGGCTTTATCAGCTCGCGTGCCTGCGCTGCTTCTTTTGCCACCTATATATTCTTCAAAATCCATGTGAATCTCTAGGGCCTGGATTTACACTTTGTGTTTGAGATCACGCTGGGCCCAACTAGGAAGACAACTTATTGTGTCTGTAGCCGATTAAAGAATGTTTGTATTCAGGTCAGTGTCACACATCTCATCTCTGGGCGGCCACAACAACAATCACACATTGAACTTAAGAGCAAGCGTCCCTTATTGGTGTGCGCCTAAGCTCATAGTGTACCCTGTGGCCTGTTTATCTCTCGACTAATATTAGTGGTTGCAGTACAAACCAGCCTTGCTTAGCGGAGATTTGCACGCTAAGTCACCTCAGTCAACCTAATCCTCCTCACACATCTGTGGGTTACACGGACAAGCACACACACACACTTCCTTTTTAGCGCTCTAATTCCACGCAGCACAGTTGGCAGTGGAGGCCCCCCCCCCCCCCCGCCACCTCTCAGCACTGCAGTTTGTTTTACTTATTGGGTATTTTTAACATGGTGGAGATTAGGATTGCATTGGATCTACTTACAAGGCCCTTCCCTGCTTGTGGGGTTAAACAAGTGTGTGTGTGTGTGTGTGTGTGTGTGTGTGTGTGTGTGTGTGTGTGTGTGTGTGTGTGTGTGTGTCTGTGTGTGTGTGCGCGCATGTCAGACATGTTGTCATGGGCTCACTTTGTGGCTACCTGATGCTGCCAAGCCGAGCACTTAATACGCTCACATTCAAAGCCATACACTAGAGTAAGAGAGAGATCAGAAAATAATTGTGTTTAATTGTGGGTATTGAGGGGAGGACAGCAGGGATATAATGGCAGTCAAAGCCATGTAATCTCTTAAATGTCTTCCAGCACAGAAGCCTGTGGCTCTGATCCGATGGCCCGGATCAGTCTGTAACAAAGTGCAGACCTACGCGGCCTAGTCGCGGCAGCTAATGGCTCTCTTTACTACTAATGCTGTAATTTGTATTGTTGGAACACTGTTCGCCTCTGATACCATATTTGCTCACCGTGTCCCTTCACAGACAAGCATGCAGTCAGTGGGAATCCCACCGTGGAGCCTTTTCCAGAAGCCATGGATACCATCATGTTCGGTGAGAGCTCACAATCACAAGCTCGTTAGTCAGAAATAACCCAGTATAAGATCCTCTGGTACATCAATAAAAATGTTGGTCTTTCTAAGGACTAAGCACTGATGCTGTGTGTGCGCGTGTGCACGTGCTGTTGTCATATATCCAGGTATGGGCTGTTTCTGGGGAGCGGAGAAACTTTTCTGGCGACTTCCAGGGATCTTCTCCACACAAGTGGGCTATACAGGCGGCTTCACACCCAATCCCACCTACGAAGAGGTCTGCTCAGGTACTATGCACCATTTACTTTGTCTACACTTTGATTTCCATTGACTACTAACGCCGCCTGCCTGTGAGGAGTCGAAGGTGGATTCCTCTGTAAGATCGGTCAAGGTTCAAGAGACCAAACAGAGTGCAAAGGAAAAAAAGAAACAGGGTTTGAAAGATTGTTTTAAGGACAACGCTCTCCTCCTCTCGCCTCCTTCCCTTCATCTGCAGTCAACTAGTCAGACTATACTGCTCCAGATGGGCTACACCCCCCCTTGACCTACTTGTAAGGATTGGGCTCTGTACTGTGCTGTACTGCGGCGTTTTTTGCCAACTGAGGTACTGTGTGTGACGCGCCATAAATTGGCTTCTTTCCCAGAGACCATGATTTGGTGAACAATATGTTGACGCTTGAAATTGGTATAATTACAGTGAAAATGTTGGGCTGCCTGTTCGTGTCTCTGAGTTTGTGTCTTTCTGTTTACCGCCTCGTGAGATTCAACTAGATCGTGCAGTGTGGCTGATATATAATTCAGACGAAGATGTCTCGGCTCTGTTGTTCGCTGTGTGCCTCCCTTGTGTTTTAGAAGTCACGAGCAAGTAGTTTGGGGCTGCTCCATTTCTGAGGGCACATGATTGCAGGCGGGCACGGGAGTCGGGGTGCAGGCACAGCGTGGGGTACGTGCAGGAGAGGAGGGGAAAGACGATTGGGCCTGGCTGGCAGACACTCTGGGCAGAGCCCTTCAAGGTACTGTGCGTTTCCTATCTGCCTGCCAGCTCCCTCAGCAACAAGATGGTCGGCTGCAGAGGAGGAAGGAGATGGAGACAGATGACAGAGAAAGAGAGATTGAGAGCCGTGGCAAGTGAGGGAAGTCCAACAAAAAAAACTTTTGAGAGGAAAGAAAATTTGAGGGGGCAATACGTGTGAGAGAGAGAGCAGTTGCCTGTCCGTCGTCTGAGAGAGTTCAAGCGTCGCTCCAGTGGCCATGACGGAGCAGAACACTGCGACGGCATGAGGCCGGGGAGCTGTCAACACAGCCGAGCTATAGGACAGGCGGACGGACAGAAGAGAAGGAGCTGATGGAACTGTCAGCAGAGCCAGGGAAGGATGGAAGGACAGGGAGGCACTTGGACGGCCTGACAGACAGAAATGAGGGAGCTTGAGGCGCAGTCAGGTTCGCCTCAGGAGGACGGGCGGTACAGACAGCTGACAGGCGGAGAGACGCACACGTTGTCATCAATCAGCATATCTTATCTCAACTCATTTGCAATACATGTCTGTTTCGCAGCACATGATCCAGAGTTGATGCTGTAACCTGTTATGCTTTAACTCCGTAGAATCCACGATAACTCGCGTAATTGTTCCGACCATGACTCGTAGCAGTGTTTATGCAAATACCTGGTGAAGGTCAAGGTAAAGACTGTGGTCATGGGGAGACAACAAACAGTTTCCTTGAATCACATGTGTGCTTACCCAGCCATCTACGTCGACCTCCTCCCAGAGAAGGTTTGCACAATGCCCCACTACTTCAGTCTTTGCTTCATAACTTGATTTATACATGAAACAAAGGTTCAGCATGAGTCCTGATGTACATTCCTTTGGCACGGGTGTTGATCCATAGTTCAGTTTTATATTTCACTGTTGGATGTCACGAAAAACCGGTGCATCATACATTATTGTGCTTTAAATATACTCCCCTCAGTTCCTGTGTGTGTGTATCGGTGTATTCCATGTGTGTGGTGTGCCTACTTTTTCACCCTCACCCATCGCCACCGGCATCATAAACTTGGAGGAGAAAACGCAATTTGTGCAGTCCCCCACATTTTATTTCTATAGCCTTCGTAGCATGTGATTACATTTTTGACGAGCCACATGTCAGTTGCAAGCAAAGCGTCGGAGCCTATGCACATAGTTGCCGTGGGAACGTTTTAACACCTGAACACAGAAGTATAAATTCAGCTGTAGAGATGGTTGTGTCCAATGTTGCTTTATGATGAGGACACTCGTATTGGAAAGTAAAACAAAGTTAACTTCATAAAGTACCTTACTGTTTTCAACAGTGGGGGACAACTTAACAAAAAAGGGCCAACAGGGTGGCATGTTGATCTGGGTGGCTGGTCATCACCCAGAAGTCCATTCACCCTGGTGAAGTGTCCTTCAGCAAAACATTGAATCTCTACCGGTCTGTATCACTTTAACCCCGTCAGAGGGGACGAGCATGAAAAATCATGGAGCGTTTTCCCCTTCTTTTATTTTTTGTTTGTACTACTTTCGACCGTTCTACCTGACTTTCCTGTGCCATGAGTGTCGGCCTGCAACCCACGCAAAATGCATGCAGCTCCGTAGGCTGAGAGCGTTTGTATGTGCTGGAGATGGAACGCAATGAAATGATAATGTTAAAATGTGCAAAACGTTCAAACGGTACAGACAAACACACTAAAGTATTATGATTACTATGATTGTCTCAGTCATTTCGACACACACACAAACACTGTCTATCTTCCATGTTGCATTTCAGTATATCCACTGTCCCCATGCACAACTTACACAAACACCAGAGAGTGAGAAGAGGGTGACAGCTAATCACATGGTGACAGCTAATTACAGCGAGTCTTAAATAGGAATCTATAGTGTTTCTCTTGCTGTAACAGTTTCATAACCAATATCACGGATGGTAACTGAACTATGTAACGTGTGCATTGGGGGAAGAGACACCCGACACATACAGCCAACAGAACAATGTGTAGTGTCATTTCAAGAGCTGGTAACACTGACAGCTCCATTTTACATTATTGACAATCTAATAGCAAGTCAGACAGACGAACCCCATTTTCTAAAGACCCCACGTGATGCATTTGAAGTGTTGCCCTCTTTTGCAGCAATTTTCTCTCGGCAGGTCCAACAAGCCGACAAGTGGACCATTTTCGAGCAGGTTTGCAGAACGAACCCAGGTAGCAGGCGGCACCTGCAAGGAGACTGTTGTTATCTGTGGTCGATGCTGGACAGTATTTATGTTACGCCCGTGCCACGGCAGACTCATTAAATAATCAGGCTATAAAAGGGAATTGGGCCTATCAATTTTTAGAGTAAAAAACAAAACCAGCTAAATCAGAGTTTCCAACTTGCCTAAAATCACTAAAGTAAAAGGAAATGAAATGCAGGGATCTTACCTGCCTCCTTTACATAAAGAGGAAAAAACAGTTGTTTTGCAGATAGTTACAATATATACAGAAGAGATTAATAATCAAACAAAATCATTGATGGTCACAAATTACTCTGGGTAATTTAACATAGCACATGAGTATTGCAAAGGGCAGTAATCAATCATGGTTTTCATGATGATTAAAAGTTGCAATGGTAATGCTAATGATCAGGAATGTTGCCAAAGTTTACCATGAAACCAGTTGCTGCTTCTTCCCTAGTAGGTAAAGGATCAAAAAGACAGGCACTGGTAAAGTATCAAGAAATTGTGAACAGCTCCAGCAAAGACTGACTATTAGCTGTTGTTGGACACTCATGGAAACTATTAATACCCACTGAAAAGGGTTCCTGTGCTCGGCTTCGGTGACAGCCGTTTAAACAGGTGAAGTCTTCAATGATCATTTGGCCCGAAATGATCCTTTGGGTGAGCTGAGTGTCATTTTCGAGATGGAAAGTGGGTCTCAGTCCAGATGCACGGATTTGGCAGGCGGCCTCCTATTGTCTGCAGTGCACCTGATGCGTGTGTGTCTACCTGCGCATGTGTCTGTGTAATGTGTGAACAAGGGATAGGAAATGCTCCTATTCTTACAACCCTGAGCCAACACCTTTGTATTTACATTTAGAAAAAGTACGTTGGGATGAGGTGTGTGAGTATATGTTCACTTCTGTGCGCGTGTGTGTGCGCGTGCGTGCGTGCGAGCGAGATTGAAAGTGTGTGTACGTATGCACCTGCATGTGAGACATAAGCAGCTCCCCAGTTTGAGGATGCCTGCCGGCAGCTTGTTGAAGCTTTGGGGTCCTGGCAGCTGCAGACAGCAGCGTGTGTGTGTGTGAGTGTGTGTGTGTGTGTGTGTGTGTGTGTGTGTGTGTGTGTGCGTGTGTGCGTGCATGCGTGCGTGTGCTTTTGGCAACCTCCAACACAAGCTCCAACCTTTCACTGTGCCCTCTCTCTCCTTTTCTCCCCCGTCACTCTCTGTCTCTTCTTCTCCCATTGTGCCATAAGCAATAACATGGCTGTGTGTGGATTCACCCAGAATTTCTTCTACCCCCACCCAGGGCGCCCTCAATGACTCGTACACCCAACACATCATGAAAAATTGGGGGGGGGACGCAATGATGAGTAAAAGCAGACCCAACAAAAAGCAGCATACAACTTGAATTTTTAATTAATGCAAGATTATGTTTCTCCTTTAGGTCTAACAGGTCACACTGAGGTGGTGAGGGTGGTCTTCTCCCCTGAAGACATCAGCCTTGAGGAACTGCTCAAACGCTTTTGGGAGAGCCACGATCCTACACAAGGTAGCAACACACACACACACGCAAACCCAAACATTGCCCTCAAATATGACTGATCCCGAGGGGCACGGGGTGTATTAGAGCAGAAGGATGATGCCCAGACGTGTGCCTGCGTGTGCGTTGTAGGTGGGGTGGGGGGGGGGGGGGGGGTCTCATGGGTGTAAGTCAACGCCAGACAGTGTTAATGTGTCTGAGATCCAGCCATCCATGGAGAGACACACCAGTGTGGTGAATGTTCAAGCCCCAACTGCATTAAAAAAAAACAAAAAAAAAAAACCTCTCTGAGCGCAATGTGAATAGCATGTACTTTATCCAACTAGAACCAGCTGAGGAATCCGTCCCTTTTGTCATTCACGTCACGTGTGGGCGTCTGTCTGATTCACCGATGATAGTAAATTGATTTTATTTTCTGGGACGAATGTCTGTGATTTTTTTGTGTTATTGCGCTCTTTGCGTGTCATTGGCGGGTTTATTCCCCTGACGGGCATTTCTGCTGAAGTACTCAATAATGACAGGAAACTTTGCTGCCATGGTGTAACACTTCACCTAATTAATTCAAATGCTGAGCGGGGTTATTTCGTCACGTTACATACGCAATGAAGTGTGCGTGACATGTGCGCCCCCCCCCCCCCCACACACACACACACACACACACACACACACAAAAAAAAAAAATGTCTCTCCATCTCTTCAAATCTCTTGCTCTCTCTGCTCACTGGACGAGGTGATGTAAGGACATTAATGCACCGGGAGGTTTGTGTGTCCATGTATGTGTGAGAGAGCAATGACAGGCAAAGATGTACTCTGCTCACTCATACTGAAATATAGGGAGGGGTACGTTGGGAAGAGATGGATCAAAGATTCATAGGCCAGACCTTTAAAACAGACTCACGCACACAGACTCCCACACACTCGTATCTGCCCGTGTCCGTTCCATCATCTCTTTTAACATCTGTCATGATTGCTCTGTCATACACCATGTGACCCGAATACACTCAAATGTCCGCCAGTTTAACTACCCGGCTAAATGCATTGTACGTTCTTCTCATTTCACTTCCCCTGTTCGGCTGGAGGTGGTTTTTACAGCAGTGGGAGGGGGAAGGAGGAACTATTGAGTGTTGAGGCTCATCTGAGAACCACACGAACGCCGATCGGATGAGATTCCGTAGAACGAGGGCAGAGACGCATCTTACTATGGGCAAAGGCACAGGAAGAGTTGAGCCGACACACCACAGGGCAACGAGGCCAAAAGAGTAGTCATGCATTTCCCATGACTCACTGCCTTGTCTCATCTCATGTTTTATTAATAGCATGCAGCTTATTGTCTATGAACTCCGCAAGTTTGTTTCTGGTCGCAGGTAAGACCAGGTGACCTAATTCTAACCACAAACTCAAACATGCTGTTTTTTTTCTGGATGTGTTAATCTTCGCCGCTCCCCTCTTCTCCGATTCTGGGTCCATGTCTTGCAGAAATTCCTCTGATTTGACAAATACGGTGTGGAGAGGTGGAAAGAGGCCCGCTGGCTGTGCCTTCACGCGTGCTTAAGCTCCAATTTATTCCGTCCACCTTAGAGCTGGGTTTAAAAGAGAATGGATGAATTAAAGAAGTTTGCTTTTTCCCCTTTTAACTGCACAGATTCACCAGAGATTATCGTATATGGAGACGAGCCAGGGAAAATTATGAATTCTGTTTTCTCCTGACAACACGGAGCTTTATATATGCTCTCAAGGAGCGCCTGAAGAAACTATCATGTATATACATATTCAGTTCCATGCGATACTTTAATGTGTATCTGTGGATGCGCATCTGCAACTGTGTGTGTATACACATGTGTGTGCGTGTACCCGTTTTGAGATCTGTGCCTCCCTGCTTTGCCTCAGTTCAAAAGGGTTTAGTCCCGACAACGTGATGTCGGGCTGCGTCAGCTCCACCAATCCCAGCCTGGATAGCAACATTAGCAGCCAATCAGAAACTCCCAGCAGCCTTTGCTGTGTGCCCTCTTTCCATATTCAGCAACGCTAGTCTCAATCTGCTGGCTTCCCTGGGATGTTGCATAAAGACCCCTGATTCAACACGCTCCCATATTATAAGTTTCTTATGTCTGCATTATGACAACTCTTCAGCAGCGTAACTTTCTCATGTGAGTGTACACGGAGACAGTTGAGCGCAGTCAAAGTGACGCCCACATGTCGGAGGGCAACGGCAGATCTGTTTCGTCATGATGCCTGAAAACATTGACTTGATGTGCTGCGAATGATCACAGTCGAGATGCGAACACATTGTGCCCTTTTGCACACTGCAGATCGATTGCCCACACATTTTTCGTATGCAAGCATACTGTTCACTTCACATTATGCACAAGTGCTTATTATGCCTGCTCATAGACAGCTTTACTTTGTGCATGAATGCGAATGGGCACAACGCACACACACCCCCAGTGCACAGGGTGCACACAGCTGCACCAATGGCACGTCAGTTTGATCTGGATACTTCCTTACAGAAGTCCGTAGGCCCCGTTTCACTCTCCTGTCTCCTTAGCTCTCAGTGGAACATAGGAGCGCCCCATCTAGCCACAGCTCACATGTCAGCTCACCCCTCACCACTTTTTATGCTCTTCAATCTATTCAAACGCAAGGTCACCTCCATTCCTCTGCCACCTTTTTTTTGTGATTTTATTATGCTTCCTTTCTTTCCCCATTAAGTTTTCCAAATTCGTTCCCTTTTTCCCGCTCTCCCCCTGTCTCGCCCATCTCACCTGTGCCCCCAACCCCCCAGTCTCCTTTGCAGTGAGCAGAGCGGAGGGGCAAGTGAGTGAGCAAATGGCCCCGGAGCCCGTCAGCACATCCGCACCGCAGCTCAGAGTTGACTGCTCCCCGAGGCCATCCGCTCATCACACAAACACACTCGCATCCACTCATTCCTCTTTTATCTCTTAGTCACTCCCCCCCTCCCCTTTCCTCCTTTCCCCTCCTCCCCCCTCCGCTGCCCTTCATCTTAACAACCAAGGCTTTTCCCCCTTTGTTTCTTTTTCCCCATCTCTTTTCCTCTCCTTTCCTTCCTCTTCCCTTGTTCCCTCCATCCTCTCCGTTTTTTGAGGACATGCAGTATTTATGGTGTGGGCTGCTGATGCTGCGGCAGTGAACAGGCATCACAGGCGTACGCCGCTAGACACGAAAACACAAATGCACAGCTAAGATGGCCGACGCGGCTGTCCTCATTTGAGAGCGTCTCCGCGTACATGCATGTTAACCCCTGTAGGTAGATATTTATGGAGTCATGCAGTCAAAGAGTGGTGTATTACAATTCAGAAAGCTATTCAGAAATAACACCTACGGCAGAGGGTGGCCTTTTTTTTATTCATTTATGATTGTCTTTTTTATTTTGTAAGATGTGTTGTGTAGTCGCAATAAAGGATATGTACTCTTTTATAGCGCTACCAACATTTATAGTACTCAAAAATAACTGACATAAAGTGTTACGGTGACTTATCACATATCACAGATGTACCATGGATCGGGTCAGATCATAAAATAGACATATATTAAGCAGTCATCGATGTGCTAAGTCACGCTGGCAGCCGTTACTTTCTGACAATTGAAATGAGCATGAATATTCCATTTATATCTTCACCCCAGCTGGCTGCGACACACGCCAATTCCCTATTGGGGTACCTCCCACGTCCTCCCTGTGTCACCACATCTCTTAATTTAGGGGTGTCCCCGCCACCTAAAGCTAAACCCCACAGGATCTGACCTTGACCCCTGACCTGTGACCTCTGCCACCCCCACACTTCTAACCCAACCTCTTCCATCTCCCCCGGTTGGCTGAGAATGGCATGCTCATTACCAGTTGTCATTTATTACAGCCTCACACACGCTGAGAGTCCTAATTTATGGAGATTGCGGCACGCGTGTGCGCAGCGTGGGGGGATGTGCGTCCATTTTATTATGTTTAGTTTGTAAGTTTTATAACACAAGTCACCTTATGTTCATAAGACAATTTTTTTAATATTTTCTTGTTTGCCTTGCAGGGAACTCAATACTCTCACATTACAATTGAAACCGTATCGGAGAAAAAATGGTTAACACTATAATGTTACCATCAGGTCTCGAACTAAAACATCGACTGCCTTAATTTCAAATTATCTAAAAAAATATATAGTTTGAGCGTTGTTAAATTGAGTTGACAAAAGACAAGATAAGATGAACTCTACCAAAAGATTTTTGTTCTAAAATAAGACGTGCAGCATTTGAAAAATAAATATTTTCTGACAAATATTGCCTGCAGGGAAGTGAAGTTGTCTCTGGACTTCAAACACAAAACTGTAGAGTTGTAGTTATAATAATCGTTGTTATTAAATTTGGAGCAATATTCATTGGGTAATTGTTTATTTTGAAATTAAGTAACTAGAAATATGTAAATTCAATAAAGATTTTACTCTCTGTTCCCAAAGGTGTGTTAGTTGTGAGACTGATTAAAGGCTATGATACAAATGTTACATAAACTGATGAGCCACATTATTTAATATTTGCAACATTTGTTGATTTGTTGCAACCCGTGACCTGAACACTGACAAACATAAATGTCTTTTTTTAATTCTTTTTTACTGCCAAACATCATATCTCATATTCAAATTGTTGAAAATCAATGTATGCTCTCATTCTGACTGATTTGGGTACAACAGTAGAACGAGCTCTACTTGACAGATTTGGTTGCAGCTAAAAATAAACAGCACAAGGGCCAGAGTCCCACTGCTCTGACAACATGTCCAGGACCATGAAGTGATCATGTTAGAGAGCTGCTCCAGCAGAGAAAATGAAAAAAAAGAGAAAAAGAGAGAGATAATTGTCACTGCAGTCATCAACATGATTCTTCTGCCGATGGTTTATAGGTGGTTTTAGTATGTGTAGTGTCTGACAGCCAGCAGAGCGTCACGTTCTGCTTTGCTCTTGCATATGTCACACATTCAATCCCCTATACGTATAACACATGTACAGTGTGTGCGTCTGTGTGTGTTCGCACGTGCAGATTGAGTGTGTGTGTGTGTGTGTGTGTGTGTATCTGCCGGGGATGCTCTCACCATCCCAACTCCGTACTCTGCCTCTGTCTCCAGCCCGTCAGGCGCAGCTTACATAACAACAGGGCAAAAATAGCTGCTGAGAGAGGAGAGGAGAGGAGGAGAGGGCTCTGCTGGCACGCACACAGTTGTAACGGGACCGCAGGGCACAGCTCAGCCCTGAGTATTATCATGCACGCACATGCACGCACACACATGCACGTGGTGTACTTTTGTGACAGAATAGTAGAAAAGGGATGATTGCTGGTCAGTGTTGATGCTTGAGCATGTGCAAGAGGCAGGGTTATGCCTCTTGACCAGAAGTATAGGTGACGTTAGTATTGCATTGAATGACGGGGAGTGCAGGGAGTCGGAAGGCAGCGGGAGGGAAAGAAAGAACGGGAAAAGAAACTACATTGGATTGTTCATTAGCGCTCACTCTGCCGCAGTCTAATTGGTACGCGCTGCCAAGTGCAGTAATTCTGAATTCACTTCATATGTTTTCTTTCCGTCGCACTCAGAAGGTTGCAAAAAGTCACCAATTATGCGGAGACATTTCTTAATTGCAGACACTGACAATATTGCGACTGCTGGAATGTTAATTCCGTCGTCTCTGTAATTATTTTTTTTGCCTCATTTGCACTCTTCTCTTGTTTTACATCTATTTGAGAGCTGACTTCCCTTCTGAAATACAGAGGGGGTGAGAAAGCTAAAACGGAGGACGGGGGGGGGGGGGGGGGGGGGGGGGGGGGGAGAGACGGACAATACCCGAAGAGGTGGAGAGATTCGACTAATCTCAATTCTTACAGTTGTTAATAGATGAAAGATCATGTGTAAAAGACATAAGAGGAGTATAATCCTGGGTCAGGCCACCAGTTCCAAAGTGGGTCTGGAAGAAAGGGACGCGTTAAAAAGTACAACACACATTGGTACGGTGCCCTCACTTTTTGACCGACCCGTGATTTATGTCCTCCGTCTCTTTCCTATCTCCTCCGTCCCTTTTCCAGTTTTTCATAGCAGGCAGCATTTAATCTGATTACCTTCTTACTGTTTCATCTCCTTTTGTTGCATCCAACTGAATATCACAAGTTTGAGGGTGTGGGCTGGATGAGGAAAGGGCCAGATCAAAAAAAACAGAATGGTACAAATTGTAGAGAGTGGGAGGGAAGGTGAAGTTGGAAGTGGAAGAAGTAGCTGCATGCTTTTATCCCCAACAGCCAGCAGTCGCAAGCTGAGTGATGGGTTTTTTTTTCTGGTGCAAGGGTAAACACGGGAAGAGATTTTCCCGAGTTGCAAGAAATGTACATTTATTTACATGCACTTGTACGTTACATTAGTTTTGTGCATGAATATTGGAGAGAGTACTCACTCCCTCACCCTCCCTCTTTGTCTTATTTTGGCTACCGTTTGTGTTGAAGGGGTCGCCTTCAAATGATCTGATTTAGGGGTGGAGCAAGTAATAAATATGTTTGCCTTTTGTGGGTGCAGGTCAGTGACCCCGAGAGGCGGCGCGTGTGTTTTGCCTGTGTGCATGTGTGTGTGACCCGTAGCCCCTCCCCTTTTGTCCACCCCCCATTACCCTCTGCTTTAGAGGCGAGGCTCTCATGCATAATGCAGAGAGAACAGGGAGGCTCTCATTAATAATTACTGCCGCCTTTGATGGATGGAGAAAATAACGAAGGGGGCTGTTAAAAATGGAGAGAGATGGAGGCGGGAGGAGAGAACTAGAGGTTTTTGGGTTTTTTTGGGAAGGGTGATATTGTTGCTGTTGTAGTTCTTTGAGGACGGAAGCTTAGAGGGATGGCTTCCGGCTTGGTACAATAAAATCAAAAGCCAGGCTGATGTTTTGGATGGTGTTAATATTTTGATTAGGATGGGTGGAGGCAGCTCTGAAGATGAGATTAATCTTAATTGTCTTTGTGTTGGAAACGTCCATTACCACTCAAGGGTTTTTGTCTCCTGACTTTTCTCTGATATTCCATATCTTCAAGCATTTCTTTGAGATGAAAAAGCCTTTTACTTTTTTACTTTTCTGTTCTTCTCTGACAAATTGCTCTGCTGTAAAACCGCTTTAATCAAATCAAAGCTGTCAAACCATTAGTTTGATGATAAATGACAGGTCTTCTCATAACTATTAAGCATAATTTGTCCATACACAATCTTGTGTGTGTGTGTGTGTGTGTGTGTGTGTGTGTGTGTGTGTGTGTGTGTGTGTGTGTATACGTGTGTGTGTGTGTGTGTGTGTGTGTGTGTGTTTATACGTGTGTGTGTGTGTGTGTGATTGTGTGTGTCAGAACCTCAGGGTCAGCGGGGAAGGTCAGAGGGAACAGAAAAGCCACAAGACCCCTGCCAGCCAGCCAATCGGAGTAAAGGCTCTGGTAGACAGCCAATGGCATAGTGACTTGGTGGCCTTTGATGGAGGGGCCACCATTAACCTTGTCACTGAACAACAGTGCTGGGAGCAAGATGGCTGACATCCAGCACCGCAGAGATGTAGAAAAAGAGGGCGAAGGTGGAGATGGATGCAGAGATAGAGAGTGAAAAATGAGAGAGTGGATTGATTGTAGACAGATAATCAGGGAAAAGGTGGAAATAAGTTAAGTCAGAAAATATATAAATATGAAATTTTATAGCTCATGTTGTCCGGCTCATCAGACCATCTTAACACCTTGCTGACCATGATGAATGTTATTCCTGCCAAACGTCAGCCTACTGCATGTTATAGTTAGGACCCGCTGAAGAGAGCTCCAGCTGAGATGGACAGGTTGTGTGAAAGTTAAGAATGGAGGGAATGAGAAGAGAAAGAGATTGGCCATTTTGACTGTGTTTAGTTCAGTGTGGTAACCGCAAAAACATGTTTGTTTGTTTTTTATTTGGACCACAGAAGCCATTGACATGGTTGAGCACATTTTGAGTGAAGCAAATTGTCTGCGGCAGCAACATTGGTTCGTGAGTTTATTCGGTGAGTGCCGTCTGAAGAACGAAGACCAGAAGAATAGTTCTGACCGTTGTATCTGAACAGACTGCGTCACAGATATCGGTTGTGACTCACCATGATGTAAGACATCATTTCATCTGAAGAGAACAAGATATGCAGGTCACCGTGTCATGGAGGTGTCAGCATCGTGTGGCTCCAGCTTGCCTGCACATTGCACAACCCCTCAGAGGGTGGTGGAGAGCAAAACAGAGCCAAAAGAAGACTGTTGGACTTGATATGTCCAAAAGACACAAAAAGAACTCCAAAAAAATACTAATGTGTCTAATCTGGATGCTTGTCTGATGTGTTAATAGGCAACGGTTTGCCAACATGTTCACATACCAGCTTTGTAAGGTGATAATATTGTATGTTGTTGTTGTTGTTGTTGTTGTTGTTGTGTTTACAGCTTGTTACCTCAAGTGGCCAAAACTAAATTATGCGGAAACTGTTATATGACAAATACGCTGCATGAAAAAAGTGTTCACCGACAGAAGCAGAATCACAGAACCAGCTCCGCCATTGATGTCTGCTCGGATATATACCACAAATCTTTGCACCTTCATTTTAATTGGAAATCACTGATCAATAGCCAAAGCTTGACCAACTTCAATAAACAGTGGCGGGAAAGAGGGGGAGGCCTGAACTAAGCCGACGTCACTGTCGCATGGCACTCGCCCCTGCCCATGACAGACGGCCAAAGATTGAGAAAGGCTAAAAAGTAATATATAATAATAAATAATAATGATGCTCCTCATCAGTAACCAGAAATAAAGGCTGTGTGGGAGAGATGGCGAGAGATGAAGACGGAGAGAATGGCTGCCAGTGAGAGGTCCACGGATGCAAGAGCTGCTATTGTAACTGTATTGTAGCATCTTAAAAGCATAGACGTGATGGCAGCTGCTTGGCGCCCTAATCAAGGTACACAAGGGCTGGGCCTCCTCCAAACACGCTGATGTAAAGCTGATGAAAATTTTGACAGTGCCACTTAGACGACGGAAAGGGAAGAGGAGGATGCACCCACCTGCGTGAGCCCGTACACCTACACACCGCAGGCCTCCTCGATGAAAGCCCAAATCTGCTGTGATCTTGGAATTCGTTTAGCTTCATCAATTCAAGATGCCGGGTGATGACATCACTGTGAAAATCGTTTATCATGCAATGATTGTGGTACTTGGGCTCATTTTGTCAGCCGTCTTGTCCCTTTGTGTGTGTGTGTGTGTGTGTGTGTGTGTTTATGCAGGTATGAGGCAGCAGAATGACCATGGTTCTCAGTATCGTTCCGCCATTTACACCTCCAACCCCATGCAACTGGAGCTCGCATTGAGGAGCAAAGTGGCCTTCCAGCAGGTGAAATAACTGCGCACACACAATCTCAATGTTTCATTATGACGTTACCTCAAGTACGGAGTTACATACAACCAAACCATGTGTGAAGTACGGCAGCAGCAGCAGAGTTTGTGATGGACAAGTGTTGAAGCATGTGAATACTGACGCACATTGAGGGGGTTCTCACAGAGGAACTCTGGGAAAATTGGGTTTCGGAAGTTTTCGGTTCACATATGAAGAATGCAGGAGAAGATTGGTCAAGTCAGACACATTCACAACAGCAGGACCATTTCCGGAACATGCAGCCGAGGGATGGCGCCTGGGACGAGCATGCATGAGGCATGACATAATGCCCAAATGCCAGCTGGGAATTTTCAGGATATTTTCCTGCTGTATTCTCATATTTTTCGGAAATTTGACAAGGGGGCTGGCAGGAAAATATCCGTAGCAACATTTTGCGTCTGGACATCCGTGCATGTCTGAAAGCAGCTTATTTTGGTCGTTTTTCTATTTAGTATTGAGACATAGTATAAAACGCATTGCCCCAATGCCCCATGTTAAAGAGTAACATCAACAAAAGGAGGTTTATCAGAATGTTATCTTTATTTTTCTTCATTTTATCATTATTCAAAAAACAACAACAAACCTTTTTGGCCGTTAAGTGGGGCGGAGCTGCGGGGTGGTGTTGTCCCAGTTATTTGAATAACAATCCAAAGCGTCTGGAGTTGGTGACCTTTTGGAGTTTGATACGGTTTCGTTAAGCAAAGCCGCCTCTGTTCAGTTGATCCCCACCTGCATCAAATTGTTGCCCCCTGAAAGAGAGGAAATGGGTCGATAGGTCGTCAAAACTCATTTCTAAATCTCTCCCTTTCAGTGGCACACGCGTCGCCCTTTTGTTCTTTCCGTCCATCTGTCCGTCCATCCATTCGTTGACCCCTCCATCAGGTTGATGTGCTCGTCCCTTCCCTCTCTAAATGGTATTCATGGAGAATCTGGCAGGGGGCAGAGGGGAGCAAATCACAATCGTCATGGTTACTTAGGACTCTGGGGGTCAGCAGTCACAGGCCACAGGGCTGCCATGTTGCCATGACAACAACCTCCCAACCTTGGCCTTGGGCTTGGGTCAGAGGTGAGAGAGGAATGGCAGATGGGACCAGCAAGGTGGAGAGGTGGGGGAGGAAAACAGGGGGGGGGGGGGGGGGCGCAATCAGATCAGAGGGCCATGACGGACAGGCTATCAACTGACGGTGACCCCACACACGCGCACATACACACACACACACACACAAATAAGGCATACACTCGCAGTGTTTAGGAAATCTAACCGTTCTCTCTCGATCTCTCTCTCGATTTTGGCCTCTCTCGATCTGTAGAGCCAAAATATATTCTTCACAAAAAGAAATGAGAGAAATACTTATGAGTTATTTCATTCTCGACCTTGAAACCTGCAGTTACAACAGTTAACAAAACAATCCCACCCTTAACATACCTTTTAGCAGTGGAAATTGCTGATCTTCAAATTGATATAGTTTTCTGTGCATCGTTACAACTCCTCATCCATGTCGTCTTTAAGGTTGAGTTTTGAAGTTCTTTCTTGACAGTAATAAAATAACGTCCAATGGTAGAATAATGTCATTTGATAATTATTACAACATAAACATTTCATTAAATCTTGAAACTCCACAATTTGACAAAGGAGTTTCAACGGCTGATGAAGATCATGTGAATGACCCAAATCTCCAAATAACAACAGCAGCTAAATGGACCTTGAGGCGGGATTATTCTGTCAAAGCCAACAAAGAAAAACAGTAGCAACAAAATGTATTAAGCTCTGCTTTATCTTACAGGCTTGCAATGTCCCATAAATGTGTTTTCATTCCCGAAGCACTGGCGTTCTCTCGTTGCGAATGGGATGCAATTATTATTGCTGTGAGCACACATTAAGAAATTTCATGCAAGTTAGAAAATCAGTAGCTTTATTGTGAGAATAACGATATATGACAGGAAATCACTTTGCCACAAGTAAATAAACTGAGTGAAAACCAAAGGGGGAAAAGGGGGGGGGGGGGGGGGGGGGGGCGGAGTCCAGGGTCCATCGAGTTAATATAACGGCACAAAATAATGCAGCAGACACTCGCAGAACTCACATGTATAAACACCCAGAGGAGAAACAACACTCAGGCTTTTCTCTCCTTCTCTCTCCCCACCAACGCTGCTGACACCAGCGATCTGTCAACCAACTCAGTGGCACCCCAGTTTCATATGGGGGCCGCTGGGACATGTATCTTCTCAAAGCAGCTGACACGCTCTGAACCAAAATGGCGGCTTCCCGCCCTGAAATGGCTGCCCTGCCGCATTGACGCTGAGTCTCAACAACGCGGGGCTTAAAAAATTGCATCTCCACAGACGAAGGGTTTGCTTAATGTGCGTCTGTCTCTACGCGTGAGGTTGTGCGTGTGTGTGTGTGTGCGTGCGTGTGTTTCATCCTAAAAGGCCAACGTTCTCTTATTTGGAAAAAGTGCGCTCATGTTCGGTGGAGTGGCTGGCGACGATGTAAGATGACCAGAGATCGTCAGTCATCCCTAAATCCAGATTCCGCCCCACCGCCAGCCAATGACTCACACACACACACACACACACACACACACACACACACATACACACGTGAAGTACAGACATACATTTGGCACATACACGCACAGCCCAATGAATAATTAACCCATACGAGAAGTCTCTTCTGCAGGGCTTTCAGTTTCTTAACTTCAGCATTGGAGGGAAGGAGGGGTTGTTCGGGGGGAGGAGGAGAGTGAGGCAGAAAAGCTTGTTTAAGCGCAAGAGCAGAGAGGGGGGAGACGAGGGAGAGGGGAGAGGAGAACGGAGTTCTCTATAATGAAATTTGAAATTTGCAGAACATCAAAGGCTTCTGTAGCCAAGCCTCTGTGGCAGCAGAGCTGAGAAGAGGAGTGCATCTCTTTCTCTCCCTCCCTCCGTCAGCCCCGTCTCTCACTCTCTCTTTCTCCTCTCTCTCTGTCTTTCCCTCCATCCCTCCCTCTTTGCTAAAATGTGTCCCCCCAGAGCTGGGTGAGGGGGGTGTGTGGGGGTGCGAGTGGAGGGGTAAGAGAGAAGGGATGGGAAGAGTTGATTAGGAGGAGAGTGTGGGGTGGGGGTGGGTCAGGTTAGGGTTTGGAGAGGAAAATGGGAGAACATGGGTTCCGTGTGTGTGTGTGTGTGTGTGTGTGTGTGCGTGTGTGTGTGTGCGTGTGTGTGTGCGTGCGTGCGTGTGTGTGTGTGCGTGTGTGTGTGTGTGTGTGTGTGTGCGTGCGTGCGTGTGTGCGTGTGCGTGTGCGCGTGTGTGTGTGTGTGTGTGCTCACGTTTGGAACAATAGGGTTTATCAAGCCAGCTTGAATATTGTGTCTGTCACACATGCACGTGTGTAGGGCCTTGGAGGGGTGAGTGTGCCCTCTGATAAGGCATCCTAACTTAATGAGCTTGAAAGGGGGATGGAGGGGGGGAACGCAGGGGTTTAGATGATGGTTGGAATAAAAAAAAATGGGGGGGGATCGTTTTAAGGCGAGAAGTCTTGAGGAGAAGCCCTGCGGTTTTTAAAAAGGGGGCACAGCATCAGCAGGTTTCGTAATCACACAAGCTCACGTCGCCCATTTTGAAAGTATTCAAAAGTCAGATTTTCCCTTCGAACTATTCCCCAGCCCGCACATTTTATAGTCTGTCTGGGCGTTACATGAAAACCTTAATATCGTTTTGCTAAATGTATTGATGACAACCACACATCTGGCTTATGTAGCTCTAAAACAGTATGATAAAAGACAGTGATAGAAAATTCTTACTGGTTCAATGTTCACAAAAAACTTGTTAACCCCGTTCGAGTGAGATACAGCCGTTTGAATTGCAGCTGAAATGTAAAAAGGCAATTTTGTTTTTTTAGAAAAATGCACGGCTGTTCTCCTGCGTTTTCAGTCTTCAGATGTTGAGCGACTTGTTGTCTGCCCTGGAAAAAGAGAGGGGGGTAAAAAAAAAAAAATCGAAAACAAAAAAACATAGGAGCGCGCACCGCCGCGCTCCGAGACTGAAGTGCGTGCATCCTTTTCTCCCGCTCAAAATGTAGGAGCGTTGGCTTCCTCGCTCACAAAATGTAGGCGCGCTCGCTGAAGATTAGAGCCCAGCTAAAATGGATGCCTGACCCGTGGGGGGAGAGAAAGAGAGATGGGGGGGGGGGACTCTTCATCCTCTGTGCATAGACAGACACACAGACGGAATACACATCCTTTAACACACACACACAGCCGCAGTGATGCACATGGCTGTTAAACATGTAGGGAATTTTTATTGAACCTCACAGGAACGAAAAAATCATAATGTCTTTCAGTATCTTTTTCTCTCTTTTCATTCCATCAGTCTCACGGTGATGCTCTTCTCCTTCACCTCCCTCCCTCTCTCCCTGCGTGTGTCTCTGCACCATCTCTTTTCTCTCCCTGTCTGTCTTTCTCCGTCTTCCTCTCTCCATTACTTCTCTCTCTCTCTCTCTCTCTCTCTCTCTCTCTCTCTCTCTCTCTCCCTGAGGTCATTGAGGGCAAGCGTGGTGCAGTGGACTAGTTGATAAGTATCATGTCAGGCCATTTCGTGTGTTTTCAGGCACAGCCACAATATATTACCAGCGTTGTACCGCGGAGCCGCTTTTGCCGGCTGTCTGCAGTACTCCAAGTGTATTTACATTTTTTTGGGCCACAATTGTTCTGGTGTGCAGCTGCAGCGAACGGAAGAGATCAAGTTTTTGTGTTGATGTCTTTTGAATTTTGACTCAAGGCTTTATTTAACTGCAGTATTCTTGCTAGGTATTTTCATTTTATGCTCTCTTATTTAGTTCCCTCTGTGCACCTCATAGGGGAATCGTGAATCTGAAAAATTTGCAGTCACATAGTAAATCAACAGGACCGCCCAGTAAGGGATTATATTTACGGTGACATTTGTTACTTTAACCAACTAAAAGATCTCAGTGTTTGCCTGTACACGCTTTGAAAACCTTGCACGCCACGCTTTTGTAATCCTGCGCCAAATTATGCTCATTGTTAGGCAAATTTGATTTTGAATTTGAAATCAACACTGAGATGACGGCGATTAAAAGAAGAAAAAAAAATACACTAACAAAGGTGAGAAGAAATCTTCAACTGGTAAACCATAGACCAGTAACAGGAGTGGATTAATGGGTGATTACATAAATTGCCGAATTGAGGTCACATCCCTCCTTAAATGTCTTCGCCATGAGTCATCGGGTGTCACAAACTCTATGCCTCTTCCCCCTTGCGCTCTGCAGCCGTAGGCCTTCTGAGGGAGAAAAAGGACAGAGAGAAAACAAGACAGTGGGTTAAGGAAGAGAGGAGAGCGTACATTTTTACTCCTCCTTCCTCCACCACCTCCACCCTCTCTCCGAGTGTCACCTCCTATTTGTGTCCTGGGGCCGACTCTTGTGTTGATGGCGATGGCGAGAGGGGCTCTCTCGCTTGGCTGGATAGCAGGGACGACTTGGTAGCACGAAGAGATGGTCTGTGTTCACGTGGGAGAGAGGGCGAGAGAATGACAGAGGAGAGAAGCAGCAATGGAGGTAGATGGAGAGATTCAGCAAAGGAGGAGAGAGAGGGAGAGATGTACCCGTTCAGCCATGTCTTTGACAGGGGAGTCTTTCCGACAGGCGTGAAGAAAGGAAGGGCTGACTGGGCTGAGTGAGCTCAGCCCTGGACACACACACACACACACACACATGTGGTCAGTTAGGAGGACATTGCGTTGACTTACATTCATTCCCTTAATATTTAACCCAGTCTTATAACCAACCTTAATCATAATCATAACCTTAACCAAAAACCACCTCTTGAATCTGATGGTTTTTAATCTGTAAAACAGGAGGCGAGTCCACATAAAGTGGCTTTTTGTGACACCACAACTGAGGAGTGCGTACACGTGTACACACACACACACACACACACACACATTTCCCTTTGTTTCAGTCCTATCTCGCACGAACATGTACAAATTTCGACATGTGAACGTCATCACCAACTTGACGACGTCCGTTTCGCTCGTCCTCTCTGCAAATTTACTCTCCTCCATCTTTGCCTTTTTCACCCTCCACATTCTTCCTTACATTACTCTGCTGCTGCTGCTGCTGCAGTGAGAGAGAGAGAGAGAGAGAGAGAGAGAGAGAGAGAGGGAGGGAGGGAGAGAAAGCAAAGCCACATAAGGTTATACACAGTGGCATGACGCCATGCATTCTGATTTATAGATCTAAAATGGCCGCCGTGTTGTGACTGTTGTGGAGGGTTGGATGGAGAGCGAGGGAGTGGTGCGGGGGTGTATACGCTATGCTCGGGAGTAGCAGGCCTTTTCTTGGACGTTGTGTTCTCCTCACGTGAAGCACCCTGTGCCCTGGAGGGTTCACTACAACAGTGGTTCGGTGGTGATGACTGATTAATTAGGCCACGCTGTGCAGATCTCCATGCTTGTTTGTGTGGCGTCTTTTTCTTTCTTTTCTTTTTTAAACTACAGTGCTGTTGGATGAAAGCAGGGGAAATTGCTCTTCTCCTGACTGCACACTCACGTGCATTTGAAAGGTGTGTGCTCGTGATGCTGGTGCTGCGTGCGCAAGGGGCGGCGTTGTGCTGTAGTTTGCTGTGTGGACACTGGGTCCTTCCTGCAGGGAGAGTAGAGCCCTCACATTGTAGCGGCAGCCACTGAGGACTTAGAGGTCAGCCGCTGCCTCAGCCGCTCTGTGGGGCGCGGAGCTTTGATTTACCGAGTCCACTGCATCACCTCCAGCGAAAATCACACACACGCGCACAAAACACACACGCACGCACGCACATCTAGTACCACACTGCCTCCATGTGGACTAAAGGACACATTACCCTGCTGCACTTGATTATTTGTCCAAGACTTTATCATCCTCGGGATATTTTACACAAATAATGCATAAAGCAGGTGGAGGTTATTTTACTTCCTGATTATTTAGACTCTCAATTTTTTTAAGTTTGACTACTTTCTGGCCAACAAATAAAGTTTATTTACCAAATTTGACTCCTGAAAAAATAGACACCTTCCAGAACAACTTACGGTTCCATTGGTGTGGCTCCTCGCAGGATGAAGGCTTCAATCGTGTGAATCATTCTCACTATTTGAAATGAATATGATCCCGGCTCAAATTAATAGGAGT
The DNA here is from genome assembly GCF_022379125.1 of Scophthalmus maximus. Classification (NCBI taxonomy): domain Eukaryota; kingdom Metazoa; phylum Chordata; class Actinopteri; order Pleuronectiformes; family Scophthalmidae; genus Scophthalmus; species Scophthalmus maximus. The sequence continues at coordinate 9,239,861 of NC_061529.1, forward strand.
TTTTGAACCACTTTGCTTTAAAGCTCTCTCCACCGTCACCGACAACAAAATGGGGAGAGATTCAATTTGAAAGAAAGTAATGTCCATCCCCCCAGTAGAGTTTCAGAGACACAAGGTACCTGAAGATCCCGTTTCTTACTAAGGAACTAAACTCATCTAATTTGTCACTCATTCCTTATACCCTCGTGATATTTGTTGGCCACTTGGTGGCAGCAAAACATCCTGCGAACACAATATTGTATCATCCCACGAAGTTGTGAACATGTCAGCAAAGCAGCTTTTCCAGTTGACATGGAGCATTTGGATCAATATGGAGATATTATTATTTTTTTCACCTGACACATGTTTCACATTTCTCTGAGCTCAGTTTTGATCTCAACTCCTGAAGGAAATATGCAGCTCTTTAGCTGAGTGCTCCACCATAATCACCAGCTATTCTCTAACTTTTGTCTGTCTAACTGACTTTGGCGTTATTCAAGCTTCGTCCCTGAAAACGGGGTTTGACATCAACGAGAAGGATTCGGAGGGATTGCAAAGTTGGATGATTATTGTCTTCATCACTTTGAGCAACACCTTTTATGTTTAACGTAACTTGAGCCAATTGTTTATGTAAACCTATTGATTGTTGCAGCTACATCCTGGAATATGTGTCTCCTCGCAGTCTTTACATCGTCACGCCCAAGGATTTAAAATCAAATATGTGTCTTTCACCATATTTCTGCGTAAAAGATCATACAGTTCCGCAAAGGGGAAAGTGGATACTGCTGCGCAAGTGTCTTGTGAAGCTGCCTGACAGAATTGCCTTCTCGGACTCCACCGTAACCTTTGTGAACTCATCCCGACCACGGCCTCGATAAAAGGAGCAAGCTGCGAACTAAAAATGGCCCATTTTCAAGTTTTACCACCTTTCAGAAGAGCAGTTCTCCCAAAAGTGTCTGTGACACAGTGCCGTGCAGAGTCGGGATGTATGCAGAAGCTGATAAGAACAGGTTAAGCCTGGATTGAGAACGTTTGGCTTCTGTATCACGGTTGCTTGCTCAACCCTGCCAACTGACGCCTCCACAAAGCCAAGCTCCTCCGTGCAGCGCGCTACATGTAAGCTACTTGTTGCCCACAGACGGTCCTTAGTGCACCCACGACGTGCTGTTTTGTCAGCTCTCAGGAGCACTGATATGGAGCGGGCCGTGCGCTTGTATTATTAGACGGAGAAAGGCCCTCAGCACAGCAGGTATACCTTTGAAACATCTGTCAGGGGTGTTCATTGTGCGTTTCTGCGAGTGCGCCGTCTCAGCGCGTTTGAAGCCTTCTCTCTCGATGTTTAGAGAAGTGTAAAGTGTGAAAGAGTCTTAAGGAGTTCCACAAAGAGCGCGGATCCTCTTTGATGCTTCGTCCCACAGAGAGAGCCACAGAGGCAAGCTGCACCACAAAGATAAAGAAAAAGATGTTCCTTTCTTCTGTCGCTCAATCAACCCGGCTTTCTAGTTGAGGAGCAAAACACTCTTTACTGTATTAGTGAGCGGTATAGAGAGTTCACGTCCGATGCAGTGCGCAACAAACCATTTCAAAGTCGCGCTCGTTCCGAGGAAGTGCAGCTGAATCTGTGTCATGACTTCGGTGATGGAAACGGGTTGCAGAATCTGGAGAAAAAAATGAAGATTCTGAATATTAGGGGCATTTTCTATTGATTCAACTCAAAGATGGAAGGATTGAACCCAATCATCATTGACAAAGAATGGTATCCACATAGAAAACATATTTTGTGCCCAATTTGAACAAAATGTAGGATTAGAATTTGTAGAGTTACATTGATTGCTTGATTTTCTGTAAAATGCAACCTTTTTCATCAACATAAACAATTGCATAGTAATTATCACTTTATGCTTGTGCTTTTACCCCTAGGAGTTGGATAAAAAAGGCTACGGTCCCATCACAACAGAGATCCTGGAGGGGCAGCAGTTCTACTACGCTGAGGACTATCACCAGCAGTACCTGAAGAAGGTTCCTAAGGGCGTCTGTGTGGTCAAAGGCACCGGCGTCTCGTGTCCCATCGGAGCCAGAAACGATGAAGTGTGAGAGAAATTTAAAGGGAAGTATCGGATGATGGATGAGGATTTTTGTCGGCACAAAGTTGTTAGGCCCTGAGTAGTAAAGCCGTAAGTAGAAAAAATCCTAACCAGGGACAGGGGTTGCAAATTGGCATAGGCTAGAAAACCTATATGCAATACATCTGTATCATGTTATTGTAACCTGCTACATGGTTTTTTTTTGCATTATCCCTGACAAATAAACTAATAAAAAAATATTCTGCTTATGTGCGTATATAAATATTTTACTAGTGTATCTGTCGGTGTTTTTAACTTAAGACCATATGAGTCAAATCACAAGTTCATCACTAAGCCTCAGGGGGTCCTTGCTTACTGCCAGACATGGAGAATACATACAATGAACAGTGATCTTCCTTGTGTAGCAATGTTCAAACAGAGAGTAATTCAAAGTGCTTATTGTACGATATAAAAATAAGAAATGAAAATGAAAAGGAGCTAAATAAAAAAATGCTAGAATTAAACTTGACTAATGCATAGCTGTAGATGTCTATGGTATTGCAGACGCACTCAGCTTCCATAGGGTGGCGACATTTCTCAAAAAATGGCAGCTGATTCTGTTTTTTCTTCATGTGACACACTGGTAAAGAAATGGTGTAATATTCACAGTTTGTGCTTTTCTAAGCCGGCAGACATTTTACATCCATCCTAAAACTTAAACACAGAGTTCAGACCCCTCTGAAAAATATGTTTTTTTCATTGCAGACTTTGATACGATCATATCATTTTACTAGGTAAAGACGCAGCTTTAAATAAGTTAAATGCAGCCCCTCTTCATTTTGTTATAAATAACCGATAAATGTACCACAGACAAAACAGACTAAACACATTTACATTACCTCTTACTATTAAAAAAAAATGATGATAAGCCACAAGGGACAAATGGATATGAGTCACTGTGACACACAGATAGACATTTCACTCTTTCTGGCTTGCAGAATGAGACACTTGAGGCACTCATGTATGTAATATGTGACACACTCTTACTCCACTACCCCCCTCCCAAAACCCATAATTATGAATAAATGTCAAATATAATTCTAATAATCATAGAGCCACGATCCATTTCTGAATAATATTTGTGTGCCTTGCTGGTTATTTTTAAACGCATTAACTTGAAAGTCTTTTTTTAGTTGGTTTTTTTTATGAAAATCACACTCATGGTTAGACTCCAAAATACAGAGATGATATCTAGAGAAAAGCTTTTCAGTCGACCGCAGTATAGTGTGATTCACCCTGCTCTTGTTTTCCCCCCTCCCTCTCTTCTATCTTTCTCTCTGTGTGTGTGTGTGTGTGTGTGTCACATCCTGACACCTGTGTGTAGGTGTGGACCAGGGCACAGGTGCAGGTGCAACCTCTCAGGGCCTATTTTAATATTGGGACAGATATTTTTGCATGTGCCTGCATGCAGCAGCGCGTGTGAGTGAAGCTGTGGCGTGCTTGATCGAACCACGCCGAGTGGTATGTGGTTGTGCCAGCTAGCTGTTTTCCAGCCCGGCTATACTTTTGCATGCTGTTGTGTTTTTGTCGAGTGTGCGAGGGCAGATAACCTTTTAATAATCTCAATTTCTACGGTTTTGAAAGCAGGAATGGCGCGAGGGCTTTAACCACACGAATCTGCATCCATCTGCTATGATATAAATTCGTCGCGTGGTGCCCCAGCGAGGCACGGCATGATTCTGTTTATTTCTGCCACATTATAGAGATGGGCGTTGTGACAAGGTTATGAGTCTATTATATGTAGGAAGAGCTGCTGTGGAAAATTACCAAGTTTTAATGGAGACACATTAAAGTGACACCTATAATTAGCTGCATGTGTAAGTGTATGCTTTCATGTGCATTCCTTTTGTAATAGATTCAAATGGGGCATGGAAATGCATGGTACTCTCGTATACGCATCTATACACAAACACAGTGAGGCAGGGCAGGACACGAACTAGGCCGTGTGTGCCCTTCAGACAGAGCCTATTGTTTGCAGATGGGCCTTCAGTGGCCCCACAGCTGGCCACAGAGAGCGCACCACTCCAGCTCGGTGCTGTGCCTCTCGCTGACCTCTGCTCAGTCACCCCGAAGAGAGGAGGAAGCTCACAGGCACATGAACCCGACCATGTTCGTGAATTCAGTATCTTACGCCATTATCCTCTCACAAGCATGTTTTTACCGTCCAATGTCAGATTCTCTGAAAAAAGCCCATAGGGAAAAAAGAAAAATTGTTGCCCATCTACAAGAGGTAAAGAATAGGTTTGTGAAAATGTGTGTGGTAGGCTTGTGTCAGAGTGGGCTGAAAACAAAGAGGTGCTGGTTGTTTATCAGAAGCACTCTGCACTCTTACCCACACATGTACACACACACACACACACACACACACACACACACACGTCCCAACCACTACCTCTGACTTCGTCCTGTACTGACGCCTAATGCACAAGGTAGCGCCCACGCAGAAGAAACAAACACTCCTAAAAGACACCTTGCAGAGACATGCGCCCACACACATTTCTTGCACTCCGATTTGCTCTCTATTGTGTCCTCCTTTCACCGCTTTACATTTATCTTCCCCATGAGGGCTCCCATAGATCTTACTGTATGCACATACAATACCATGGATCATTGAAAGAAGCCGTGCTTTACTTCTCTTTAGATGCGACAAAATAATTTGTTTTTGTGAGACACCAACACAGCATTGTCTGGTAAGCTGTATAAATAGAACAATAGCAGGGCGTTGTGTTCGGGCGCTGTCCTACCAGCTGGAGAATTGTTGTGCCTTCTCCTCCTGCTCCTCATATAATTACTTTTCTGCTTTGTAGAGGTAGTAGGCACACACGTGAATATATGTGTGTGGTTGTGTGTATCTTCAGCATATGTGATAAGAGGGGAAACAGAGCTTGCATTTCCCTACATGGCTTGTACATTTCTCTGAGGGCGATATGAGAGTTGTGTGCAGGGTTTTGCAGATGCCAGATGTGTTTGCATGCCCTCCCCAGCTCTCCCTTCCCCTCCCTCTGGTTCCTGCATGGGCGCAGGGTCTCAATCAGAGCATCAGGGCTCCAGGAACCGGAGCACAGCAGTCTCTCTGTGCTGCCCAGAGAAGTGCAGCCTTGTCTGGGTCGCTGCATCTGCGGCCTGGGGGCGAGCTGGGGGAAGAGGGCAAAACCCTGGTGCCCCTGCATGCTGGTTTCACTCGAGGTCTTCTCCGGCGGCAGAGCCTGACCCCTGAACTCCGCCGTAAAAAGGACAAGCTCGTTCCAAATACAGTAGATCTGCAAATGGCCCTTGAGGCTCCTGCGTCTCAGTCATGTTGATGATTGGAACTTAAAACTCAAAAAGGTTTAGTTTGGTGCAACAATAACCTCATATACCCTTATCCCAAAACTTAGAAACAAGCTCCCACACGCAGTACACTGACGTGTGTTCTTTCCCATGGAGAAATTTTCATAAGCCTGTTCTCCTTCCTGCAGGGAATAGCGATGGGTTAAGGGCGGGGGTGGAGGGCAGCACGTGCTGCAGGGCCTCGTTGGCTTGCTAACTTGCCCACTGGCTTTCTGGCTGACGGCCCACACAGTGACACTCTGCACCTGGGAGCCTGGGAGTTGTCAGCCATGCTCGCTAGTTCAAGCTACCACCACATGACACACAGGAAACACAGAAATAACTGCTGAGTGTCTTCTGCACACTAACCACTGACTGGGGGGGGCTGCTGACAAAAAGGGGCTTAAGGAGAGTTGTTAGAGGAAAGTAGAAGACAATGGGAACCTGGCAGGAATGGTGCCGGGTAAAAGCGTTGGGGGGGGGGGGGGGGGGGGGGATAGAAAACTGGAAAGGAAAGTGAAAAACAAAGAGGTTAAGGCAGTTGCACCTGTGCATTCTCTTGTTAGAGGAAGATTCCACCGGCTCGATTCAGACACGTCGAGAGTATCATGTTGTTTTAATCAAACCGCTACAAGGATGGTTGCGCAACAATCAAAGTTTGACATTTTACAGCTGAGGCACTAATGTAACAGCTAAATTTCCACCACCACCACCCCCCATCCCCCTCCCTCCTTCTCTCTCTTCTGTTCATTTTCTGCCTTTATCTGCTCGGTCCATCTGGGCCTGGAGTCATCTGAGCCTCACCTCACACAGGTGTGTTTGAACGCTGCCAATGAGACCTCGATTAGAACAGAAGACAGGCAAGTAAAGTGTTGTGCAACATTTGGGCTTTCAGGTCATGGTCTGTTGATGTGTCACAATTCTGAGGAAAGAGGACAGAGACAGGACACACACACACACACACACACACACATTTTGCATTGCAACATGCACCAACTGCGTTTTCTGTGCGATTGCTACAGCCAGCGCATTTCTGCCGGCGCTGCAGATTGAATCTGGTGTTCAGTTGTCTGATAAGGGCCGGCGTGAGAAGCTGCTATGATATTGTCTGTTTCTGACTGGGAAAAAGTTTATGTCAGGCTAAGAGAAAGAGAGAAATATATAAAAAGAGGATCGTAAATAAATGTGAAGGAAATGAGTAGATAGAGTGAGCGAAAAGGGAGGAGAGGTGGTGCTGACCGCACCAAGAAGAAGCTGGGTCTGATGCTTCTCCATGCAGCTGCTCCCAAACTCCCACACTCTTCCTGTTGGAGTGTGTGCGCCCGTGTGTGTGTGTGTGTGCGTGCGTGCGTGTGTGCGTTTGCGTGACTAGATAGATATAGTGTCTTACTGCTACTTAAGTAGAGGAACCTATATTGTTGGAGCACAAAAAACCATGTATTTCCAGATTTTTGAATGGCTTCATTCTGATGTAGTCATGTTAATGATATGTGTAGTAACATTCTCGTGGTCTTGTTCTCCATTTAGCTTATTTAGAATAGAGTGAAATTTCAAACCATGCACTATGAGGGCAGATCAGTCAGGTACAATCAAAACTGAAAACTGGTTTAGATCAAAAAAGTGTTCAGCTGCGCAGCTTGAAAACTCTTGAAAAGTAAAACTTCAGGTATCCTGCCCAAGATGCGGTCTAAAGAAGCTGAAGTAGGTTCCTCCTGCCTGCCAAAGAAACACTGGCCTCAAAAAACATCCGCCGGTGGAAACACTGGCCTGGCAGTCTGTGAATGGAAAGGTTTGAGGTGAGAATGTGGCCACACTGAGGTGTCAGCATGGTGTGTGTGTGTGTGTCTGTGTGTGCGTGCACACATTTTAAGTTTCGATCACAATGAAGTGGAAAGGGCTTTTTTTTCTTCTGTTCAGGTTGACCTCTGACACTAATGTCCTCTGCGGATAGCACCGTTACATGTTTGGCTTCATGTCCACTCAGCATCATACGCCATTTACAAGCTTTCATCTTCATAACTTCATAATATGCTAGAAACTAAATACTTTTTCCATGGAAGAAATGAAGCCGTTGCATTATAAACATATATCAACAAAATTATTAAAAAATAAACTTTGTGGTGGATGTTTAATGACACATTGCATTTTGCTCATTCTAATTTGAAATTATTAACAGTAAACACACAGATTTGTGTAAAAACAGATTTGTAAAACAGATTTTTTATCAGTTATGTATTGTTTTAAATTAAACAGGACAGCATCATACTCATCAAGTGAGAGACTGCTTCACAGTCAGATTATGTGACTGATCTAAACTAACCTGCACTTCATTGAGATCAGCTCAGGTGTTACTTATATGCAGACCATTGCAAAGACTTCAACTAATCAAATGTTACCCAACAATTAGGACACTGGATTGGATTGGGATACTGGGAGGACTGGAGGCTCCTCTATTTGTATTTCTATTCTTCTTCATTTGCTGCGGGTTACTGAGGCAGGATACAGTACATCTGCTCCACTCTCCATAATGAAGGGGAAGAGCACATGTTCAACACTGAAACTGTGTGACAGACTATTACATTTCAGTGATGCTTTAATTGAGGGAAATGGGAGTTATGAGGAATTATAGAACAGAGTTTGCTCTTTAAATTTGGTTTGGTTTTGTAACACTTTTGACAAAATTAGATTTTGTCGAATTGAAATCGCAATTTTTTGGTTGTTCTTCTCTTTTACTTCTGTATTGGCTAAAAGGCCCATTGAGAATATTTCATTCATTTTGGAGATGTTTAACAGTAAAGTACATTGGAGACCAAATGGACTAATGCAGCACATGTAGATGTGATGCATGCCACTTACCAGTCCATACGGATTTATCAAATATTCTCTGAAGCCATAAACTCATCTTCCTCCTCTTCTACCTCCTCTTCATCTCTTTTACCTTTGTCTCGCTCACTTGCTTCTCTGTCTGTCAGTCCTGCCCCGTTGTTCTCATGGGTTCCTGTGAGATGAGTACAAGACAAGGGAGAGTGTGAGCTGTGGTGAGCCACAGACCAAAATAACTGGTACTTTTTTCTTTTCTTTTTTTTTTTTTTGATAAAAACACATGTGCGTCCACCCACACATGAACCCACACATGCGTATATAGTCACATATACGCTCCGAATACAGAGGTCCCGTTTTACGTGAGGATCCCTGGAGAGACAGGGTTTAGCTGGATGCATTTTGGCCATTCGAGGTTGTGTGTGTTGGTCTCCAGTGCTGAGGATGGACCACCATGAGGAGTGAACCGGGGCACGTGTAGACGCAGTTTATCTGGTTCACGTCAAGACTTATAACTACAACAAAACATCCAGAGATAAAGCAAATGCTTCCACTAGGCTATACTCTCCGTCTCACTTTCTCTCTCAGTGTCTCTTTCGCCTTCTCTTGTGACAGATCCTGCAGCCTCCCTGTCAAGCTGGCATAGTGGCATCATTCTAAAACTGGTATTAGGCATTTCCTGCTGCGTCCGTTGGCGGGTGTGAGGGTGTGTGTGAGTATTTGCACGTGTGTGTGTGTGTGTGTGTGTGTGTGTGTGTGTGTGTGTGTGTGTGTGTGTGTGTGTGTGTGTGTGCGTGTGCATGCGTGTGTGTGTGCGTGTGTGTGTGTGTGTGTTGGGGCGGAACGCACCTGGTCCGCGCAGCTGTGGGGATCCTAGCAGGGGGGAGAGAGAGAGAGAGAGAGAGAGAGAGAGAGAGAGAGAGAGAGGAAGAAAGAGAGGGATGGGAGGAGACGAAAAGGGGGCCCTGTGTGCTGTACTGGGGACACGGCGATTCGATAAAGATATGGGCAGAAATAGAGGGACTCGATGATTTTAAGGCAGTTGCGGTGCACATGTGCTCACGCTGTATCTACAAGCTGGAGCTTCCCTCTGAAAGGGAAACATCCTCTCCGTGAGAATCGGTCAGTTAAATTTGGAATTTGTTAGACAGAGTTTTCCGCCTCAGCCTCGTGTTATTGCGATGGAGATCAGTGTGATCTGTTTTGTCTCTTGGGGAAAAGTTTGACAGGTAATCTTAGACACCACATCTCATAAAAAGTCCTGTTAATAATATCTTGCCATAACTTATTTCTAAATGTGAGAGGAAACACATGTGAAACAAAAGCTGGACCTGCACAGTGAACTCCCCTTAGTGGTTATCTTATAAAATAAATATATTCAATGATTTTTTATTGTGGTTTGAATGCAGTTTATTTTACCTGTTTAAGTCAGTTTCAATTTCTCTGTCCAGTCCCTTTGCACTCCCGAGTCACTGTTAAATATCTGGGAAGTGTCAGGATGTACTAGGATGCAGTTCCTCTGGTCCTCTGCAGAGGGGGCAAGGAATCTGGGAAAAAAAACCCACAATGGCAGAGCAGCTTGATAGTTAAAAAGATTTTCCTGTGCAGATTCACAGTGTGAGCAAATAGGCCAACGATAAGAGAGGAAACCCTAGGAACCTGCACCAACAGGAAACGAACAAACGTGTCTATCAGGCTTTTGTCATTCAAAGTGCACATGTGCTCTCTGAGCACAGATGTGTTCACTCACACACGAGCGCAGTCTATTTCACAGCTGGACGGCCAAGGAGCGGTCAGCGCCGGGAAGGTCAAATGATCAGGTCAAAGGTCAAGCCACAGAGAGCTGAAACAGAGGAAAGGGGAGCACGAGGGCATCAAGCACACTATGCGCACACACACACACACACACACACCCCCCCTCAAACACACATTTAGTAGCCCTCATGGATACTGTTGCAACTCTTGAGCCTTTGCTCCAGATTGGCAAAGGCTGTTTGTAGAGCAGTTTGGTCTGAAGTAAAATGCTGGACACACACACACACACACACACACACACACACACACACACACACACATACTCCATCAGCACATTGGTCTGAGTTGTGATTTGATAAGAAGTCAGGGTAGAAAACAAGGGTCAACATCAAAGCATCAACTAACTAGATCGGTTCACAATCTGTTTTCCTTCATTGTTTGGCAGTTGGTATATATATATATATATATATATATATATATATATAAATTATTGTTGTTTTACTGATAATAATTACGTTGCAAGTTTAAAATGTTGGATGGTTTAATGTGTATTTAAGTGTTTGGGAGACAACCAAACACAAATTTACTCTTAAACATGAAAAGTTAAATTCACAAAGCAACCAAGCACCTTTGCTCAGTTCACTACTCTCGGGTTTTGCTGCTACAGCTTTACTTGTTCTGATATGAGCCGTCATAACTTTTAATATCACTGTATGACTGACCTTAACAAGTAAGTAAGTATGGTTACTCTTATTCTACTCTGTTAAAGTATGGTTGGCATTTCCCACTATGCAGTAATTGTCACCCAGCAAACATTACATCCTCTCATTTTAACTAGTGTGTAAGTTCTTGATAAGAACTGTGTGAGCCACCAACTGTGGCCTGATTCTCTGCTCTCGAATTCTCACAGGGAATCCAGAATAGCTGCTTTGTAACAGGCTAATAGGCAGGAGACGTCTGCTCACAGCAGGTGAAATGAAAAGAGTCTCACTTGCCTGGAAGTGACCGGACTAATACATTGCGCACCGGTGTGCTGCTAAGTGGTCTAATTACCGCAAAGTCAATTTTGCAGCTATTTCAGAAGGCCCCCGCCACCCGATGTGACCTTTGGATGGATGGACATTGTGTGATAGTAGACTTGATCTGGTTGTTGGCGTTTACTCATGCGGCTGCAAAAATAATGTGAGTTCTCCATTTTGAGAGTGACAAGTATATACGATTGAGTTATAGAGGATTTGTGGACTTAACTTGCCTGAGAGCAGGCTTGAGATGTGTGTGATCTTCTATGTGTATTCATATGTATATGATGTATGTACTGTGTATAAGGTTTGTTTAATTGAAGGCTGCATCCAGTTCCATGCCTCCCCCGAACAGCAACAACAGCCGAGCAGTCGTGCTTTGGTCAACTTGAATTAAATCTGCATGTTCCGGTGGTTTTTATGGCAGCAAACCATAAAGCTGCAGTCTTTTCCCGTAACGTAAAGCAATAACACTGGAAACCAACTAAATCTCACTTTCCCTCGTCTTGTCTATCAGCAGCTACCTTGTTGTTCAGTTTGTTGATTTTACTTCAAATTGCCTGTTAAACACACACACACTCACACCCTCTAAATCTTATCAATGCATTAAGATATGCTAAGTAACGTGCATGGTGAATCATGCATGTTAGTTCAATTAGCCCTGGCATGCAGCCTAATTTCACGGTGTGACCCCTGCTGCTGCACAGGCACACTCACACAGAGTAACCAGTACACCTCCCTTAAAATGTCTATCAGTGTCTGTCGGTGATCAATGTGTCCTTTCAGGGAAGCTGCAGCGAGGGGGGGGGGGGAGTGAGCGAACGCAGGACCCAAGTGGGTTAGGAGCAGCAGCAGGAGGAACGAGGCGGTATGGGACAAGAGGTGAGGAAGGTGATGTCGCATCACAGGTGATGGATGGAGGTTCACTGAGCGAGATAGTATCTGAAGAGATTCGCTGACCCCCCCCGACCCCTCCCGTAAAGGCTTTTTGTGAAGACAACAGCCTCAACATTTAGTTTTAGAGCAGAGAAGGAGAGAGAGGTCATGTGGCGGAGATGTTTTCGGGGGCGAGGAGACTGGTCTCCACAACAACTAACGAGAGACAGTATATTCTTATGGAAAATGATGATGATGATGATTCCGTGGGTGCAATTGGTACTTTACAATCAGGTTATGCCGGGACAAACGTACATTCACAATAGTTAGTATGTGATTAGCAACCCAATAAAATAAAAATGTTCTTAATTATCTGGCATTTCAAGACTTAGATGACAAAGTATACCATGTCTGTATACTAAGTGTCAGAGGTGTCTGTAGGTATATTTCTATTATCGTTTCCAACACATGAAGACCACAATGAAACACAAGACTTATCTTATATCTAATATTCGCTGAGGAGCAAATTGAGAACATGGAACAATTTGGTGCAAATTAAAAAATATACATATAAAAAACAAAGGAATAGTTACAAACAGTACAAATACATTTGAATAAAAAATTAGACTGTTCTTTTTTTTTGTTTACTTTCAAGAAAGACTGAACTAAAACTACAAAAACTAAATTGACACCATCTGAAAATGAAAAATGACAAAGAAAATAAACACATACATACACACACAAACATTTAGACAATAGATTAACAATGAGAGTCTAAGGGGTTTACACGGATGCGTTTCTGATGTGTATCCGGACTGAAGATTGATATAAAAGAAATCAATTTTGTTCAGTTCTCTAATTCCCTCCGGCCTCTAGCCCCATAGCCCCATGATGCACAAGCTTCTATTTGTCAGAAGCAAACAAAAGCAAATTTCAATATCAAACTATTCTTTTGTATCCTTGCAAACAGACGTGCTCATCGAATTTGGCCAAAGTATGCCGCGGCCTCAGTCCACAGAAGCCAAAAGAAGCAAGAAAACACAAGAATATCAGGCAATATATGCTTGAGATGAGAGGAAGGAGGCATGAGAGGGCCCTCTGCACGCCCCGTCTCCAGCCAGTCTACTCCAACATCTGGAGCTCACATCAGCCCTCCTCCGAGACTGGCATAGCAACAAAGACCAAAGTGACAAAATGAAAATAAGAGATAAGAAGCATAGAGAAAAAATGCCAACACGATTCTGTATGACAACATTTTGACAATAATTTGTTTCAGAAGTGACTAAACACGTATTTATCCTTTCAACAGATTAGGTCGATGCAAAATAGAGCTGAACAGTAACTGTGTGTGTGTGTGTGTGTGTGTGTTCATACATCTGTGTTTGCGGCGTGTGTGCGCGTTGTGCTGATTTTCCAGTGATCGTCTTCAACGCAGAGAGAGTGTCAACACTGTTTAGCTTCTGTGGCAGGAAACAGAACAACCTGTGATCTCTGCAAAAACGCTAATGGAAAAACCTCACTCAGATAGAGGACGTGGGTGTGTGTGCATTAAAAGCACCAGTGTGTGTTTGTGTGCCTGTGTGTGTGTGTGTGTGCGTGTGCAGTCAACTACCTGCAAGTTCATAATCATAATCATTCCAAAGACAACACAGACTGAAGAGTGTGTCAGGTTTTCTGAGAGAAACGCAACTAACATCTGCTTTTGCTGCAAATTAACTCGAGAACCACAGACTTTCCTTTACGGATCACAAGTGACGCCTTAGAAACGTGTAAGTAACTCAGACATCACAAGCCCAAACCTTCGCTCAACATTTCATGACATCTTTTTTTAAACCACAAACCCCACTCCAATTTCAAGAGTTGAGCTAAATTTGGTTCAACAACTGATATTATATACGTTTTAAAAAATACTTTTTTGAAACCTTGTTCTTTTCATTTAACACTCCATTGTCTACAGTTGAGAAAGAATTGATTCAAACCTGGTTGAGTGTAATAACAAATGTTTTTTTTACCCAGGCGCCAAATGGGAGTTGTTGTAATAAACCTTCCCTATCTTGTCTTCCTGGCAGGTCAAAAGAAATTCTCACAAATATTCAGCAATTAGTCTGACCCTAGATTCTTGTAATTGGGTGCACTAGGTATTATCCCTCTGAGACAAACCACACTAGTTCTACACATTCTCATCAGGACTACGGGGACCAGAGATGAAGGGCCACGGTGACTGATTTCGGTGTCTTGTTTTTGAACTTCGAGATGCCTGAAAGCTGATCTCTGAGTAACATTTCTTGTGAGAGTGTTTCACAGTCGGTCATGTCCCGACTGAGGATGATGTCTCAACTTCAGCGCACAGAAGAAGATGAGGGAAATGAGGCTGCGACGAAACTCGCCAAAGCAAAAGGTGTGTGTGTGTGTGTGTGTGTGTGTGTGTGTGTCTGTGCTTGCATGTAGAAGGGTGGGTGGGGGGGGGGTCACAGGGATGTTCTTGACTGTGTCATCTCCAGCAGCTGTTTCCCTCAAACCCTGCCTCACCCTCCTCCTCCCCCTCCCACCCCAGTCGCCTCACAATGAAACCAATACAAAGAAACAGGAAGTGCCTCCCGTTAACTGGGGCCCAATCAAAGCCATCATTATTCCTGTGTCACAATTTTTTACAGGAAATAGCTTCTCAGAAAATATGCCAGCTGTGCAGGGAGTGTGGTATTATTGTCTCACAGGTCCTCTCTGTTTTTGCTGGGGTTTTTTCTTTTTTCCCCCACTTTATCAGTCGCTGCAAACAAAAGGACACACAGACCCGTCTCGACCACGTGCGCTGCACACTGTCACTGCTGTGCGTTCACAAGGCAAGCCAGGCACTGTGTTCTCTGGGGCTGGCTGGTTATTGTGCACGCTGTGAAAAGGGCTCCCCTGCTGTGCCTGCACCGGCTTCTTTGGTTCCCATCCTGAACCGAGCAATTGTCTTTTTAAAACCCTGCAAACAGAGCCGAGCCCAGAGAGCACACAGATGCAAGACGACATACGCGATCATACACACATACATGCACACGTGCGCACAACGCCTCGCCCACTGAAGCCACATCTGTAAGAGCGGTGCTCATATTACAGCATAAACGGTGGGTTTAGGTGAAGCCTAACGTTTGCCAGATGCTGCGTTAAAGTCACCAGGAGGTTAGCCTAACATTGGAGTGTTATTGTTGGTCGGGGAGGGTGGAATCATCTGCCTCCCTAACAAGGGGGGCACACATCTGGCGTGAACAGAAAAGTCATTTATGAGCATTATCTTAAACGAGCGTGAATAACAGCACTGATGCTTTGTCTCATCCGTGATACTGGAACGGCAGAACGGCTCTGAAACCTTGTGATCAATTGGTCTTGCGGCCGAGAAGAAAAAGGTGGTTTCTCTGTTTATCTAATCTCCAGTTTGTCCTCTGTAATCTCTCTGTCTCTCTGAGGCCTTGCAGACGTCTGGAGGACAATAATTAACTCAGTCACTCGACGCGTTGACACAGGTGAGCACTACTCAGGTTGTTAAACAGTCATTATGGGGCTGCTGTCATGTGAATGAACAAACACACACACACACACACACACACAAATTCGATAGGCCGCTGACATTGTCATAGCTTGTCTGTCACGTTAGGCCGAGGCGTTTTCAGTTACAAAATGCCACTGTTGACTGTATTAACACTGATTAGATAAAGGTGAAGCCTCATCTGGCAGAAGCCTCCACACCTTTAAACCTCTGCTGACACACAATGTAAAGCCCACATGGAGAAAAAACAACAACACTTGTGTGTTTTACGAATACAATCCAGAGAGATGCTGATTCCTATCGGTCTAGCACTAATTCTCACCTCTCATAAACCGGCCTCTGTCGGGCCTCTGTCAGGCATATCTGTTGTTCTGGCCAAAGGAGCGGCTCGGCGTCCTTCACTGTGAAGCTTATCAGTGGTGTTTGAAGTACTCGTCTTTATCTGAGCTCACTGTGTCGGGGTCAGCAGCTTGACCCAATGGTCCCTATCTTCGCCTTCACTGTTTTTCTGTCCTTTCTGCTCAAAAAGAAAAAAGAAAAAAACAACAGATTTTATCCCTCAAAACCCCATAAGGTATCCTTCCATCCAGGTAACTTTGGTTTAATTCACCAGGGTTTATAGTGTTCACTATAGTATTATAGTATTTTGATAGTACAGTGTTATATACATACTTACGTTGTTTTATTTATGTGTCATGCCCATGCTTTTCGCCCATCCCTTATTTATGTACATCTTCTTCCGGTTTCATATTGCAAAACAATATAAAGAGAGGTCACACATACACACCAAAAAGGAAAGGTGACATACAGAACTATTACATGTCTATAAATTGACTTGATAAAAAGCAATTTTCCAGGCTTTCTGGGTAATTTATTTGTTTCATACATCAACAGCCTCTTCAATCTTTGCACATCATCCATATATTATACAAAATCATTTTTTTTTAATCTTACAAAACATAGACCCAACCAGAAAACCAAAAGGAACTCATTTTCTGCATCTTTTAGACAGCACATTGGACAGACCAACTCTCCTTCCTCTGAATTTACGTATTCCCCAGTTTCTCCAGTTTCCAAGATCTTTGCTTTTTTACACAGATTGTATACAACATAGAGCTCTGTACTGCGAGAACTATTTACTTTATTGAAGTATTTGTCATATAATATAGCAGTTTATGTTGTAAGATGGTAAACAAAGAAAGTAGGCGGTAACATTTGGCATAATTTCCTTCCGCGAGCCAAACTAGTAATGATGCCGGTGTCTGAGCCAGAGTTCAAACTGAAAATAGCACTGCAATAAAAAAAACACCCACATGGCTGCACCGGTGCGGGTCTTGTGCTACAGGTGCAAGGAGAACATGAAACATGATCCAAGGCCGCCACTTTGAGTCATATACGTGCACGAGTGTGAAGGCTCGTCACAGGACAGAACGCTGCACGGCAGCTCCTAATACTATGAGATGCTGTTGTTCTAACTGCCGAGTTGATTTTGTCACATGGGAAACTGTGTTAAGATGTGTGTGAGAGATAGTCTCTCAGTGAAGACAAACATGCAATGAAAATGAAAGCAAATGGACTTCCTGGCCACTGTGGATAGTCCACATCTTGAGAAAACAGATTTCACAAGAGCTAGGCTACATCCATACCTTAGAGACAAAGATCCTAAATGGGGATATTGTAGGGTTAATGAGAAAATATGGGCTAAAAGTATCTTTTCTTATCGTTTGTCTTTAATCTTTCTTTTCATGTTGCCGTATAAAATGAAATTCTTTTTTTTAAGACCAAGTGCTTCCAGTTTGTGAGAACTGGCACTGAAAAGCCATTTTCCTCTTTTGGTCATTCTGGAGGATTGGAGGAAGCAACATTTTTAGAAATCTTAAGTGGCTTTGACCCTCAACATTTGGCCCGACTTTTAACTCGGTGGCACAAGGATATTTCCAGTTAATTACAGAGTAGCCAGAGAATGTTAGCAGGAAATGTCCATAATACATTACACACAGACCAGACATGGCTAAACAGATACAGGCATTTCCTGGTAGTGTTTGAGGGTGACTCATTGTTGTGTTACTTCAGCTTGTATTTTCAGAAACAATACTTAACACAGATTTTAAAGCACCTTTTTTTTGCGTAGCGCCGTATTTATAAATGAGCTGCAATGGGCCACAGAGTGGGAGGATGGTCTCTTTAACTGTGGGTTGTGGCCTAAAATAGTTCATAGACAAAACAAGAACTATAATAAGTTTTTAAAATCTCCCACACAGAAAGACAAACACACAAAATAAAGGACATGTTGTGTTTATGATGGTTTTTCACACTCAACCACAATTAACCCCCTCGTGATTCCAGGCTGAACATGACGACACGGAGCTGACCAGCTGGTAGAGTGTCAGAACGTCCATCCCATGATGCTGTGCTCGTCACAGCTCGCTAATTGTGGCCTCTTCAGAGGAAGAGAGTATGTCCGTGTGTGTGTGTGTGTGTGTGTGTGAGGAATCACTGTAAGTGGAGAATGCATGTAAGCAGACAAGGACATGACAGCCAGACAGACGGAGAGACAGTCCAGTAGCAAGGCCAGGGTGTGTGTTGTGTAGTGATTGGTTACGGAGCTCAGCAGTCTGTGTAAGAGCTTTTAATCAGGTCACCAAGAGCCCAGACCTCTCTGCTCCCACTCTGCCCCCTCCGTCTGGAGGGCTCCGCCAGGGGTGACCAAGAGGGGCACCGCTGACCCAGATTAGAAGAGGGCAAGTGTGTGTGTGTGTGTGTGTGTGTGTGTGTGTGTGTGTGTGTGTGTGTTTGAGAGAGAGAGAGAGAGAGAGAGAGAGTGTGAACACAGAATCATCTGTGTGTATCATGTCTCAATCCCCACTGTTTCAATTCATTAGTCGCACAAGGAGGAGACAAGAGAGATAAGGAGGGTTGGCAAGTGTGTGTGCGCTTGCTCGTGATCATGCATGTGTGAGAATATATATTCAGCATATGCACGGAACATATGTGTGTGTGTGTGTGCGTGCGGACGCGTGCGTGTATGTGTGCGTGCATGTGTGTGTGTGTGTGTGTGTGTGTGTGTGTGTTTTTGAGGGGGTGGGGCACAGAGGAAGTGTTGAGAATACAGTGTCAGTGACAGAAGGAGAAAGTCACTGCTGTGGCTCATCTTAGATTTCAGGGACTCACTTGACCTAGAAACACATGACACACACACACACACACACACACACACACACACACACACAGGTGCAGAGATACCCACCAGGGACCTAATGGCCTCTGTCTGTGTGTGTCTGTGTGAAGCCTGACCAGCTGATCCCCTGCGGCAGCAGCAACCACAGCGTCAGGCTCCCTCAACATCTTTCTTTATCTCAATCCCTCTTTCTTTTGCCATCTGAGCATCCCTTTCTTCCTTCTGCCACTCGTCCTCAAGTCTCTCCCACAGCCATTTTCCACGCAACAATGTTTTCGGCCCCTCTCACCTTGTTCCCTTCATTGGACTCTGCTTCCTAATCAAATTTTCTGTTTCTTTCTCCTCGCCCTGCTCCCCCCAGACCATGTCCGTCTCCTCTGTGGAGAAAATGAAGGGCTCTATTTAGCCTTGATGACCTCAGGGTGCTCAGACTTACCAGCCAAACTTGTCAAAATAAAATACACCCAATCTTGTTCACTACATCTTGAAGCATCATTGTAACATAGTCAAAAATGTTACAATTTGATTTATTTCCATTTCAGTCGTCTTCCAACACATCAGGCTGCAGTCAGAGCACTGTTTTCAACATTGTATTTAAGGGCAGTTTAGCAGCCAAATGCTCTGTGTGTCTTTAAAGAAATGTACAAGCAACAGACTGTGTGAGGTCTTGCAAAGTACAGGTCCAAGGCAGTGCTTAATTACAAGGTCAGCAATGTCATTCGAGTGAGTTTAAAGTGTATTTACCCCAAATTTTTTTGCCCACGAAACAACTGTAAGAACAGCCATGACACTAGAGCATTTGCATTCATCATCTGGTAGTCATCTGCAAATTGTTACATAGGTCTTGATTCTGGTTCAAAATGAAGAGAGGCCAAAAGTGGATGTGAAGTAGAGACAGCCAGTTTGTCTCCACGCTCTCCGCAGACTCTCATATTCTGGTGTTTATTAGCAGTTTTGAAAACAAAGGGATTGCTTCGGAAGAGAGATTAGAGCCCGCAGTGCTTCCATCAATGGTCATTCAACTGTGGACTACAATGTAATGGAATGTAATCCATTACAATTTGCTGGTCAAAGATGACCATACTTAGTTTTCGCACACAAAAAAAAACCCTGCTGCATTCTGGTTGAGAGGGTTGATAGAAGGTGTTATGACTAATCAGATCACCCTCGCCTACGACAACTGGCCCCCAAGTGCGATCACCAAGTCCGACCTTAACTATGCTTACACAAAGCCAGATGTTTATCCTCATTGGAATAGCTGCAGAATAAACGGACTGTTCCAGTCAGGGTCGATGAAAACGACAAAACAATGGTATGACCAGCAGCTGGCAGCCTCTCCACATGCCCGGTAACAAACTGAGTGTTATAGTCAGCTTGTTTTGGCCCAATGTGGTGGCCGTGGGCTTTATGGCCTTCTGTGGCTCGCATACCACCTGTGGTACAGTTGCATTGCCTCAATTGAATCCTGCATGGAGACAGCAGTAAAATATTCACACCCAAGGACGTGGGCAGGGCCGCCAGACAACATGATAGTGACGGTAGCACAGTTCCCATAATGTGGGGGAACCATGACCTTATGTTACTGACTCCTGCGTATAGCATTAAGGTGCATCCTTCCTCCAAACACCACATTTTGGTAACATCTACCTTGTCGTCAATTCATTTTTATCAACACTTAAAACTGATTCTTGTTTGGTGACAAGACAAAGATACTAAAAATTCCTGTTTAAACATCTTTGTGCTGAACCAGATTTCTGTTTGGATCCAATTGGGACAGACTGTAGTTCAAACCTGACATAAGAATGCATCTTATACTCCATCGCTCTTTAATAAGAATGGAGGGCTGGAGAAATATAGTTTATAGACTCATTACTTTGACAATTATAAGCTGCACTTACCACTGTTGATTGCTCTCTAGATGTTGTATGTGGTATGTTGTACGTAGTTGCAATATATGTGCACAATACACACTGATGCTTTTAAACAAATGGAGATCGCAACAGATTAAAAATATATATTTTTGAATTGAATCCAAAATGACTCAATCCCATAATACAGTACAATACAACGAGCATATTTTCGATGTACTGTAAGTTTTCTGCCTGATAAAGCTGCACAACTTTCAATGTATTAACCCTCAGGTTTGTAATGATGACTTGTTTTGTTTCAAAATTTAAGCCCGAGTTCAAACTAGGATAACTGTTGACATCACAATGGCATCATCAGATATTTCCTCAGACTTTGCAAATCCCCCCCTCAGCCACAGAAGAGATTATGCAACTGTCATGTAGCAGTGCAGTCTTCGGAATGAGCAGAGCGGCCTTTATGTATCACTGGTGACCAAGTGCGAATGGATTTTGCAAAACGGAAATTCATATGTTTACTCATACACAGGCATTTACGTATGGTTACGTATTAAAACACCACACAGACTAAAACCATGACCAAATGGATCTGAGCTGTCATATCCTAATCCAGTGAGTGCATCATACAGTATGAGGATGCATTTGATACAGTCACACCTTTGTATAGAACTCATCGTGACCGGATGAATTATATAACACATGTGTATTAACAGCCAAAGAAGAGGCGAAGCAACAGCCCTGATCCTTTCATGAAGACTTTGTGATGCCGCCTACCAGCCGCCAAATCGCTGAATCAATTTATGAAGTATGTGGATATTCTGTCTGAATGATGCACGTGGCTTGAACAAGAGTCTCTAACATAAACAGCAACTAACCAGCACAAAATGTGCATAAAATGTCATGTCACAGCCTGGGTCACCCGGGACAAACGCTCGGGATCTGTAGGCCGTTCAAAGCTGACGGAGAAGACTGAAGAGTCTTTGATGAAGAACAGAGTGAAAAACCAGGGAGCAGAGGAGGAGGAATCCTTCATGACCCACACACACACACACACACACACACACAACTACAGTAACAGTAACAAGGAATTAAGTTTCACTGTTTATTGACACTTAGTTTCCCCTCAAAGACAGGCAGGCCTGCACTTGAGGAGGAAAACGGTGTCCTTCTGTATTCATCACTGCCTCTCCACATGACAGGATGGTGCTTTACCCCCCTCTGTCTCACGTGGTGACCCTCTTTTACGGTCTATTATGAAACTTTGTGTACTTTGAGATAAGGTGTTTTTATAGGTAAAGATAAGTGGAGAAGAGAGATTCAGATTTATCTGCTGTAGAAGAAGAAAAAAAAACAGGTCAACCCGCAGAAGTGGAACAGATGTTTAGGCTTATTAGCGTGTGATAGTATTTTTTATTTCCCCCTAGTAGTTGATTGTTAATAAATTATGGTGGGTTGATATTTAATTGAGAGAGAGAAATGGAGAGAGAAGCAGAGAGAGAGGAGAAGAGGGGAGGGGGCGCTGCTAATTATGCATGGCGATTGTTGATGGCTTGATTGTCTGCGTCCAGCTGCACGGAGGAGCGGGGAGAGGGAGAGGGAGGGCGGGGAGAGAGGCAGACTCACTGACGCCAGGCTCGGAATTCTCCCATCCATTGAAAGAGAGACCCGATTGTGTCCGGGGCCTTTCCGACAAGCACCTGATCCCTGCCCAGATACACTAGCGCGTGTGTGTGTGTGTGCGCGTGTGTGTGTGTGTGCATGTGTGTGTAGCGTATATTTACGCACCGGAAACTCTGGAATCTGCAGACAAGCGCTGTCATGGGTCTCACGAAAGTACTCTGTTGGCATTTTTTGATTTCCTAGAAATATCTCCTATAGTTCCCAGCCCTCTCTCTCTCTCTCTCTCTCTCTCTCCCTCTCTCTCTCTCTCTCTCTCCCTCTCTCACCCTCTGGATCATCAAAATCAAGATAATGGATGGAATGATGCTTATTTTTACTTTCTTGGAGGCTAATCGCCTGCGCTATTTTACCCATTCCCTGTCCCAGCAGCTTGCTCAGTCAGCTAATACAAACAATTATTTTCCCACCAGACCTGGGGAATTTGTGGCAATATTTGTCCTCCCCTTGACATTTTTTAAGAAAGATGTTTGAGGTCAAAGTCTTGTTTGGACACTGTGCGCAACTCACACAATATGTCTCTAAAATAGTGCCGGACCGAAGTCCCGTCTCACGGTTCAATACTGTGGTTTGTTCTATAAAGTGAGGTCGCAGAGTGGCTTGTCGTGCAGGGTCAATGGTTCGGGGGGGGGGCTTGAACATGTGTTAAACCTCTGCACGATAGGGAGGATATCTCCAGCCTTTACGCACAAATGCGTCCAGAATAAAGATAAGAATGTAGAATGTAATTTGCCTCATCTTCTTAAAATCGTGTGTCCTGTTTTATCCACTCTCATTGTTGTATAGAACATCGGAACATGTCAATGTCATCAATGGCTGGTACACTCGAGCAAAAATATATATCAACTGTACAACAATGATATGACTTTAATATTAGTTGTACTATCAATGGGCAGCCACTGTACAATGCTCTCCTGACACTTTTCATGAAGTTTTTCGACACCGTTGAGGAATATTTGAAATAGATTCCTCTCTTAATTTCTCGGACTTCAGCTGCAGACACGGGGGTGGGGGCGTGGTGGCGACGGTCCATGTCCGTGAGTGACAGCGCCGCGCGGCCAATCGGAACTCCGAGCGCCTCTGCCTCTCTCTCCGCTGGCGGCGGACGGGGAGGGCGGGCCGTCTGCCAAAGACGAGAGTGCGCGTCGGGGTGAATGGATGACGTCGGGAGGCTGGCGCCAGCATGTCTGGGACTGGCGCGTTAGATCAACACAGCTGGGCCGGGATAGGACACACAGCTGGCTCGGGCCTGCATTCCTCCACAAAACAGGATTGTGAGAAAAGGGGAAAATAAGATCCAAATAGGAGCAGAACGGGACGTGCTTTGATGTAAACTAAAAGACGGCAACATTCGGGGAATGTTGAAAAATATAAGTTTCATTTAAGAGAAAAGTCTCTCAACCAGCCAGTGTTAATTCGATTTTGCTCGAAAGCGACTTCACAGCTTTAGTGCTATATGTGATTTAGACACATTTTATATTATATTACATGTAAGCAATGAGGCACAGGATCAGTGTAGGCCCGCAAGCAACCAAAACACCAATGACCAGTCATCCAATACATATCCATTGACTAATCACAGACATGTTTTTGGTATTATAATTCATGAAGAAATGGCCAGGCCTTCCACTGACCTTTTACCTATATAATACAATTATCATATTTTCAATGTGTGAGTGTGTGCATGTTTTGGGATAGTGTCGCCCTATGAACACACGCGGGCTATGGAAAGTATTTTTCAAAAAGCCATACAGTTAATGATTTGGAATGGGCCTATGCTTGTGATGAAGAAAATTCATGTTGCTGAAATGTTTTACAGGGGCTTGGCACAGTCAGACAAACAGACAAACCTCACAGTAACCGATAATAATAGCTCTTTTTAAAAATCTGTAAACATTTGGCTACTGTGGGTCTCCTATTGTGTTGTCATCGTCTAGGTTTATAACTAAGCTATTTTCATGAAAGTAAAGTGTGATTAGAAACTGCAGTGAAAGCTAAACAAAATAATGATCTGTTTAATTCACTGAAGTTATTCCTCTCTTTACCGGTGATTTTTCGCATCTTGAATTGTGCCCTTTTAAAAAACCAAAAAAAACATTTATCAAATAAAAAGTAAAACCAAAACACTTTTAACTCTGAAATTTATTTTAAATCAAAATTTAAATTTTTTTAAAAAACACCTGGAGGAGGTAACTTAATGATTGACAATCCCCTTCAGGCATCCCCTCCTAATTTCCTCATTCTTTCCAGCCCGTCCACAGGGTAACGTCGACCAATGAGAGCGGACTTGGTCGTTACACTTGGCCAATCAGCGAGCGATGCGAGGAAGGGGGCGTCGGCGGGCGCGCAGTGTATAAAACCCTAACTGTAGGTCGCTGTCACAGCACAGCGCCGAAGCTACTCAGGACAGTGACTACGAGAAAGAAGCCCATCGCCATCTTCTCGCCCAAACATCCGAGTCTCGTCGTCGTCGTCGTCGTCGACATCGCCTTCACGCCCGTGTTCCGCCATGAAAGCCATCAGTCCCGTCCGCTCGGTGAGGAGCTGCTACAAGGCCGTGTGCTGCATTTCGGAGCAGAGTCTCGCCATCAGCCGGAATAAACACTCGTGTCTGGAGGAGCCGGCGGGCCCCCTGTGCGACATGAACGACTGCTACTCCAAGCTGAAGGAGCTGGTGCCGAGCATCCCGCAGAACAAGTCGGTGAGCCAGGTGGAGATCCTGCAGCACGTCATCGACTACATCTTCGACCTGCAGATCGCGCTGGAGGCGGAGGACGCGGCCGCGCCGGAGATGGTGCTGTCAATAAAGGTGAGGAGGGGGTCCAGCCCTGCGTGCGAAGCACCGCGGTTATGATTCTATATGAGTCATGGGAATTAAAAAAAGGTAGTCATGTACTGAAGTGCAGCTATGTGGATTTTAAAGTGTATTCCACTTAACGACTTTACGAGAAATGCTCATACTTTGGCAACACCTGCGACTGCATGCATGGCGATGATGTTGTAGACTGTTGTGGTGCAGTAGCAGATGGTGTTGCGGGAAATGCATGCTACACCCCCGCAGAGACACGCTGTTCTCGATGGGTTTTTATTCAACGTTATATATATATATATATATATATATATATATATATATATATATATATATATATATATACTGTATATACTACTGCCAGCGTCTAAAGACTGCTTCTCTCCTCTTCAATTCAGACTGCGGACCTCACTCGCAATTTTTCCAAAGAAGACGGGCGGTTGTGCCACTAGGACGAGGATGACAGATAATGGTACATATTCATCTTCTTCTTTTCTTTTTTTTCAATCTCAATATCTATTTGAAGTTCATTGTGCTTGAAAAATATTCTGTCTTTGGGCTTCTCGCTTAGAAATACAATGGTCTTGTTTTGTTTTGAAAAAACAAGATCAAATTAAATATATATGTATATATATATATATATATATATATATATATATATATATATATATATAGATGCAACTTTAAATAACAGCGAGAATAATGTGAGCACTGATGTGCTGAGAGATGCCCACACATACCCTCCACGTTCACCATGGCCGCCAATTAGACAGCCCAGTGAATGTGTAGCGGATTCATTGCTATCTGCCTGGGGTTAATGAAAGTTCCATGCTAGGCGCCAGTCTGTCTGCTCCCCTCTGCAGGGAGGGAGGGAGGGAGGAAAGGGGGGGTGAGCGAGTTGGAGATCTGACTTCACTTTTCTTCCTTTCTCTCCATGCAGGTGCAGGGAAACACATGTCTCCACTTCAGTCCGGGCAAGAGGACAAGAGGGGCAGAGAGGGTGGGATAGGTATTTGGAAGAGGAGGAGGAGGAGGAGGAGGAGGAGGAGGCTTTTAAAGAAAGAAAGGAAGAAAAGACAGAAAAAAGTGGACCGTTTCCTCGATGAGTGGGAATCAACAGTAGTGCATGAGCAAGAAAACAGAGACTCATTCTTTGGCCCCTTGGACAGACAAATCAACACACCAAAGCAGACGCCAGGATTGGAAAGTGAAAGCTGCCCGTCTTTGTGTGCCCTCCTCAACGGACCTGGGATTCCCTATAGATAGAAGTAGAAGTGTTTGGTACATGATTCTTTTATTTTCCTTTTTTTTTTTTTTTCCGTGTTGCATTCCAAACTTTTTCCTTTTTTTTGTGGGCTTAACTCTCACCCAACCTGAACCCATCAAGTGTCACATCACATCTCACATAATTTCCCCGTGTTATTACCCCACCTCCCAAAAAAAATCTGTTTTCTATTGATCTGTAGACTGTTACAACTTCTTATGAATGTGTACATATCTGCTGTGGGTATGTAAGGTGTGAGTCAATTTGTATAATCAGAACTCTATACTAGAGTCAATTGTAAATGTTTGTAGGGATTGTGTTATTTCTACAGACAAAGTGATGCGAGTTTCATAAACTCTTTATTATAAAGTTTGCTTTGTATGTATGTTCTTATGTAATTAAATAAAAGAAAAGATGTGAAACTATTTCAACGGGTATGGTATCATTGATATGAAATAACAGATGAGTACACGGACTGTCGTGGTTGTCCTCTTCTTTTTCCGAAGGTATAAGCTGACTTGGCTTTGGGCGACAATGAAATGCTGATACAACAGGATGTATTCTGATGAATTTTGTGGTTGGAAAGCATACGAAGGGAGTTTCCTCTGAGAGTTTCTATTTTTCCATATAATGAGTTACCAGAAGTCTTAAAGAGATTCAAACTTCCTAATCGCTGTAGAGGACAGGATGTTACATGATCAGAAACCTACACATCAGCCATTCCGGTCGCTCATCTTCAAAACCATGATTAAATTATCAATTTCATCATTCATGACAGATCAGAATGCAGTATGAATATCGTACTTTGACCTATGAGGCAGAAGAGCACAATCTGTAATGCGGCATTGATGTAACTCTATGAGCACTTTCATAGATCTGTAGATAGGCCCAATATATGGAGGCGTGAAGCTGTTTAAACTGTCTCATGGTAACTGATTAGTTTTTGAAAATGAATGTTCCTGTTCTTGGCTGGCATGAAATAGCTGAGGAAACTACTCCACCTTGTGGATTTTCCTAGAATTTCAGGCATCAATTGTTGCCACACACGACCTTTATTTCCTCATCTGGTAAATCAGCGACAATGAAGAAATATGTTAAAAGGTTTTATTTTCTATCTTGTCATTTACAGACAACAGCTAAAAGGATTAAACCCCAACACTCCAATTGTCGCAGCGTTGGAACAAGTTGACTTAATTCTAACCCTCTGCGTACTAATAACAATGAGGTTGTGCCTCCACCTAGTGGTAGAAACGTGTTATTGCTGGGAAAAAAGTTCAAGCTTGTGGAGCGCCTCAGATACTGATATTTTACAAATATCATTAGATGATTAATAACGTGTACATCATATAATATTGCGTCACAATGAATGCACTTTTTTGTAGGTCATATTTCTATGATTATCAAATGTTGCTTTTAAATAAAATATTTATGTATTAAGGCTTTAAAAAAGGGTGTTGTACTCTGATAATTTTAAGGACAGTTAGATTGTTGTACTGGTTTTGCATAATATTGTTTTAACTGCTGTTTTAATGCTAAAATACTGCATTCGTGTAATTTGTCCTCATTATAGATGAATGAATGTGGGACAGTGCAAACATCAATGTATATTGCAATTGTAAACAATAGCTGGAGCGATAGAATAGAGTGACACCTCACTGACTCATTAATCAATAGTAATCAAACATTATATCAGTATTTGTATTTTTTGAATGTTATTGTACTAGAGTGCATTTAAAATATGTTATGATTCTGTTTCTTTTTCATTAATGTTGTTAGAATGTATTTTTATTTATAGATAGATAGATAAATAGATAAGAAAAAAATGCAAAACGTTACAAATATAAGCAATACAAATATGAAGAATGTACATAATATTTGTGCAAGTGTACATTTAGTTACCAATAATATATTTTAAGTTTTTTAAATCCAAAGACACAGTACAAAAATCAAGCAGAAGCTTGAGGCTAAAGTAATGCAGGAGAGTTTGCAGTCCACACCACAAGATGGGAGTGTTGGATGAAAATGCAACAACTTCACCCCCCTGACATCCCAGGAATGTAAGCACTCCACAAACAAGATAAGCTTGTTGTTTGTGGATGTAAGGATGAACTTCTGCTGGTCAAATCCTGCTTCAACGTAGCAACGCAGCACCTTTGACCTTGGAACAAATCCAAATTGGTTTGATCTGAAAGAAGAATAAAATCTGCGAAGAACAAAGCAACTCAGGCCAAAATGTAATTCGAGGATTTCCTCGTTCATATGAGCTGCATACAACCAGCTCCAAATCAGTCATGAACATGCCACGAACAAGTTTTGCCATGTGTCAAACGAAAAGGATGTCATTACTATCAACATCAGTCTGTCAGTGAGGCCCCCTTGTGAGGTATTTCACATTATGCCTACAATGACTTTAAACACACAATACATATTTAATAATTTTGCAGCTTTGAAAATCCCATGTAAACATGATTAATGCTTTTTTAAATTTAGTCTAGAAAACAGAATTCAACATTTTGTTGTGGTGTAAGCAATTTACTTATATTTTGCCCCTGCAGCCATCATGATGATCAATTACGTCAAGTTTATTTTTCCGGGTCAGTGTCTCATGGTTTTTAACAGGCCGTATATCGTCACTGGTTCCTGACAAATGTCTCTCACAACAAGGGAAACATTGAAATCTTACCACAGGAAAAACATGCAGGATACCCCAGGAGATGTTTATAATTATTAAGGTGGTATTTTTCAATGAAAAATTTAAACTCAAAAAACTCATTCAAATCATCCATGCCATTGTCATCCATGTCTACTTTTGCGGGGACATTAACATTCTATCTAATTAACAGGACACGACTGAAGTAATCCAGATCAACGCAATATACAGCGATGTTGCAAAAACGGATTTCAGAATGTGAACATGGTAGAATTCCCACAACTGATTGTGGATTATGTAAGATCGCAATTTGTAGTGTAATGTCAAAGAGGAAGAGAAGGAGGGTGGGGATCATTTGAGTTGCATCATGTGGAGATCACTGTGACACTTCTGTTAGTATTTATCACACTAAACTAAGTATGACATGCAGGTCACCGTGTTAGCTTTCCCCCCTTACACATATCCCATTAAATTATACACTGTAAATACAGTCATATGGTATTATTTCGGGTGAGTACGGTACAATTAATTTCAGAGTATATTTGGGTTCCATTTTAAATATATGGTTCAAACCGAGGCATGACAATGGGCCTGCTTTGGCTGGCAGCTAGGCTTCTTTGCCTTGGCCAATGGGGGTCAAGTCATACGGCTTGGGTCTGGTGGGGTTGGGGGAGGGGTTGTTTTCTTTCAATATCTCCTCTGAGCCAATAAGCAAGAGTGCTACTGAATGAATCCAATTATCATCTACAAACTATCCAACACCTTGCAACAGGCCACAAAACACTTTCATCACATCGAATAATGATTCCTATATGTTCACAACAAAACTGCTCCTTTCTTATAAACTTCATAAGATTCATCCAGGAAGTCAAGTCAGTGAAACCTTTTCTGTGCATAATTATATAATATCCACAATCATGAATATTGACCCACTATTGTTCCTTACATTTTTGTCAAGTACATATTTATCATTGTAGATTGAGACTAAATTGATAATTTCGCACTATTTGAAAAATAATATACTTTGTATAGTGTGTATAGTTAGTGTGTGTGTGTGTGTGTATATATATATATATATATATATATATATATATATGAAACAGTCAATCTTTTTGAGAGTTTCACTTTTTCAATGAGGCTTGCCCCCAACTCATTGTCAATTCATGTTTTCTACTGCTATAAAGTTAAACATTCAAATATCATAGTAACTTTGCGGATACACAACTTTGATTTGATTACATCAAATATAATTGTAATTGTGTTAACTTGAACAACATTTGTTTTGTTTAAATGAATAGGCCTGGGTTGAAATCTCAAGGTACTTTTTATGTAGGTCAACAGATTGTATATATCACTGCCTATAATTACCAGAAAAAAATTCATAAAAGTTACAATGTGATTGTATAGACTGGGACTAAGAAGGAGTTATTGTCTCCAACTCCAGCCTGGAAATAAAGGAACATTATGCCCACAAAACTTGTGCTGCTGTCCCTTTAAGAGGACGAGCCCCATCCCCTGAACAACTGTTTTATGCTAATCTGACAAGCCGAGCGTGCCGCGGGCCAATCAGCGGCGAGCTCTAACCGCGGGAGATCTAAATTTCGCGGGACGGAGTTTGGCGCTAAAAAAGCTTGTTCTTCCCCACCTCTTGTCCCCTTGTATGGAGAGGAGCTCCGAGCTGGACGGACAGGAGTCACACGCACCGGGTCGCCTTCTGCATCAAAGGGGGGTCACAGTAAGAACCAGATCTCAATGAGACCCGGAAGCCCTCCTCTATTTGGACTTTTAAAACACTGGATGTCGAAGACTGTGTCTTTATTTAGACGGCATTTCTTTTATTGACTTGTAAAGGAAAGTTTCCTCTGCACTTTGTCACCGGACAAAGGATAACAACACCGGCCTGTCTGCTGGGTGAACGGACGAACATTACGACAAGTTAAAGCCGAATACATCTTTTAAACTCGTGCGTTTTGATCAGAACAGTGCGATTTGTGCTGTGTGAGTTGCTCTTTTATTATTGTATTCGCAGGGTAGTTACATATGTCCATAGGACGCCTGTAAGCGCAGCAGTCTGCCGATAACAGGGGGGGCGATTTAGAGGAGCATTGATCCGTTCTCTGAGCCCACAGGCTCACTTCTCCCTCCGCTCCACCAATCCGGTTAAATTCAGTCTACTCAGGAAAATGATGCGAACGCCCAAAGGCGTCTCTCCGGCAGCGGGACTGCCCTGCACCCAGCTCAAGATGAAGGTGGTGTCCGCCGGCGGGGGGAAGGTGAGGACCGAGTTCTTCAGCACCGGACTGTCCAGCCCGCCGATGTGCACGGTGCCGGTGGGCTACTTCACCCAGATCTGCAACACCGCCGCGGCCGAACAAAGAGCCAACAGCCTGTATTCAACCCCCCACGGACCCGAGGCTAAACCCATCAGATCATCCTCCGGGCGACTGCCGGTAAAGAATCAAACACACACACACACACACACACACACACACACAGCGAGCACACGTCTCTACTACATTTGCACAACTCTTCAATAACGAGCGATTGACTGAGTGCAGCGGCACAGTGAGCCTGTGTGGGGGCGGGATGGTGCTCGATTTCCCTTGGTATGAATGTGCAAACTATGTTTTGACGCGATAAGACACAGCGGAGCCACTGTGCCTGCTGCTGGGCGGTTATGATGAGCTGCCTTTGTGTGTGTGTGTGTGTGTGTGTGTCCCTGTCCCCTTGTTCCCCTTGCCTGCCATGTTAAGTTGAGTGACATCTTCTCCCGCAGTCCAGCTGTAGCTGGAGACCAGCTTTGGGGTTTGAGGGGGGCCTGGTTTTTTTTTTCGGGGGGGGGGGGGGGTTCTTGTGAATAGGATGAGTGTCCCCCCCACAGTGGGAGATATGCAAGGCAGCAGGGCTACACAATGGAGGGGAGGGGCACTAATGTAAACACTGTACAGTATTATTCTACACTGTTTTCAATTCGACTAACCGTTTGGGAACTGAAACTCGGCTGGGCTCGGAGAAGTTTTACAAGTTGTCTTGCAGGCTCTTACTTGGACAGCCCTTTCAGTGATTACATGACAGCTGCTGCCGCTGCACCTGTCACTGCGGCAACACACGACCTGTGTAACCCGTTTCTGTCACTGTAGGCTCTGGAGGTGAAGGTCAGAGGTCGTAACAGGACAACTGGCGGCTCTTTCCCGAGAGTCAATGTGTGTATGCTCAGGTGGAAAGTACTTTAAGAAACATTAAATTCATACGTTCCCACCATGTATAAACGGTACGCTTCCTGTTCCTGGGGGATGATTATAAAAGCTTGATGATCTGAGATGATTGGATCACACTCGTGTTATAGTGCTCCACACCTGTTGTTGTTATATGGGTCCCTTCCTTCTCCACACATCCCTGCAGTCTCTTCTATTTACCAAGTGCAGCAAAGCTAAGGGTATTTAAGGGTTAAGGTTTATGCGCAGGGTCTCCAAATCTCATGTTAACCCCTGGCCCTGGGCCTAATAGGCCCCTACAAGAGGATTATTAGGACATAAGTAAAGTGAGAAATAGGCTGCCACCTGGCTGATCATATACCAAGGTGAACTAAATTACGAGTCAGGCCGTGACCTATATGTATTCGTGGATTGCAGCATTAAGAGTTCACGAGACAGACAGGTCTGACAGTAAACTCTGACAGGCCACATCCATGACACTGTCATGGATGTGGCCTGTCAGAGTTTACTGTGCAGATGAAGATGTTGACAAGTTGCAGATAAGGAGCCAGTGTGCCGAGTGTGTTTTCACGCTGATAAAATGGGTCTTCTACTCTGTTCTCTCTCTCTTCTTTTGCATACAATACACACAGAAGAGTGTCTGGATTCGTCGTGATCACGTTAACTACGGCTTTTCGGTGACTCCAGGGGATGGTGCGCACAGATGTACCTGACAGCAGGGGGGGGGGGGGGGGGGGGGGACTAAAACTAAAGCTTGATTGGGATGAGACAGAGTGATGCACTTTTGAAATTACGCAGCAGGTTTCAAAAGTGCAAAAAGTCCCATGGTTTTGAAACTTCCTCAGCACATTTCAGTAAACTTGGGGAAGGGGGGGTCATTTTCTAATGTCTTTCAAACCAATTATGCTGTGAGCAGATGATAGGCTGAAACTTTTGAAATAGGTCTGTTGAATGATGAAAAGCAAGGAAACATGATTCCGTCATCACAAAGGGCCATACGGATCTTGAAGCTTTTTCCTTCTGGTCCCTGAAACATCACCGTGTTGATCATCGTGTAGCTTCCGCCGGCACACGTAACGTATGTACGTATGTAAAAAGAAATGTGTATTATGAATTGTGTGCAATAATAGTTGTACATGAGATAGATAATTGACCATTGCTTTATTTGTGACATGACAAACATTTGATATGAAGGATACATCACACTGATCTAATGTGGCTGATCTAAGTGTGTGTGCGTGTGCGCTTGCTGGCTGACACTAGAAGTATATTTACAGGAAGTGTTGCTTCTTCATCTACATCGTACTTCCTTCAATGTAAACAACATAATAACCGCTGTCTTCTTAGCTTCAACTGTAGAGCAGGATGCTCGGCTCAGCATTAAGACCTAAGTTCATTAGAGTACAGGCAAACTACACAAATCTATATCGCAGACATGTGCGGTCAGTGCCACAGCTGCCTCGCTGGGCACGTGCTTTCAAAAAAACAATCTAAAGAATGAGTTAATGTTTCACCTTAGCTGCGAAGATCTAACCTTTACTTTATTTATCACACTAACTGTAGTAAAAGCAAAGCATCGACGATTGCCGTGTGAGTTTTAAGCAGGTTGTGGAAATGGTCCATAATGTTCCGTCTGTTTCCTTTCAGCTTGATAGTGATGTCAATGTGTTACAGGCCTCGGGTCTCCCTCCAAAGTCCAGGGAAGCCGCTTCTGTCTCTGACGGCTGCACTCACATCACAACTCTGACTGTTTTCGGACCGGGGCGAGTAATGTTAACGACGGCCACATGCCCGATGGGCCACAGGACGTTCGCCATCTGCATAATGACGACCACCGGGAACAATGTCGCGCTTATTCCCTGCTAATGTCACATATGCGTGTTCCCAGATTTGTGGAATGTGCCCTATCTGAAATACTGCGTAAGCATTAATATGAGCTTCATGAATTTCATGAACACACAACTCCTGATTCCTCGTATTATCCTCTGGCTCCAACCTACGTGGACCCCATGTAGTGAGGCCCCATTCAGACCGATGCCACCTGGTTGTGACATTGGCCACGTTGCCAACTGTATGCACTCAAACAAAATCTTCTCTCGGCCTATTCACCCTTTTTACCACAGCCTCGGGTTAGCTGTGGCCCTGGAGCATAATGTCCTCAACAGGGGGAGCTTTGCATTTCAAAGCAGACTAGCCCCCCACCCCACCTCTCCACCGGCAACCCAAATGGGCAGATCCACCCTCCGCTTTTTTCCTCTTGAGGGACACACTGACAATCTCATCAGCAATGCAGCCATTGTTTTTCCTTTGACTACCCAAGGGTGTGGTAGTGAGGGATTTGTTTACGGAGGAGTAGACATTTGCAGGCGTACCGTAACTTGCCCTCGGCTCGGTTGGAATCCGAGTTCCATGCGGCCAACTCGACCGGCGAGGTTTGTTGGTTTGACATGGGGCCTGGCAGCAGAAGTCCTCCACGTGACCCGGGACTTTGTGTGCGAACCGCAACTGTGGAGGTTTCACCACAGCGGCAGAGACAGGATGAATCAGACAAAGAATGTACAACAAACACAGACTGCCTCACGCAGTGCTCTGGGTGTAACTGGGCAGGCAGACAGGCAGGGTGAGGTTCGAGCAAACGTGAGGGGAGTGATACTGTTCGTTTTTGAGAGACAGAGTTAATAGGAGGGCAGCTGACTCTGCCTTTCCTGTTTCGTCTCACAGCAGTCGGCCTTAATAGTGTCTTCCTGCACAGCAACCACGTGGGGACCTGATTCAAATTGACTAACATACTACAATGTCCAGCTTTCTGTCTACTAGACTAATCCAATGATGCCATTCATGAGGCTCTGTGTGTGTCCTAAAATAATTGTGTGTCAGGCAACATGCCCGTGTGCTCGGCCACAAATGAAATTGCACTTTACTTTCAGTGGTCTATGGGCGGGTGAACGGATGATGGCCCGCCTTTCCACCCGATGAAGTGATGTTTGCGTAATATGGTTGACTCAACAGAGAAATCCCTCATGCAAAAAGGCCGCCCCCACCTTTAACCCATACAGCTGCAGGGTGAAACCGTTGGCTCCCTCCTCCTACAACATGTCACCGTGCCTGTGGCTGTGACTTTTCATGTGTGCAGACCTAACAGCCTGGAAATGTGGACGGGGTGTACAGTAGCTCGATCTGCACATTCGGGTCACAGAAGCTGCTGAATTTTTGTGCAGACAGACACTTCTCTCTGTTGAAACTACAGCTGTCACTGCTTGTAGGCTCTCCAACCAGTATCTAATGCCTAGTGTGTAGCAACTGGCGTTAAACAGCTACTACCAGGACTCAGAGCGAATAGAGACACAACTTTCACCTCCCTCAGTCGGAATAAGGGCTTACAGCTACCATTTTGTTACAGGTTCGCCAGACACTGTCCTGTCCCCTGTCCCTGACCTGTCAGTATTGGCTGCCTGGGTGCTTAAGTCATTCATTAAAAAGCCGCCCCGGCAGCCGCACATACACTTGCTGCGTTGCTCCAGATGTCGCCAGTCAACAGGTGGACATGTCAGGGAGCACACTGGGACAATGGCAGCCTTCTCTATCCCCTCACTCGCCCGGGCACATCCACACATGTTTTTCGTCAATGCACCACTTTTTTTCCCCGTCTCTGAGTCCGAGTGTTGTCAGTCGCCCTTAAACCTATTAGCCAAAGCAGCTCACTGGCTTCTTATGCGCTGCGGTGACAAAAAGGGGATTATTGTTGTGTTTGCCGTGAGAGGTGGAGGAAAGGAGAAGATAATAGGTGAGGTCCTAACCAGATGCAACAAATTACCCAACGGCCTTAAGGAAGAGCGAGCTGCAATCCCACGCCTGGTTAGCTCAGTCACCAGTGTGTTGTTGTGTGGCCGTCCTGCGTGAAGAGGGACTACTGATCGACCGAAGCCTCTCTCGTACACCGTGAACATTTGATGGCATCGACAATCCATTTTGACTTTCACTTTTGTTATGTAGGTCACTGAATAAAACAACGATCGCTTTAGGATATTTGGTTTATACTGGGGTCTGAAGGTCACGTGTGTGTTTTCCATTTGAAGCTGTATGATTTATGATGTATAACAGTTGCAGTAAGTTGTGTGTGTGTGTGTGTGTGTGTGTGTGTGTGTGTGTGTGTGTGTGTGTGTGTGTGTGTGTGTGTGTGTGTGTGTGTGTGTGTGTGTGTGTGTGTGTGTGTGTGTGTGTGTGTGTGTGTGTGTGTGTGTGTGTGTGTGTGTGTGTGTGTGTGTGTGTGTGTGTGTGTCTGTGTGTCTGTGTGTCTGTGTGTGTGTGAGTGAGTGAGAGAGTGAAGAGCCTGTTGTGTTAGGCCATAGAGGAAAGGGGACGTAGTGGGGCTTGAAAGGGGGAGGAGAGGTCATTGAGTGATTCCAGGGATTTCCTGGCATTTTGCATGCGGTGGGGTAAGAGCTGACCCCCCAACCCATTCTACTCTATTCTCACACACACACACACACACACACACACACACACACACACACACACACACACACACACACACACGGACCAGCCCCTCTTGAAGTGCTTGGGAAAGTGTGAGGGGGTGCTTTGTTTCTGCACTCGAGGTGTCACATTTACGACACGGCAGTATTCAGCAACCCCCCTATTTAGCACTTTTGCCAGCATTGATGTCACTGTTTTCTGGACTCACCCTACACATTTTAACAATTTAACTTTCATCTCGCCTTTGTGTAAAGTCGGTGAGATGTGCTAAGTCGATTAGGATGTATGACGCATTGTTTCCAGTTGTCCACAGACCGGAAAGGACAGAAAGTCAAATGAGGAATATTATTCACAATTAAAGTGACCAAATGGGTACTTCTAAATAACAAAACCCCTCTTTCTCTTGAATTTTCAAGTTTTTCATCATGTATTCACATTTTCTGCCCTGCAGGCTAAAAGGAAGCTGGATCTGGAGGACCCCCTTTACCTCCCCGAGTTCCGCACGCCTAAAGGCAAAGGCATCAGCGCCGCCAGGATACCAAGTCCTAGGAGTGAGTACACCGCATGACACAGATGTGAGGGGAGGAGGTGCAATGACGTGGATTCTGTGGGTAAATAACATCTCTGTGGTGCTTCTATTCGAGATCACAGTTTCCGAGTTCTTGGTAGGAAATTTCTATCGTAACGAGTCAGAAGAACCTCACCAACCCTGACCTCAAAATTCAAGATGGCCGCTCCGAGTGTAAACAGTAGTGAAAACTGTAGTAACCGTCCATTGTATCTGTCTCGTTAAAAATCCGTCATACACACAGCACTGTCCCAAAGTCTATCTGCAGACTGGCTGTTTAGGGGCTGGGATTGGGTCTGAGGGTTATTGAACTGGTTGAAACACTCAGCAGCTTGATGGGATGTGGAGACATTAGCTGAAGAGATGGACGCTCTTTTAGGGAAAAGGCCGCACACAGACTCGGATGTCCCAGGAACTCCAGAAACTTAGAGTCCTAAGAATATCGTAGGTACAATTCTATGAAGTTATGAACCTGCGGAAACCATGTGTAAAAACGTGATTTGTGCTCCGTTACTACATGCTGTCTGTTGGACACGCTGCTATCACAAACTGTCTCCTTACATGCCGTGTTGTTTATATCTGTGTCCCTCAGCTCCAAAGTCTCCAGGGGAGCGGACGCGGTACGACACCTCCTTGGGTCTCCTCACCAAGAAGTTTGTGGGTCTGATTGCCGAGTCTCCCGATGGAGTTCTCGACCTGAACTGGGCCACCGAGGTCCTGGAGGTCCAGAAGAGACGCATCTATGACATCACCAACGTGCTTGAGGGAGTCCAGCTGATCAGAAAGAAATCAAAGAACAACATCCAGTGGCTGTGAGTAGAAATGGATCAGCAGGGGTTATATTTTTGTTGTTGAGTAATCTGAAATAACAGCTAATAAAAGAAATGTGTTGGGAAAGGCCTTATTAATAAATCCATTAACAACACAATTTTTCTCGATCAACATTTAATGCTAGAACTACTTAACATTTCCATAAAAGTAGTACATGACATCAACATGTCTGACTGTCACAACAAAAATGAAATAGCAGTTAACAACTGATGCATCACTATTCCTGCTCATGCTTAGCTTATCTGCCACCTAGTGGCTCTAACTAGACACTACAACATGGAATCACTACCACGTCGAAGGATTGCTATCAGTCCATCACTGGTTTTGACAACTAGATTCAAATTGTGTCACTCATTTCAATGCAGTCAAATTGCCAAATGTTTTCGGTTTTGTTTGTTCATATGATGTGTGGTTTTGTAGGGTTGGAGATGTATTTGAGGGTGGTGCGGGTGGAGGACAGAAGGCATGCGCCCTGAGGAAAGAGCTGGGAGACCTGGAGAGGGCGGAGAGATCCCTGGATGAACTGATTCAATCCAGCACCACACAGCTCAAACAGCTGACTGAATACAAAGACAATCAGAGATATCCTTTACATGCAGCTCTGCGTTTTAACCACATTTCTGATGAAGCGCCTCTGTGTTTGGTTACACATGCAAATATCCACTTAATGTCTGCTGCCGTTGTTTACCCTTGACCCCACACTGCACGCTGGGATACGTGACGTACCAGGACATCCGCTCCATCGGTAGCCTCCGAGACCAGACCGTCATTGCTGTCAAGGCCCCTGCTGAGACCAAGCTGGAGGTGCCAGACACACCAGGGGTGAGAGAGAGTCCATCTTTGGTTGAATTTAACAATGTGTTCTTGTTTCCTCCTCCTCAGTTTCTAAGACTACTGCACTACCATGTAAATGTTTTCATCATGTGTCGATTTTGCTGTCAGATGGCTGAGGCCATGTTAAAATTAGTTCTGCTTAGTGAGAAATTCTGACAGAAGTTCAAGATTCCGATAATTAAACAACTGCACATTGAACACTATGTCCCTTTCTCCTTACAGCAGGGGTCATTACAGATCTATTTGAAGAGTAAAAACGGCCCCATTGAGGTCTACCTGTGTCCGGAGGAGGGTCTTGAAGATGCGAGCCCCGTTAAGAGCCTTGTCACCCCTAAAAAGGAGTTTCCTCAGCCCCTCTGCCCTCCAGCTGCAACCCCGATGGCACCAGCAAGCTACAGCATCAAGGAGGAGCCTGTTGAATGTAAGCGTGGGAAGATCAATATCTATGTCTTAGCTTGAAGAGCTGGAGCTGGAAAGTCAGGGGACAATTAGCCTAGCTCAGGGTTAAGGGTGGAAGCAGGGGTGAACAGCGAGCCTCTGGCAAAAGTTCAAATATATGCTCAACAGAATTCAATTTTATTTATCCGTACAGAGGCAGAAATATCAAAATTACATTTTGGGGTCACCTGCTGTGGAGCTGCGGAGTTTGCATGCTGAGTTCTTTCTGAACTTTCAGTTTTTATGCTGAGCTGAGCTAGTCGGCCTTCTCCAGTGTGTCCTCCCGCCGGGATTGGCTTCAGCCCCCCACCCCATGACCCCTTAAGGATAACTCAGTATAGATAATGGATAGATGGATGTTATTTATATAACAAAATAAAAATAGTTTTAAAAATTTGGCATTAATTTACACAAAAGGTGAAAAAAAGATCAAATGCTGCAGATTGAATTCAAAACAAAGGGTCAAGATTCAAAAAAAGAAGTTTTGAATTTGTGGTGAAAGTTTATATC
Source organism: Scophthalmus maximus (assembly GCF_022379125.1). Taxonomy (NCBI): domain Eukaryota; kingdom Metazoa; phylum Chordata; class Actinopteri; order Pleuronectiformes; family Scophthalmidae; genus Scophthalmus; species Scophthalmus maximus. Next base: position 9,279,586 of record NC_061529.1, read on the forward strand.
GTCATGCAGCGTTCTGCAGCAGGAACCCACACACACTCAGACACATGAGATTAAACTCCAATTTCCTTTAACACAGCCAACCTGTCGACAGCGGCTCCTGCCACCGCCTCTGCCGTAACCTCCAGTCCGTCTCTGCTGGACGTAGAGGGCCTGTTGGGTTTGCCCCCCAGCCTGCTCCAGATCACAGAGGACCAGCTTCCCGGCACCTCATTCGCTGCTGACCCCAACACCCCTTTTGTCAGTTTCTCTCCACCGCTGGACCACGACGATTACCTGTGGAGCCTGGAGGATGGCGAGGGAGTGTCCGATTTCTTCGACACCTACGATCTTGGGGATCTGTTGAGGAGCTGAGGTATAGATGAAGGAGGGGAGGTAGAATTTAAGGGAGAAGATGGGGGGGAGCTATTTAATTGAATGCCTTCTCAAAGTAGGAAATATTACACTATGAAGCCATCACTTTTTTTTGTCATGCCTGTTTTAATGTCAGTAATTCTAATGGGTGATTTACACCCTATGTTAATGTAAATAAAGTAAAAATCCCAATTGTACATATCATTGTAGGAAATGTTTAGTCTGGGAGGTATTTTTTTTCTGTCACATTTTCAGGTTGTGCTACAATGATGAACATTTGTAATCTCACACAAACACGTGAGATATTATGCATATTACCAGCAAAAGATCTGGTAACATTTCAGTATGGGGCAGTGTTTACGGTGTGACAACTCAGGAAATATTTTTTTTTTCTTCCTTGTTTCCAAAGTTTAAGTTTTCTGTGCCACTCTTTGGCCCATAGGGGGCAGCCTTGTATTAAGTCAGCTTTAAATGCCATGCAGCTTTACAGGATTCAATCAGTGGATGAGAGTAAGCTCAAGCGGATTGTTTGTAAAGAGTCCGACTATCTTTAACATGCATCAAATTATGCTGAAGATATCTTGATCCACTCGCATTGTCACGTGAAATCTGAGCCTAAATATTACGAAATACAGCTGATTTTGAAGGTGCTGATGTTGCTTCTGTCTAATCAGGTTTGCTCTCTCCTGCCTTAAGCTTTAAGTCAGGCCTTGTACCTGTTGGGCGCTTGCGTCGAGTGCCAAACTATGCAAGTTTGAGCCGGAGACTATGACTGATAATTGGTGCTTATTGAACACACACAGCCGCTGACTGAACGAGAGGATCACACGCTCTCTGACGTCTGTTTGGCGGCATTGTTTCCAGTCCAGTTGCTCCCCTACTGATGAGTAGTGAAAACTACTATTGTATTTCTGAGGAAATAACCCGAAAGCATGAAAGAGAAGAATGAAATCCAGCATCTGTGTCGCAGGTGTGGTGGAAGTTCGGTTAATTTATATAATAAAGGTTTAATTAGAGGGGCAATTTCTTTTTTCCCTCTATTTGTTCTGAAATAAATTGAAAATGAGTTTGTTGATTTAACAGCAACAGGAGCGACGAGGAATTTATCTTAACTGTTCAGATTTGAGGCCCATGAATTCTTTCCCACATGTTATGGTGCAACGCTTTTAAATGTCAAAGACCTGCACCACGGATCGGAGCAGCTGTGAGTTTTATCTGTTCAAACGTTTTGGTTCAGGGCTCTAGTCATTTGGAAATGTGAATTTCATGCTGATGTTTTTTTTGTTGTAGCTTTCCCTCTACATTGCAGAGATAAGCTAACTGTCCTGTCCTAACAAAACTTGAAAATGTGTGCTTGTGTGTGTGTGTATTTGATAGCTTGGGAAATGGGTGTCACGGTGTGTTTGTGTGCGTGTGTTTTTATAATGTAGATTAGAGAATTTGAATTCAGAGTTTGTAGTTTTTTTCAATGAGCATTATTTTTTCTGGTATTTGTACATAAATTCTTCTGTATTTATACCTATTTTTTCAGAATTTTGCGAAGTTGACGCTGGCCTTTCTGCAGAGGTCATTAAGACATGCAGCACTTAATATTTTGTAATATTGTGTGGTCTGTTTGAAATTGTTAAATAAAAACTAAAGCCATTGTTTACACTCAGTATTGCGCTCCATTTTTAAGTGAATCACTTTTCATGTCAAGAATTTTATTTTATTTATTTTTACAAACACCCTACATCAGTAAATATTCAAAATCATTGCTCTTTTGAACAATGTGTTCCTGTATGTCACCTGTTTCTTACCAGTAATATAGATTGATGTGAGGACCCATGGTTTCACACAGGCTCAAATCTAAATATGGAGAATTGTCTGTGTTAAAACAGCAAGGCCACAGCCACTGATGACGATGAGTTAATAAGAATTGACATTCCCTCAGGAGCGAGGATGGGTTGACACTGAAGAGTGACGATGACACTGAATGAGCCATTAACATGTTCGGACAAGTAGACAAAAGCCCGCCATCAGTCTTTGTGAGCTGGTTGCTTTGGAAACGAGTGCACAAAGGGCAGGGGCACACAAGATGTCAAAGTTCAGCGGTCAGCGTGGAATGGTGTCCATGCAATCCAGGGGGAAAGACATTTTCAAGGAAACATAGAACAGTTTTCCATTTAAATTCATTTTTTATTTCACATGGAACCATCAATCTCTTGAAACACAAGGTGAAGAGGAAGGTACAGTGTTCGCTTACTTCTCTTTGGGAGTGACTGTTCAAGCTCATGTGTCCTTTTCCAAGGAGCTTCCAAATAAGCTCGACGTGCTCGGTTCTTCACGCTCGCCACAGACTTCAAATGTTGCCAACGGAGCCTTAGGGAGAAAAGAAACAAACACTTCAGCCTGTGCAAGTGAAATTAAGTGTGTCCTTCGACACGTGGTCAACGACACCAGTCCTATGCAAATTCCCGCATCTGTTTCTGAACATCAGGTGTATATTAGTGTTAAGTGTCTATTAACAGATGCTGCGCACAACGGCTCATGTGTTTAACAAGATGCCGTAAACTCAAATGCCAGACTCCACATGCACACACACAGTCTTTGGCTGTGCGTGTGTGTGCGTGCGTGCGCGCTATCTACACAACACAGCACTTCAGTGCTGCTACAGCACACCTTCAGACCAACTGCTGTGACAACAAGAGACTCAAGTAAACATTCTTGGTAACCCCCAAAAATTTGAAAGCCTTTCTGTGCCCTGGCATCACATCAGCAGCATCAAGCTGTGGTCAAAACATTGCATGGGGGGGGGGGGGGGGGGGGGGGGGGGCAATTAAGAGAGAATAGCTGGTGTGTTCAGGGCCACACACAAGGGCTGACTGGCACAAATGATGATGTCTAAGCAGGTTGTGTTTGCATAAAAAAAAAAAACTTTCATCCACTTTTTTATCATCTGGGGGGATCAGAAGCAATTTTATGTGTTATCGACGGATATTAAATTGAAAAAATAGGAGGTGATTCCACAGGTAGGTGGAATAGTTCCTGTTCAAATTGTGAATTAATTGTTCCCAGGATTCTTCGCAATTGCCATGAGCAACCCTGACGTTGTGAATCCTACGTAACGCCGCATTTGTTGTGTGCTATGAATCACAAACAAGTTTGACGACCGTGTTCCCTGTCTGGAAAACTTTTTTTTTCCTGTTGCCACACCGACTGCGTCGACTGCGACATGCTGGAGAAGAAGCCTTATCTGAGGGCGGGGTTGATGGGCAGGTATGTTGGCAGCTGAGAAGCCTCAGCAAGCAAGCAGAGTTTACCTGCGTAGCACCTTCCGTAGGCACTCGTCACAAAACCGCAGAGGACATGCACGACACTGGTCCGGTGCTGCTCTGTCAGTGAGTCAGGGTCGATGTACTTTTCTAAATCAGAAGCTGTCACTAAAACGTCACTGTTCCTTTTGCATCAGAGGCCTTTCCCGGGACGTTTTCTTGCTGCAGTTGTGAAGGTTGCTGGGGTCAGCAGTTTTCTACAGAGGCCCTGTCCTGTCCGAGACTCTTCACATGCTTATTCCAGCGGGGAACTAAAGTCTGGTGTGTTCAACAATAAATCAAACCCCCTCTCTCTCTCTCTCTCTCTCTCTCTCCCGCCCGCCAGTCCTCCCATTTTCAGTCATCCGTGTCGACCAGAAGAGGGGGGTATGTTACGGTAAGCCCGGGCCTCATGGCTTGACAGGGGCAGTAAATTGATAGCAGAGCTAGTGGAGCTGAGTCAACAAGCAGAGAGACGAGGGAGAGGGAGGGTTTTTTTTTTTTCTTCGGGAAAGTTGTTAGTGGACCCTGTGCTACTCCTCTGGTCTGCTGGGAAGCAGCGAGGAAATCCTGGCAGCTGTAATCTTTACTGGAAGATGTCGCTACGACCTCCGCGCTGCAGTGTGTGTGTGTGTGTGTGTGTGTGTGTGTGTGTGTGCGCGTGCGTGCGTCGGAGAGAAAGAGAGAAGCTGCATTTGGTGTACCTTCTCGACAGCCAAAACCTCACCGCTCACAGGCCATGAGGAGACTTTGCTCTCAAATGACGTGAAGGAAAAGAAAGAAAGAAAGAAAGAAAGCCCTTGTTCATGATATGAATAACGAGTGAAATTACCATGATCAGTGGCCGGAGAGAGAGCACGTTGACCTCGGGGAATGACAGTGAGGAGGTGCAGTGTTTGGTGTTTAGGAAGGAAAAGGGTGGAGACAAGGAGGGAAAACATTAAGTGAGTCACCCCTGTCCAGTGTGTGCACTGAGACAATAAGGATTCTCTCTCTTTCTCCTTTTTATCTGTCATTCCACCTTTGTCTTCCTCTCACCCCTCGTGCACTCTCCCTCCACCTTCCAAAACTGTTTTCCTCCGTCAATTCCCCATTTCTCTCCCCTCCCTCCCTCCCTCCCTCCCTCCCCGTCGTTGGACTTGAGTTCTCCACTCTATGTCAGTTCATTCCCCGAGCAGACCGGTTTGCTCAGTTTTACAACAGGGCCCAAGCTCGAAGGCTGGCAGGCGCACAAAGGCTCTGCTTCTTTACTAGGGGCCGCAAAGAAACTGAAGGAGGGTATTGTTGGGACACAGCGAGCTTCTGCATTACATCAGCCCAGACATGCATGCGACAAAAGAGCGTGTGCAAAAATGAGCATACAACGAACACCTGCATTTGTCAATGCGTGCAACCTCTTTGTATATTTGTTTGTGTCTGCTTTTCTCTCCCCCTCACTTACGTTCTACACTACAGGCAGACAACAGAAACAAGGAGGAAGGAGCCCCCCCAGTAAACCGGGTCACCGAGCCCATTTATGGGGCTCTGCACTGTTTGGAGTCTGTCGCGTGCCCTCACTTCCTTATAAGACGGGGCCTTTTTTCTTAATGATTAATAGGGTCGAGTGTTTTCCAGCTTCCCCTCTGGAGACCTGCATTGCATGTTGAACATTTTCATATTTTTAAAGGTGTTTGGCCCCTAAACTTGCATGGAAAACAAAAATCCCACGAGAGGCATTTGTTTAGTCCCCAGTGAATTTTCATATCCAACGGGGTCACATTCAATTCGACCACTCCTTTAGCCTTTTCAGTGAGTCTGGGTTCTTTGCTAAGTGCAGAGAGACTTGCGGCACAAAAAGGAGTTTGTCCGTCTCTGCGAGCGTAAACACAGCGGCACTGTGAGTGCACACACAGTTGAGATGCCATGTCCATGCTGCACGATTCACTGAGTGGCCGTAATAAGCAGTTTCAAGGAACAGAAAACACCCATTTACCACAAAGTGGGGGCTGTTTTCGAGGGGCTGAATAGAATGACCTCAAGTTGTCTGAAGAGCTGGGACTAATTTCCCCCCTTTATAAAGCTAATGCAGCTTTGGTTTTGTGGTAAAACCAAGAAAGAGCCAGTGTCTTTGATGCTGCTTCTGGAACTGACCATCTGCACTTCATTGTGTATCGTATCGCTTCTCTCCTTGAGGCCAGGTCCAGTGATACACCTCTTCTCTTCACGTTGTGACAGGCTGGACAATGCCAGGCATGCAGGAGTTATGTTCTATACACAACTCCTGCAGCGTCCCCCCCCCCCACACCTCTCTTTGCTTTCACTTTGTCGGATGGTTTCAGGTGAAGGTCGGTTGGGGAGGGACTTCAGAAAATCCTCCCTAAATGAAAAAAGACCTTTTCATGAGATGAAAAGGAACCAGAAGGAGCTTTGGCGCCTGAGCCAAGAAGATGAAGGTGCAAAGAGTCTAACGCCTCTGGTCTAATGATGAAAGGACAGATTTGTGCAGATTTTAATTTACAGTTGCAAAGCAGGTACTTCAGATGTGTTTTGTGCAAAAGCCCCGAATCAGACAACATGAAATAGCTGCTTTCATCCATCCCACGTTTTTTTTGTTGTTGCTAAAATTGCAGAGCCCTGAACGACACCACTGCTCAGAGATACTTGATGAATGTCCTCTGCCTCACAGCACCGTTCTCTCCCCGCGACAACGTCACCTCATCCATTGAAATTCCTCTCCTTCAGCCCGGTCCGTGAATGAGGCATTCTGCATATCCATGGCGACCACACTGCGGTTTCTCTGGACTTTGCATAGAAATGAGGAGTAAGAATGAGAGAGTGGAGCACATGCGCGCGCGCACGCACGCACGCGCGCGCGCGCACAACCATTCCCACGTGACGGTGGAGTTTGCTCCCTCCCTCGCCGAGCGCACAATAGCGCGCTGATTTACCTCCGCGCGCACAGATTGGCTGAGCGGAGTCTGCGCTCGGTCAGGACGCAAACTTTTCACTGACACTCCGAGGAGCAGTCTCTTTGTCCGGCGGCCACCTTGCACACAACAACAACAACAACAACAACAACAACGGAGGAGTGGACGAGCGTCTTCGGGTTTCTCCAAATGGGACGCGTAAAACTTTGACTCGCTTCCTCTCCCCAGTCACTTCGCGGACCCGTACTTCGCTCCAAACATGCCGGAGCGAATAAGCATTTCCGACTTTGTGGTCCTGACAAACGAGGACCTGTCTTCGCCGGGGACTTCGAGTTTCCAGTCCAAGATGAGCGACTGTCGGAACACAGTTTCCACCGTGGAGGAGGTGAGAGCGGCGCCGAGACGCGCACTCCTTTCTCTCCGATTGTTTACCTGTTCACGTAGAGCTGCTCCACGCACGGGCTGGAGAGGCTCTTCACACTCACTCACCTGTAGATTTGCAGTCTTAATATTCTCAGGCGATTATTGTAGGTGTTTTTTCTTACTGTACCCCCGAAGATACGAAGATTGCGTCAAAATGGAATTATTACATGGGATTATACAAATGGGCATGTGTGCAAGGTGTTTCCTGTCAGCATATAACTGTTGTTGGGGGCAACACGTCTTGGTATAGTAATGCATGTCTGGGGTTTTGGGTGCTCTTAATATCTGGTAAAATGTGGTATGAAGTTGGCATATGTGGTACTGGACAGGAAAATTTCACAGCTCAGAAGTGTGTTTTGTACACCCTCATGTGGCTTTTGTAATGTTTGTCAGTTGAAAACAAAACACACACACACACACACACACACACACCACACACACAATGGGTGTGTGTGGTGGGTGCTGCACTTGGACAGTCTTCAGGAAAGACTGGATAGTAGCATATAGCCATCCAATACAGGCTGACCTGGCAAGGTCATGTAAAACAGGCCTGCAGAAGGTTTACTTTCTCTGAAGATGGGACACAAACACACACACACACACACACACACATACATGTGGCACAGAAGACATGGTGGAGAGGAGAGTGGCTCTTTTGACAGAATAAGATTTGATTTTGATTTTTTGTTTGTGCTTGCACACGTTTGACCATGCCTCCTGCAAAGCCTGCCTGTGACTGTGAGGGCCAGCTTGTGCATGTTGCCTGTTTGAACTGCTACTTTGGCTCAAGGCTGGTTTGAGTTCTGTGTGTGTGTGTGTGTGTGTGTGTGTGTGTGTGTGTGTGTGTGTGTGTGTGTGTGTGTGTGTGTGTGTGTGTGTGTGTGTGTGTGTGTGTGTGTGCCCGCACGTTTTTGTGTTTGTTTGAAATCTGCTCTCCATAAAGCTTGCAAAGGAGGAAACGGAGGGAGGCTGCCACTGAACTCTGCCATAAAACAAATAATCCAAGTGCACACACACACACACACACACGCACACGCACACGCACACAGTTTGCCTCCTTCCTTGTGTGTCGTCTTGTGACAAAACATGATAGTTTGCTGTTCTAGTGCAACCCAGTGTTTGCAGACAGAGCTCACATTAGTCTGAATCATCAAACTGAGGCTTTTTTTCCTTCTAAAATTAGATGTACATAATGTGACAAAGTAATCGCTTCCTATGTAATGGTTATTTGACAGCTCAGACTCATTAGTTCAGTCTACAGTCTGAATTTCCTGATATTTCACTGATATTAAATGATGGACACATTACCCATTGATACGTGGAGTCTTGATCAGCCTATGGGAGATGGAAGGTCTTCATTAAGACTTCCCTGCCTTTAGACAGCTGTCTGATGCATTTATCTTGGACTGATGTCCTTTTTTTTTTTTTTACAACTATGACACACTGGAAAAAACATAGCTGGAATAGCTGCTCTGGGGAGGGTCATGCTGGAATCTTACACACGTACAGACAGACAGACACACAGATGCAATAGTCCCTTTATAGATAGGTCTATAGTTATTATGTTTAGTTAGCCCGGCAGGGGAAAAGCTTGATTAATGGGCAGGGTAATGTGTGGGCATGTGTGTGGGTTATGGCAGCAGGCAGAGAGACAGAGACACCATTTACACATACACACACACAGCTGATTGTTAGTTATTACTCCCGATTAGAGACAGCGATAAACGAGGAAAGACGGGGATAAGGACTGATTCAATTTCCTACAGCTTGGATTCATGTTTTTTTTTCCTCAAGAACAGACCTAAAGTCTTCCCCTATGGTTAGCATGTTGAAATGGAATATTGTTGGTTGTCCTGCAGCCAAGTGTGTCTTCATGGCTGGCTTATTGTGGTAAGTAAGGATCAGGTATCGGTTAGTCATGAAATATTAATCTCCGCTGCTGCCTGTAGTCACAAACGCACACACACACACCCTGACAGCAGGTGTATGCAACCCTGTTTCCAGTCACAATAAGGCGACGTTGAAGACGCCGTAGGATCTAAATATCACTATAATAAGGGGTGGAGCTCTGCACCCTGTCTAGAGGGGATTCTTGTTTTCTTCTTTGATAGCTTGTTGGTTCCGACTGCCTGTTTGTGTCCGTGTACACTGATTTATTTCACGCAACCTGTTTGATCGGCCTGCACCAGCTGGTTTCCGCTGTTCATCCCCCGTCTGCCAGCCAACTTACCAAGCGGAGGAAAATCTGACAGCAGCAGCAGCAGCATTAACTCCCATCCTCAGTCTCCACTAAAGCACTTTCCTATTCATTGTCTGAAAAGCCACATTGCTCAACACCCACATCGCCCTTTTTAATTAGTGAAGTAACACTTAGGGAGTTGACTTGTCCAGGGAGAACTGGGGCGTGTAAACAGCACAATCTAACAAGGCGGAGTGTCTGTTAAGTCTAGATTACTGGCTCATTAAAGCTATTTCTGGTGGCATGTTCTGTAGGTGGAGTGCCGCGTTTCTAGCTTGGTGAAACAAGTGGCGTGTGCAAGGAGAATAAAACAGGGTGTACTTTAAACCTCGTTGGCTTGGAAGAGGTTGATTGTCCGAATACGACGAAGCCAATGGACTGTCTGCGTGTATCATGTGTCATTTAGTTGCAGGAAGGTTGTTGTTTTTTTTTCTTTCTGCAGAAAAACTCCCAGTCTGGTTTTAATGTGGGAAAGTGTTGATTCAACCTGAAAAGTGACCCAGACATCATCACATCATTCCAGGCTCTGAGTGACGCTGCAAGACGGATGATTGTTTTGTTGGAAAGCGCTGACTCACGTCTTCGCCTTACTCACGATTCAACCGTGAGGAAATCAAGTTTGACTCAACACCCAAAAGAAACATACAGTAAACCTGAAGCAGAGAGAGCGTACAAATTCTTATGTCCATGAAAGACCGTAACGCCTAGTCTGCGCAGCAGGGAGAGCGAAGGCTTGAGTGGCGGCGGGCGATCACAGGATGAAACTGCAAAACTTTGTCAACCACTTGAGATTTTCCTGTCCCGCTGAAAACTGACTAAGTCATCACCTAAAATTACAATGTATAATTAAGGATCTTGCTTGAATTCAGTTGTTTAGTTCGGCAGCTTTGCTTAAATCAGTTTCTCAAATAGCAAACTTTTCAATTTACATATACCCTGTTTCGGACTCAGGACTTGATTTACATTTACCACACCAAGGATGAAGACACTGTCTAGTGTTGTTCGTTTTATTTTTTTTTTATTTTTTTATTTCACACACCTAACGCTGTTTCATTGTTTTCTTTTGTTGCAGTCTCTGGAGATGGACCACACAACTCTGCAGAAGATGAAGAAGATGATCAAAGCTATACACACATCTGGCCTCTGTAAGTGTCACATTACAATGGTCTCGCTTCACCCAATACATTACTAGTTTGAAGGGGGGGGAAAAAACCTTCACCTCCAAGTCTGCCTGCAGAGCTTTTTCCCAGAGCCTTTCAACCGGATCACTCTTCATTAGTCAGTGGATGTAGTTCAAGATGTCGCGGAGAGATGAATCTGTTCACACGCAGAGCTCGGTAGCAGTTACACTTTCATCCATGTGGCGCTTTGAGGACTTCTCATCCGTGTTGGCCTAAAGTTCTCCGTGGAAGTTTTCAGGGTCGAGAGAAGCGACAGCATCAGCAAGATGTGTGGAAGGATGTCTTGTTTAGAAAGAGGTCAGCCTCTATTATGGCAGGATGAGCTGTTCTGTGCAGAGAGGGGCCTCCGTAGAATACACTGTGTGAGCCTGGTGCAGATGACATCATCAGGCTCGCGTGGGCAGTGGTGTTTATTGGGGAGGCCCCTTGTTATGGGACCGTGTGTGTGTGTGTGTGTGTGTGTGTGTGTGTGTGTGTGTGTGTGTGTGTGTGTGTGTGTGTGTGTGTGTGTGTGTGTGTGTGTGTGTGTGTGTGTGTGTGTGTGTGTGTGTGTGTGTGTGTGTGTGTGTGTGTGTGTGTGTGTGTGTGCCCGTGTTAAGGTAAATGCTATGTGCAACAAGTTTCTCAGGGAGAAAGCGAGAAGCTGCGTAACATATCCTGAATTTGTTTTTCTGAACTCACTAGTTACAAGTCTGCTTCCCATTTCGCTGCTCCAACTCATAGTTTTTAGTAAAAAAAAAAGTGAGTCAGAAAGGCAGCTGCCCAGCATTAGGCAACCAGATCCAGTCAGCAGCGCTGCAGCATCTGCGGAGAAGTGCGCCATGATTATCCTCCGCTCACCCTTCTTCTCGATTTCTTCCTCTGTATCTAAGTAGAATCATATGGGTTGGCTGCGGTTGTTGAACCTCTTCATCAGTCCTGATGGTAATCATGGATTGACACAGCCTGACTCACGATACATAAAGACCCCTCCCCCATGCTGCTTTCATGGCCCCTTACTGTGTCACACACACACACACACACACGGTGAGATGTTCTCTTCTTCTTTAGTTCTCTATTCCCATAAACCGCTAAGTGCCATTTTTTTCTGCCAAGATGCCGAGGCCTGTGAGTCTCTGTGTGTTCTGGCAGAGGAGTGAAAGAGTTGAGTTGCTCCGCTGGTATCTGGTAAAGGTCAGAAGTAAAATCATCCGCTGAGCTTCTCTGTGACTCAGCTGCTTGTTGTTTGATAGATGCTCGTCTGTTGTTTATTATTATAGTTCACGCAGCCACAGCCGCGCAGTTTTCCGGCTCCCCTTGGTTCGATCTCCTCCGTCCTGCAGTGTGTCTGCTTTCTTCGCTTGAATTACAAAATATCGCTGTCGTACAGAATGTTCCATTGCTGCTTTACAGTCAGTGAATTACGACTGTGTCTGTCCAGCTGTTTGTAGACATGAACTTTAGGAAGATGTTTGGAAAATTGGGTGCAGCCTTTTTGCAGTTCGCCATTCACATTCGAAGAACGCGGGAGGAGATTGTCCCAGGCAGATGCGTTCCCAATCGAAGCGGCAAGTCGCGGAGAGCAACATTTGCGGACATTTGCGTTCTCTCATGCAGCCCCTGAGTTCAGAAAAAGTTCTGAAGTTTAGGAAAATGTCCGGACTTCAGTTCTAAAAGCAGCTTTTGTCTCCCAGCCACAGTCAGTTTACCATCTTATATTGTCCTTGAAATGGAAACTGGAAACAGAAGAGATGAACTTATACCTTATCCGCTTATTTCTGCTTCTGTGTGTTTAGTCTACTATGGGCTATTTCTGCTGCTGCCTGGACCACGTGTTCCTCTCCCACTTTGTTACAATGCTAGTCCACAACCACCAACAAAAGATCTTCTTTTTTGTTTGGGTTTCCTGATGCCACATGAGATGTCCCTGCATGGCTGTGGTGAACACTCACTTGGTCGTCCATCAATTGCCCATCTCTGCTGATTGAATATGATGACTTCCATGGCTTGAATTGTGACTTGTGTTTATTTGGTGTCCTCATCGAAGCCTCACATTCAAAGAGCCTTTGGGTAAATCCTTGTCTAGCAACAATGTAAACTGAACTGGTGGCGGGCACAGCTCTGATTCTCTTCCATCAGGCGTTTTTCCACATAAAATCAACAGACTGAGACCCATTGAGGTCATGACACTTGGGAAAGTGACCTATAACATTACACATTGACCTATAAGCCCAAGAGAAGCATGGCTCTCTCTCTATATATGTGCCTGTCTCCTGTTCCAGGATGGGTGGAAACCAGGACTAATTTGTCCCACATGTTTGTCTTGTTAAAATACTCTGCCTTTTTTCTGAATTCCTGCACGTGTAGCTCGAGTCACTTTTGCTCGTCCTCGTCTGTTCTCATTCTGTGTACATGTGTGTTGTTTTTCAGCCCACGTGGAAAGCAAAGAGCAGTATATCGAGGTGCTGGAGAACCTGGGGAACAGTCACCTGACCCAGGACAACATCGAAGTCTCCACGGGTTTCCTCAACCTGGCTGTGTTCACCAGAGAGGTCACAGCCCTCTTCAAGAATCTGGTGAGGACAGAGGAGAGAGGGGTGTGGAAGAAAAGAAGAAGGGGAAGGGGATGTGTCTCCAAATTAGCTGGAGAGTTCAAACGACGCATGTCAAAAACCTTTTGTGAGGACTGAGGAACGTGTGGTGGAAAACAAAAAGGGTTAAGAGGAGCTGGCTCTCTTACATGACTCCAAAACCCCCAAATGATGACATGATCTGAAAGATGATAAAGAGGGGGAAGCACAGTAGATCAGCTAAATTTAGATTCATTTGAAACCGCAGCAGGTGGCAGATCATTAGATGTTTGGTGTACAGTATGTGTTGTGAGAAACTGTGTGTGTGTGTGTGTGTGTGTGTGATTCCACACACTGGGAAATGGCCTTTCACCAGCTGTCGGCCTCTTGAGCCTCTTGACTGTAAAGTATGAGGCCGTCCCGAAAACCCTCCTCACACACACACTGTCAGACACACGCCCTCCCACGTGTCAATCAAAGTCGCACTGGGGAGACCGGGCCTTACAGATGTTAACACGAAGTGGGTCCAAAAGACTAACAAGGGGGTGATTTAAGGTGTTACACAGCAAAATCAACCTGAGCGTGTCCCTTAATGTGCGGTGTGAGTGATTGCATGATTGTCCCACTGTCCACTGTGTGCATACAGGCATGCATGCATTGATCCATCCATCCATCATGTGTTGATGGCGTGTGTTGACTCTGGGAGTTGGTATTTCCCTCTGTCAGAACTCCATGTATTACCTCAGCGTCTGGATGCCAACCAAAACAATCCGCAGCGTTCTGTGTCAATATATCAAGGTCATCTCCTGGAGTTGGTTGGGACATTATTTATAGTGTAGTGGATGGTGCAGCTTGTTGTAATCCTCCAGGAGCCATGAAAGGGCTGCAGTGGCACGTACAAACATACTTCAACAGTGGTCAGCTTCACGAGGGAATTGATTTTAATCACGTCTTTACTGTAACTCGTAACCTGCTGGTGTTTTTCTGTGATTCATTCATCACATTTCACCTCAGCTCTGTACAAACCTCACATTTATCTCAACTTCTACTTTGGTGAACACAAACACTTTTGATGAAGTGGTATCCCAAAGATGTTAATGGTACAGATCGTGGTCCAGTGTTGTTGTTCTGTTGATGACTCACCAGTTCAAAATGACTGAATCACCATGTTTCACTCTTTCCCAGAAGTGCAAGTCCATAGGGAGATAGAAAATGTGCGTGTGTGTGCATGTGTGATACCTATTTGATAAATGTTCATGTACTCTCACGATTCTTGCACTTTTTGGATTCATTTCTTCTCGGTTGAATGCACTTGTAAGGCGCTTTGGACAAAAGCGCCAGCTAAATGAATGTAATGTAACCATGTGTGTGTGTTTGCTCATACTGAAGGATATAAGGTCTGTCTGTTTTTTACTCATTTCCTCTGCTCTTGTGTTTCAGGTACAAAACCTCAACAACATCATGGCTTTTCCTTTGGAAAATGTGCTGAAGTCAGAGGTCCGTGACAGCAGACTGGTGAGTTCAGATTTTCTGTTAAATCCACCCGGAAGTAGACTAGTAATTGTTTCTAATATATTTTGATACAGGTCAGTTTTTAGTTTTTGAATTACAGCCTGTGGTTGTGGTAGAGAAAAATCGTCTAGCTGTTCAATGGGGCTAGGTGATATTGGGGTTATATAATCATAAAGAAATGTTAGCATTGATAACAATATTTTAAAGATGATTATAGATTCTCTCAAAAGCCATTTGCACCTGTATTTTTTAGTAAACATAATAAATAACATCATAAAGACATAATGTGGATATGATGTAGAGATTATCACACACAGCTTGAGGGATGGGAGGAGTTGATACTGAAGGGATCCCAGGATTATTACAACATACATGTGACCATATTTGGTCTTATATCACAATATGATATTATTGTATATCAAGGCCTTGTCCAACTCTTCATTCAGTAAAGTAACAACTTTTAGAACAGGCTTTTAAAGCTCCTCACTCCAATAAACAATTTATTTGTAATAAGTCACTCAAAGATTGTCTAGTCAGGCACTTAATGGTTTTGTTTGAGCCAACAAACAGAGTCTTGTGAGGATATGTGTCTAAGATGGAGTGATTTGCAGCCTTGGGAGACGGATATCTGTGTTTAGAGATGTTGGCTTTCCTGTCCAAAATGATTGAAATACTCTAAAATCAATTTAAGGCTGGATTTCCTCTTTAAGCGGATAAGGCCTTCTGCCTGTGTCGTAGTCGCGGAGTCTTCTGAGATATATGAAGTGGATAAGATAAGGCTGTTTATGCAGATTAATGAGTAAGACCGAGCTACACTCCCGACACTGAACCAGTCTGTCTTTGGCCAATGTCTGACCTTTTGGATTTGCCATGCCGACGGCAGTGAGTAATAACAGGCTGACGCTTCTGTAAGCTCCTGTCACTGCCCCGTCTTTTAAACGGCTGATTCCACAGCTGAACGTTGCTTCGCTGGGACTGCGAAGGGAGACACAGTGTGACTGAAATCCTGTTCGGTCAGATTGCAGATTAGTTATTTTTCATGTGAGTAATCATGTCTGTGTACATCAGCTGTCTGGCTCTACTCACTCAGATTATTACACACCGCCACATATTGCCTCACCTGGCTGTGTGCGGACTATCAGCCTCTTGCTGGGGCATTTTATTGATCATGTTCTACTGTCTGGCTATAGGGACATTACAGTGACACGTGACGTACATTTACAGTGCACTCACATGTAACCATGGTCTCTTCTTCTCTCTCTCTGTGTCTTTTTTTTTTCCTGTAGGAGCTCAAGAAACAGATGGAAAAGAGCTGGAAGGATTACGACATAAAAATGTAATTAACGATACTGCATGCGTGTGTGATTACAGTTGCGTTCTTCATCCTCAAGCCTCATTTGCTTTCACGAGAGAGGAGGGAAACTGAAGCCTGGGGTAGATGTTATGGCCCCAGGAGCGTCATGATGTCACACATTTACGGTTCTTGCTCGCCATTACATTGCTATGAAATGAAAGTGAGGCCGGTGCACTTCGCAGATATCATTTGATCTCACTCTGAGTCTGAAGTGTTTTATAATGTTGTAAGGAGATTACACATCTCCCTTATTGTCTTTCATCCACCCCCCTCCCTCACTATGAGGAAAGTGAATGAGTGAGGGAAAAAAGGCCCTCAGTTTGTAAAATGCTTAAATGGTTAATCAGAGAGAACAGTCGGCGAAAAACTTGTGACACACCCTTAAATGAATAAGGATACAATTCCTTTTGTTCATTCTTGGTCCCAGAAGATGAAAAAAAAATACTGTTCAAGAGGCGTTTATACAATTTTAATTTGGTGAAAGTTATGAATTTGCGTCATGGTAATATGAAACTCTGCAATCAACATTGTAAAAAGTCTGCTTCTTTGTTTTTCTCCGTTTCTTTCTTTCTTTGCCTCGCCCTGTCAGAGGGAAGTTGGAGAAGGAGAGGAAGGAGAAGACCAGGCAGCTGGGGCTGATCAGGGCAGAGGGATCAGACGGCGGCGAGGACATGGAGCGAGAGAGGAGGTCATTTCAGCTGCAAATGTGTGAGGTGGGGGGATCGGTGCCAGTCCAAACACCACACACACACACACACACACACACACACACACACACACACACACACACACACACACACACACACACACACACACACACAGACAGACACCTTTCACATACCTGAGGCGGGCTTGATTTAGCACACACGGGTGGTCTGCCTTGTGGATTCCATATTGCATCCATGGTCAACTGGATGGCCCGGCATCAAAACCTATTTTGTGTCTTTCCAGTAATCCCTATGGTGGAAAAAAAAAGAAGAGAAGTGCTTTACAAAGTCAAACAACAGTTTAATTGGTGGAGTTTTGCAGAGCTCGCAGTAGAACTGGGCCATAAACATTAGAGAGTGCAGTTCAAAGGCAGATAAAGCTGCTTTATGACCCACACCTGAAAGCCAAAATGGGGGGAAACGATTGTGAATTGTACTGGCAGTGCTGTGACGTACAGGTGGTGTAGTCTCTGGTTGCTGGTGTACAACACCCTGAGGACAAGCGAGGTCTAATTCTGACTGAGACCAGCTGTTGAGACAAAGAGGAGAGGCAGGGAAAATGGAACTTCCACTTGTTGCAACCCTCCCCACCCCTCCGTCCCTCCGTCTGCTCTTCTTTCCTCCATACTCACAAAAAGTCTCGAAAAGCCTGAAGTTGAATGTCAGTGTATTTTTTCTTTAAGAATAAAGCCCGCTCTATGTTTTTCATATTATTTTAATGACTACTCTTTCAAGTGTTCACATGTGTCCTAGACAACAAGCTGCCACAGCTCAGAACAGGATGTATAATATGTGTAGTCGAGGATGAGCCTTTAGTTATCGCTGCGGGGAAGTGATGGCTTATTTTAATGCAACATTTGTACATTCAGACTTTTCTATGGACAACTTCTATTATCGGCAGTTTTTAATTTGAAACTTTCTGTATTAATGCTTTCAGTATCTTCTGAAGATCCAGGAGCTGAAGGTGCGTCAGGGCCCCGATCTCCTCCAGAGCCTGGTCAAATATTTCCAGGCCCAGCTCAGGTTCGTCTCAGTCGTAGCCCCTTTTTTTTCTTGATGTGAAATGAGAACGAGAAAGTTTTTCCTTTTGAACTAAAAAGCAGTTGGGTTAGATTTCTACCCCAGGGTGTAGTGAGGGATTCTGCGTAGCAGTTGGGGTTCTTTGGTTTTCACTTCCTTCTGCAAGCCATTATTACTGGTGTTAACCATTTACCCATTCTAATCATGCCAGGGTTTTGATGTGGGAACGGAGCTGCTTGCACAGCTTCAGCATGTGATGTTTTGATTTGGTGCGAACTAGGATGTTTGGACTTGGGTGCCGTCATGACTCAGCATTTGTTCTTTCTTCTGATCTCAGTTTTTTTCAGGATGGGCTGAAAGCTGCCGAGAATCTCGTTCCCTTTATCGAGAAGCTCGCTGCCTCTGTGCACACGGTAATCACGGAAACTGCTGCTGGTTTCTCTCAACCTGCACTACATCAGTTGTTTTTATAGGGGATGTAAAAAAGAGTTTGATGTTATCATACCCCAAATCCACCCACGCACATTTGTCATCCATTGCTCAGTGACAACAACAGGCCAAACTGTGTCCAAGGAGACACTTGCAGTAAAGCATTCACTGTAAATCACCAAATGTTTTAGTACCTCCTATAGCTCGACTTTACTCTTACACCACTGCCAAAACTCTCCTCTGGTACTTCCCCTCAGCTGAACCCACAAGCAGAGATTGTTATTGGAGTCTTCCCCTGTTTCCATAGACGAAACAGAAAGCATCCCTCATTCTTTCCCTGCTGCACACTTATTCCTCCAACCACCCTGACTGGTTTCCAGGCTGCACAACGTTTGCCTTCTTTCCTTCTGTGGAGAGCACTGGAAACAGACTGTGGTACTGGAACGTTAGAGGTTTTTCTGGTTCTTCATGGGCAGAACACAGACCCGCTCAGACATGCCAGACCTCAGCCTCAAGCAGGGTGTTCAGACAGAATCTGTGCTATGGTTCCTTGGGGAAAAAAGAAAAAGCTAAAATAATGTCAGTACCCCAGTACTGAGCCCTGTTCTGCATTATTTAGGTCATTACACAAAACTCTGGTGTATTGTCATTCCACACCCCATTCCGGGAACAAATAAAAACCCCGTTATGTAAGCTTGAAGAGCACAACAATTAGCCGCTCTTCCCAATAATTAAATCGTATGTTACATTAGTTAAATTAACTTGTGTGTGTGTCTGTGTGTGTGTGTGTCTCTGTGTGTCTCTGTGTGTCTGTGTGTGTGTCTGTGTGTGTGTGTTGCGTATTGTAGGTGCGTTTGGACCAGGACGAGGAAGTAAAGCAACTCACGCAGTTGAGGGATTCTCTCAGGTTACTTCTCCAAGTGGAGGGGAAAGAGGTATTCTTCCTCTTGTTCTTACTTAAGTGTTTTAAGATGACATTCTGTGGATCTCACTGTGTCGATGCATGAAACAAAACGTGTGCTTAGTGGCAATTCCAGTTGGTTTGTATTGTTTCAAATGTCATGACCTGCAGAGCCGTGATGAAATGTTTCAAGTTTAAAATCCTTTGTTTGTGTCCCAGGAGTACATGAACAGGAAGAACTCCGGCAATGGGTACAGCATCCACCAACCACAGGGCAACAAAAAGTATGGGACCGAGAAATCCGGCTTTCTGCTCAAGAAGAGTGACGGGTGTGTAAAAGCATTAGCTGCAGTGTTCATTCCTTGTTGGCGTTTAAGTTACAAGCGCCATTAAAACACATGTTGTATTAGAATTGAAAATACTATTCATGCATTTTAACCGTATTACATGCCCGTAACTGGCCATCACGTGTTAGCTCACTGACTAAAGTCAGCAAGAAGAGAGGCACGGAGAGAAAGAGAGAAGGGGGGGGGGGGTCGGACTTTGTCTGCCCCAGCTGGTCTTCATTATTGTGAGATGAAGATTTAAACAGGGGCCCCTCCTGTGGAACTTATTGGCAGACTAGCTAACTGAGCAGATCCAGCTTTTGCGTCATGCACACACACGCACACACACACACACACACGCGCGCACACACACACACACACACACACACACACACAGAGTGACAGATTACTGTGTGATAAGGAGAGGGGATGTGGTTCAGTGGGGCGAATGTGAGACAGCAGGAGAGTAAACTTTCCTCAGGCCACCGACACTAAACGGAAAAAGGGCTCTCAGGCACTTTACCCGATTCAGTCAAGATAATGAAAGCAAGACTGGAACCCTGTGAACAGGAGTGAGCACAACGTATAGATTTTCGTCATTCAAACCAAGGGCACATGCCGATTACCTGCACAGAAACCATCCAGTCGGTATTCGCTACACTAACAGCACAATGTGTCCGACGTCTAACTGTCCATTTGAACCTGCAGCATCAGGAAGGTGTGGCAGAAGAGAAAGTGCGGAGTCAAGTTTGGCTGCCTGACGATTTCCCACAGCACGGTGAGAACACACGGGTTAAAGCGTCGCCTCACATCTGTCAGTTGAATTCTGTCTCTATTTTTTTTTTGTCCCAACGCACACATACTGACATAAGCGTTGTGTGTCTGCCTTCAGATCAACCGACCGCCCGCCAAGTTGAACCTACTGACCTGTCAGGTGCGGCCGAACCCAGAGGACAGGAGGACCTTTGACCTGGTCACTCGTAGGTTCATTCCCAAGCTTTGACCTTTACACTTTACCCTCAACATATCATCATTAGAGTCATCTGCAGTGCAGCTGTGTGAAAGTATGCCCACTCAGTCGGTCCCCACATGCATACAAATTGAGAGCGGAACACATTTTACTTGGGATAAACGCCAGAGTTGCCTTATGATTAATCTACACAGTTGTGACGTGAAACAGATGATTATGTGCATCGTCTCAGTTTTTCTTTGTGCAGCCTTTGTTTCCACTGTCGAGTTTCAACATTCAAACCACCACCAACAACTTTGTTTTGGTGGTCATTTATTCTTTCAAGATCGACTGACAATAACCAACACTTCTCCTTCTCCGTAGATAATCGGACGTACCATTTCCAGGCAGAGGACGAGCAGGAATGTTTAATGTAAGCATTGAAACCACTATAGGCTGCGTGTTTGCTTTTATTTACTGTGCCAGTGGTACGTATCCAGCATTCGAAAGAAGACTCCACTTAGAGGAGGGTTGTACTGAAAGGGAGCGGTTAGATAGAAAGACAACGGTTGTCAAGCTGTCCTCTGGGAGACCCCAGCCCAGCTGGTGTAGGGTGGGACTCTTTCTAGCCAGAGACAGCAAGCGAGAGAACTTTGTGTGTTGTGATGTGGTGTTGGATGAGGGTTGCATGTGGGGTTTTCTGTCCGCCGCCCTGCCCTTGTGTGTGCGGGCCTCCTTCTTTTGATGTGATTTGCGGTGTGAGTTTTTGGGACAGAGGCGAATGGAAATGGTTTGGATAGAAAAGTGCCAGAGCTTCAGATATGAAAGGGTATGAGTCTGGTTAGTAAAAGTGAGAGTGATGATGACTTGTCAGCAGACAACTGCGCAAAAAAGCCACATTGTGCAAGACACATTTTGGGACACGTTTGATCTTCAGGGGGGGAAAAGACTGAAAGGATCAATCTTCTTCCCTGTTTGAACACTTTTCTGTTTTGTGTATTTGTGTTTGTACTTCAGTTGGGTGTCAGTGCTGCAGAACAGCAAGGAGGAGGCCCTGAACACAGCGCTCGGAGGAGACCAGCTCCACCTCCAGGACAGCGGGCTGCAGGAGCTCTCCCGAGCCATCATCGCTGAGCTGCGACACATGCCGGGCAACGAGGCCTGTGCTGACTGCGGGGCTCCAGGTCGGCCGGCCTTTGCTGTTTGCAAAATTAAATGCGCAAAATGAGTGCTCAGAGCTTGACATGACTCGTACAATAATTATAAAATTGGAGTGGTGCGTTTCTAACAGTCTTTTCTGTTTTTTCTACTCTGTGTACGTCAGATCCAACATGGCTGTCGACGAATCTGGGCATCCTGACCTGTATCGAGTGCTCTGGGATCCACAGAGAGCTGGGTGTCCACTACTCCAGGATCCAGTCTCTCACTCTGGACCTGCTGAGCACCTCTGAGCTCCTGGTACTTAATGCACACATGGAAACACACAGCACGTGCAAACAACAACAACAACAACAACAAAAACAGACGCAGCCCTGGTGGAGTTTCTGTTTCCTGACAGTTTTCTGTCAGGATTTCCTAAATGCAGACGTTATGTAACCATCTGCCTTTCATTCAAATGCTTTTTATGTCACGTCTTTGCGGCTGCATTTTGCTTCCCTCCAGTTGGCCGTCAGCATTGGCAACACCAGATTCAATGACATCATGGAGGCGGGCCTTCCGAATGACTCCGTTAAACCGCTGCCACAAAGTGACATGTGAGTCCCTGATTCCATTTCAACCAAAAGTATGATTGCCAATTTAAATTGGCTGCATTTCAATTCAAATGAAACTGTGCACCCCGTACAACCAGGAACGCCAGAAAGGAGTACATTGTGTCCAAATACGCTGAGCGTCGGTTCGTCCTGGGTCGAGAAGAAGCGGATCCCGCGCGACCGTTCGACGCCGTGAAGAGTCGCGACCTCACCTCTCTTCTTCAGCTCTACGCTGAGGGAGCAGACCTGGCCAAACCGCTGGCACTGCCGGAGGGACAGGTGAGGATGATTCGCAGCCACAAGTGGATTTCCACACTGGCAATCGCTTCCTGAAAGGTTTCCCGTCACGGAGGGAATGAACGTTAATAAGCCCATGTTGGCAAATTGAAACTCTTAACATCCTCGCAGATGTCACGCATGGAGGGTGAACGACGGCTACATCCTGACAGGGCCGCCCACCCTGCTCGCTAAGAGCTACACTCACATTCATGAGATGATTCACAAAGTTACTGAAATGTCGCCGTCACTTTAGCGGTGTGACTGAAATGCCTAAAAATAGAATCCAATCCTCCCAGTGTAGAAAACCTGTAAGGACATACAGTACATAGTAGGTGGTGTGTGGATAGTTGCAGTATGTGAAGCATGTGTTAATTGTCCTCTTGTGTGCATGGTTCGAGTGGGTGGGTAGTGGGGGGCCCCTTCCATTTCTTTTGGCCGATAATCCAGCTTCTCCCTCCCTTTTTTTTTCTCTCTCCTCGTCCTCTCATCATGTTTCCGGTGCCTCCGCTGTCTCTCTCCAACGCCTAGTTTTCTGGTCTTTAATCACATTCTACCCTCCCGTCGTGCACTTCCGGTGAAGCATAAGAGTGTGTAACTTCACCGCGTGCATGTGTGTGTTTGTTTGTTTTGGTTGACCCTCATTTATTGTTTCAGTTTTTACGTCAGAAATTGCGTCTCAAGTGAGACGAGCTCATTGAATTGTGCTCGCACGTCTCCGTCTCTCTTACGCCACTTCACACAGACAAACAATCCTTGAGGCTGTTGGAAGTTCTTCGTATTTTTTGCACAAATGACTTGTTATGCTGGTGACCTCAGATATTAGCTTTACTGGTATTCTACTGGCATGTCTGTAGACCAGATTGTCACATACAACATTCAACAACGTGATGCAACGGACCGACAGTGAACTTGGAAAAAACGGGGAAAAAAAAGTTCTGTTGATTCAGTCCTATGGTCTAATTAGGTCTCTACTTCTTCCTTTTGAAGGGGATCAAAGAGACGGCCCTTCATCTCGCTGTGCGTCTGGAGGAACGAAGCTCTCTGTCGCTGGTGGACTTCCTTTGCCAGAACAGGTCAGACACAGACCAACAATCAAGTATGATGGGAATCTCCTTAAGAAAAGGATTAAGATCTTGATCAGTTATGTTTAACATAGGTCACACTACATGATTTGCAGCCGGATTTTCCAGTCGGCTACACGTTTCCCAACTCGCCGCCAAAAGCCCCAGATCAGAGCTCAATCGACAGTCCTCAATCGCAAAGTGTTTGAACGCGGAAGAGCAAGAGGATCATTCAGACTCATTTGAACATTCACCTATGTGTGTGTGCGCACGTGCATGCGGAGAGAGTTGTGTCAGTATCTAAACCTGTGTGTGCGATGAAAATCCGATTTGTAAAGAATTTGAGATTTGCGAATACATACAGGAATCTGCAAATCGGGTGTCGAGCGCAAAGGGGAGGTCAGACAGCGACGCAGAGCTGCAGAAGCTCTTGTTCTCATTTTCTAGTCGTGGGTTTCTCCTGGTGAAAGATTGTGTAATGTGTGACCCCGTCGCCCGTCAATCGTGCACTATGAACTCACAACGACTGCAAGACCCCGCCATCACAAGACAGTGATCCGACGACTTTGAAATTCGTGTAGTGTGACCTCGACTTCAGACCTTCTAAGAAAGCCGGTTATTTATAACGGCCTCTATCGATACTCTATTGTCGCTCTACAGCAACTGTCTGGAGAAGAGAACAGCGGAAGGAAACACGGCTCTTCACTACAGCGTCCTGCATCACAAGCCAGAGTCTCTCAAGTTACTGCTAAAAGCAAAGGCAGCCCTACACACAGGTGCATTTAACCGTCTATTTACATGGTTTTTTTTTATTTTTAAACTTTGCAATAAGTCAATACCATAACCATTTCTTTTTTCTTTTCTTTTTTTACATCTCCAATAGTGAATTTGGCAGGAGAGACGGCCCTCGATGTTGCCCGGAAGCTGCAGCACACACAATGCATCGACCTGGTAAGAACACATTCCTCTCGCTTTTAAATTCATGTTTTAATTTCAATTATAATTCATATTTTCAAAGACGACACTCGGAGGACGGCAAACAGAGAAATCAAGCTGCGACATTAGAATTTGCCCACCAGTAAGTCAACTCCAGAAACAAAACAAGACACAACTTCCACGGCCCGAAATTCTACCTTAAAACAACTCCCTGTGCCGCGAGGCCTCGGCTGAGGACTCGCTCCCAGGACGAGGAATCTTATCCTCATCTGGTCCCACTGTGTATCATTCATAAACTGGTTTTATTTTCTTACCGGCCATCTGCCCTGGTGACTCAGACCTGCTTTGTGTAATATCCTGTTTGATTGTGCACATCCTTGTTTTGCAGGCCTGCTGTTTAAAAATCCAAAAAGGGTTCACCAGAAAGGTTGACGATTGGCTCATTGGCTATTGATGTCAAGTTGCTATGAGAGGATCCTTTCTTTTTAATCTGTGATGTACATTTAGATGTGGGTTTTCTCTGGACCCAGGAGAGTTTCCTTTCAGTTATTTCACTCAACCCTCTCAGCTCCTTTCTCTTTGATTTATATTGATCTCAAAACCTCTGACTGCTTGTACAGAAACATTGAAATGTTTGTACTTGAACGTAGCTCAAGACCAAAAACTGCAACTCAAGAAGTAGAAACTAAACCAGAAAAGAGATAAAGTAAAGAATGGGTTGATAGAGAGACATAGTACACTGCATCTTAGCCGATCCCAACTTTTTTTATGTGTTTTCCTGGATAGGTGTATTAGTATTCTGAGTACTCGTGATTCTGTGTGTTTTAGTTGGAGCTGGCCCAGAGTGGGAAGTTCAACTCTCAGATCCATGTGGAGTTCATGTGGGAGACTCAGTCTCAGGAGCTCTACGACAGTGAGGATGAGCTGGATGAGAGGGTAAACAACGCACACGCACAAACAAGCACACACACACGCATAAACAAGCATACACACACACACACACACACACACACACAAACACACGCACAAACAAGCACACACGCGCGCATAAACAAGCATACACACACACACACACACACACACCCACACACCTGGCCAAACTCATAACTGACTTTGTCCCCCTGCCAAAAGCCTTGCAAAGATTGCAGAAGAATATTGTAGGGGTTTTCCACCACACTCTTGTGGAAAAAAGATGATAAAACATTATCAAGGGGTGTTACGATTATCCAAATGCACAGTTCAGTTTAGTTCTCAATTCTTGAGCAATGTTTTATTTCATACCTGTTATTTTTATATAATTTTTGTTCTTTTCTTTTGTACAAACACAATAACCAAAATGTTTCCACGACACGCTGCTGACTCGAATGTGCCCGGGGGGTCTGCAATGTCCGGGTTATTATCCATCCTGAACAAATTAAAATAGCCTGCAGTTAGAAGTCCCAAAAAATGGTATACGGTATAATATTTGTGAAATATACACCTGACTTTAAATAGAATAATAATTTTGTGATTTACATGTTGAAAGGTGAACGGCAAAATAAGCTGTGACATTAGTAACGTAATGAAAGCTCAACAAGCTGCGACAGGCAGCAGATTAGCCTCAAATTCTGTATCGCAATTTGAGTTTGGTTCGTTCTGAAATGTGGAGGCCGTGTCACGAATGTCCACAAAGAAAGCTCAGGGGAAACTATAGAAGTTAACCCTGCGATTCTTTCCACTTTCATCCAGGTGAGCCCACTGCCCAAAAACCGCTCTCCACTGGCTTCCAACGGAGGCGGTGGGACTTCCTTTTCCCGCTGGAGTTTGGCTACTGCTAGTGCAGGCAGCAGGCCTTGTCAGACCTACGAGAATCTCGACTTCTTGTACAGAAATCCACCTGCCAACAGCGCCCCCTCTGGAGCATCAGGGCCACCACCGCTGCCGGCTAAATCCATCCAGAGAGGTGAGCTGCTGTACAGTTTGTCTGTATTTAACACTGTAAATGTCTTCTTTTTCTTTCTATCAAACACGATGACAACAGAGTAACTTTCAGAACTAAGAAATCCAGTATCGACAATGCCAATATTAAAGTCATGGAATAGAAGTTGTTTTCAGAGCCTGGAAAATATCTGTATTCTCACATTGGCTCAGTCAGATTTTCTGGAAATTGTATTAGGGGGCTTGCAGGAGGTTAGTGTTACTTTAATGAAGAAGCACTGCACAGAGTTGCTCTTTTTGACAGCCTGTTCTCCCGTCCGCAGGTCGCTCAGACCCCCAGATTTCGGTCACAACTCAGGAAGGAAGCTCCATCCTGAGACGTTGCTCTAACCCAGCCCGCTCCTCCAGTCCCCAGACGCAGGCGCGACACAGCCCCCCTTCACCCAACACAGAGAACCAAGGCCAAGCTGGGCGGCCCCCTCGGTCTCCCCAAGCGCACGGAGGTCTGCCCAGGGGCCATAGGCAGACGTGGGACGGCCAACCGGGTTCTAGTTCTGGGTCCCAAAGCAGTGTCACACCGACATCCTCTCCGAATCACATAGGACCTGTCAGGTAAGACGACACTGCCGGTGTAGTAGAAGAGTCTACTGACAGATAACGCCATGCCGGAAATGAAAATTGAAATACCACTATCTCATAAACTTATCCCTTGAACAAGCTTTAATACTAGACAGATGACAGAAAATGATTATCCAGCTCTCCTCAGTTTTGATAGATTCATAAATTACTGACTAAGTTTCTTGTTTATGTGTTTGCGTTCACTGCTTCTGTTCTCGCAGCCAGTTGATCTGAAAGCTGCTGCTAGTATTGTGTTCTTTATCCTTTATTTATATATCAATTGGCTAGGCGGTGGAAATGAATTGCTCTCCTGGGAATAATAAAGTTGTCTGAAATCTGAATCTGATCAGTGCACTTTCGTTGTCCCTTTCCAGCTCGGAGAAGACCACGTCGTATCGACGGACCAGCAGCGGAGGAGGCAACCAGGGGAAATGTGGTGTGTTGTCTCCGAGCTGTGTGGGCAGCCAGGAGGAGCTGTACTGCAGTTTATTAGGGAACGGTTCGGGCCTCACCCCAGCTCCTGCTCCAGCCCAATCATCGTCATCATCTTCATCATCATCATCATCATCATCGCCTGCTGTGACCTGCGCCCCTCGACCCCGCAGGAACGCTATGGTACAGCCACATATTCAAAAAACTTCTTGCCATCATATCTAGCCAGTAGTTCAGGGCCTCCGTGGCACAGTCTTCAATTTCAGAGGAGCTTTTCATTTCTCTGGGAGAATCAGAAAAGGCCAGTGAGATTTCACAGTCAATATACTGGTGGCACACTGAGAAATATACTGCATGTCTCCTCCAGGTCTCGGGCAGCCGGCCACATCACAAGCGTGTCAAGGCTTTGGTGGACTGCCGAGCAGTCAGTTCTGAGCAGCTCGCCTTTTTCAAAGATGAGATCATCGTGGTCACGGCCACTAATGACCCCCACTGGTGGGTAAGTGCAACTACA
The DNA here is from genome assembly GCF_022379125.1 of Scophthalmus maximus. NCBI lineage: Eukaryota > Metazoa > Chordata > Actinopteri > Pleuronectiformes > Scophthalmidae > Scophthalmus > Scophthalmus maximus. The sequence continues at coordinate 9,307,234 of NC_061529.1, forward strand.
GCTTTTCAGCCCCTCGTCTCTCTTGTGAAATATCCAGTAAATTTTCTAACATCATAAATATGTTATTCCCTTTCCCCGACAGATTGGTCATATAGAAGGGGAACCATCCAGGTCTGGGACTTTTCCCGTCAACTATGTGCACAAACTGACAGACTGAAGGACATGGAAATGTGAAAGCGTTGTATAGTGACATACAAGAGGAACTGAACAAGAACGGGATGCTCACCAGAACCTCATCGCCACACAGTGGATTTTATCTACAAGAGAGGACAGTGTTATTCACCTGGATCATACTCCTACTAAGGGACGACTGAGGTTATGAATGACTCTTTGAGGGATTATACCTTTTAACATTTACTCATCGTGGAAACTAAAAGGGGAACATGAGGGCTTTAATGTCCCACTAAGCCTTTTACTCCAAAGACCACGTTTTCTCCCGTTGATCTGTTTCTACAAAACCACGAACCACTATCATTTGGTACAAATTAATTGTGGTTTGGGAAACATGCTTCAGTGTAAATCTAAACATTAAGCAACACAATATATTGCAAATATTTAAGTTGTCTATAGGATCGGTACCTAGAGGCAAAACATACCTACAAGGGGGAAAACCCTTTAAGGCACCTTAAACTTACTGAGAATGAGAGTTTTGCAGAACATCAAGTGTGTACCTTGTCCGCTGCAGAATATACAGTAGATATGGCTGCTTTTTTGTTTTGAACGGAAAGTGTCTAATCTTTTAGATCACAGGATACTGAGAACTTGGATGTGAGGTTCAGACCTGCCCCGTGTCTGTAGCAGCCTGCCCTGGGACTCTAAAAGCGGCCTCGTGCCTGCCAGTCTGTCTCCAACAAAAACGCCAGCCGTCTGGGGGCAGCCGGGGGAGAGATCTGAAACTCTAGCTCAGCCACCTTGACTCCGGGCACGGCTCACGGCCTGCGCAAGGAGGAGGCGGATACAGTTTCCCCCTGGCTCCGGCCATCTGTCTACGAAGAACCCGGAATTACGTCGGTGTGTTAGGGGGCAAAGGGAGAAAAGAAAAAGACTCTCTTCTCTACCAGGAAATGGCACTTAAAGAGAGCTTGTTAGTTACAGCACCCCGGTGCAGTCATTTGTTCACTGAGCACACAGTCACTCACTGTGGGCATGTGGGTGTCACACCAGCTATCCGCGAGCTCACTTGCACTTACTGTACACACACACATCTGCCGCCAGGAGTTGGGAACCTGTCGGGAAGAAGGGCGAGGTGGAACTGCTCCACTTATCTAAACCGGCAGCAACGAATAACCCACGTGTAACACATTTCACAGCAATTCTACACTATTTGTTGTACATATGTCTAAAATGTCCACCAACGTGTACATTGTTTAGCACATGCATTCTAAACAGTTGTATCATTACAGACAGTGTTACTTCATGTTTGCTGAATCGATGACGTCCGATTTGTCTTCTGTTTTGATGTCAGAGGAAGAAGGGGAACACGCACAGTTGCGTACTCAGTGTTCGGAAATGATCCCGTCTCGCTTAGCTGCAGACGAGCAGTGACGTTGGTAGGTAAAGGTGGGAAAGCTGCAGGCGTTCACTTCCTTTTAATCATTCCCGAGTCTGAACAAACTGGCGAGGAGGCTCATTGCTCGTCACCGTTTCTGCTGATGTCGTCTCGCATCAGAATTGACGACCTAGGCAGACGAATAACGAGCCCGGCGCGTTGTCAACTGTGAGGCAGCCGGTGGCCGCATTAGATCACTACTGTAGGAACCTCTGTCAAATGTAAAGAATAGAAAATTAACCAATTTTAGTGAGTATATTTGTAACATATACATTAAACATGTCTGATAAAGTGCCATACTGTCTTCTGTAGTGTAAACTAGGGGCAAGTTCAATGGATGGTGGGTGGCTTAAAGCCAGAGAGCTAATGCAGACCAAAAGTATTGAGTCCTGAATGTTCAGTACATCCACACATTGCTTATATTATTTAGTTAGCGTGGTTATATTTAAACCCCACTTCCTCTGGCAGGGGTTTGGAGCAGCTCACTTATAAAGCAGTATATGTTGAAAAACACAAACGGCTGAACATTTTTCACTTCTTGGTGGCAATCAAATCAATTCACCTTTGTTGTCTAGTACCTGGAGTTCAATAATTCAAAACTCATAGAATCAAACTAATTTGTGGGTTTTAATCATAGCAACAACAAACAAAAAAGTTAACTTGTCTTGTCAAATAGATTTTTCACATAAACTCCCCGATATTAACCAACTGCATCTGTTAAAGATGAATATTTTTTGGTGTTGGTCTACATTAAATAAGACCTCCAAAGCTATAGCATCTATTGTCACTATATAGAGTAAAAATGTGAGTTTGAGGATATTCCTTAAAGAGAGCATTGTTGTCTTTAGCTAAATAACCTTTGTGGAATTTAAATTCTTCCTCCCCCACTCCTTCTACCTTGATGCATCCCTAAAGCTAAATCTCTTGGCAGTTTACCCAGCACCTCCCCATCCGTCTATAGCCTCATTTTTTGTCTCCATCCGGATGTCACTTCGCCCTGACCCTCCGTCCCAAATCCATGATGATGAAATACCAACCTGTCACTTACATAACCAGCCACCTCTCTTACAGTCAGGATAATGATGCTGGATGCCAAAGCTTATTCCCCTCTGGCCGCTGAGTGGCCCTCACTCACTCACTCACTCACTCACTCACTCACTCACACACACACACAGACACACACACACACACACATTAAGCTGTACTATTGCGTACGATGTGATGGATGCAAGAAGCAATCTGTGAAATGTTATGTCTAAAACACACTGTGTAGTTAATGTACTCATTCACAAATCCATTTTATGTGTATTCATACACAGACACTACACACAAAAATAATTCTACTTAATGTATACGCGGTGGAATATAATAGTAATCCATGAAAAGCAGGGAAAAGCCTGCACTAATCTTTAGGTTTCTGTCAGTCTCAGTTGGAGAAGAGAAGTGTGGCTTGGCTGCATTATTAGCAGTCCTTGTATAAGTATGTCAAGTTTGTATGCATTAGGCTCTGTAATCTCTCAAAATAATAGAGGATGTTCAGACTCTCTAATACCCTTGATACTGAGATGTGCCTGTCTAAAGCCCATCTACGTGGCTAATGCCTTTCATCAAGCGAGCAACAGCAAAAACCATCAGCTTAATGCAACTTCACAAATCCCGGCTCGCAATGATGAGCACTTGGAAGTGGGATATATATTTCCAGTAATTCTGTCTTCTTCATGTGAACACAGGGTTATCTAACATCCATTTAACTAAATAACCAGCCGAGGAAAGGCTCTTATGGGCAAGCAAATGACTTGATGACTGGATGCAAAACAAGGCGTGCTAAATGTGTGTGCCCAGTGTAGCTCTGTCACAGTTTGTCCCTCCTCTCCGGCCTGCAGCGGCCTGCGACGTCAAAGAGCAGTTTTCGGCTGATCAGGCACTACATTGCTGTGTGCCGCTGCAAGGTGACCCTAATAGTTCCCAGACCTTCCACATAAATGCAAAATATGTCATATTTAGAGGTCCCGCCTTAGAAATGAATATTTCATGCAAGCAGTTTCCAGCAAAATGGCTAAGGAGAGCCTGTAGCCTATTTAGGATTTAGACTCCAGCCTGAGACAAGAGAGAGAAAAACACTTCTCTGCAACATTTTATTCAAATAATTCAGCCTCTATTACAAAACCTGATGATACGTCAAATGAAATCAATCTTCTCATGTATACTAGTGTTGTACATTGTAGCTCTGTGCTCATAGAAATGATAATATCAAGAAAATCAGTTAAGTGGTCACAAATTTAAGCATGAAATAAAGCAGAACATACATTCTTTCACTGCAGAAAGCAAAAGCCTTTACAGACACTGTGCTAATATTTATCAGAAAGGTTTGGGGGCAATTAACTTCACATCCAGCTGATTTTAAATTTAATTTGGAAAGTGAATTTTCTTTCCTGTGAATGGGGCCTCATAAGCATTAATCGCAAAAAATGATGTGATATTAAGGCTGTGATGAGGCAAATAGGGTAATCAGTTGGAATTTTAAAAGAAATTGACTCCGAACCTGCTGTTACTGTTAAGCATATAAAGATTTTTTTGAGTAAAATTTTAATTAACATTCATCCTCAAGTAGAATATCACTATACTGTGAATAAAAGGGAAAAGTCCTGTGCTTAGTACACCAGAACATAAATGCAAAACGTACCACAGATCACAGAAACACAAAATATCAAAACATTCAAAAGGGATAGATACACATCACAAAGGTGGAGTTGGACCCGTGGTTGGCCAGCGTGTGTATCAGTGATCCCAGCCCTCTAACCATCTTACCTTAAATACAATACTATTCCATTTGTTACCAACCACGGGTTCATACGATTGTGATTCGTTATACTAGATATTTAGTCTTGAAGGAAAAAAACTGAAACACTTGAGTAACTTTACATTCATTCTGCAAGTGGGCCCAGAGATCTTTGGGAAATGTAGTTTTCTTTTTCATTCATAGAAAAACAGTGCATGACGTTTTTTTTGTTTGTCCCTTTGATGGTCATGAGTTCACCAGTTCACCATCACCCTCATCACTGGTTTATAGATAGACAAACATTGCATAAGGCATAATAAAAAGCAATATATAGGCCAGCTGTATATTCAGTTGTAATTCTAGCTGTACACTTAGGACCGTGAAATACATGTTTAAGGCCTACTAGACCATCTTATAATGTTTGGTACAGATGTGCTCAAAAAACAGAAAGCTGTCGTTCCCTTGGCCGTGTGGAATGCTTATAGTGAGTCAACATTCAATGATAAAGTCACCATGACAATCACAAATATGAGAGGTGAGAACGTCAGCAGTAACACTGGATCTCTAACAACGTCTGTGCTTAAAGGGGAATGCCAGTGATTTAGTTCTGCACCTTCAAAAAAAGCAGGGAGAAGATCAGAAAATGATTGTTGATATTTTGGCCTTTTTTTTCTCAGTCAAGGAATATAAATGTCACATGAATCAACTAAATACCATCTTAAAATGCAGTTCTGAAATGCCAAGCCTTGACCTCCAGCTGACATGACCCTTATTATTATTATGATTTAATATTTCCACTGGGTTCTGTGAAAAGAATCGGTGGAGTGCCCCTTTAACAGTTCTCCCACTAAACTTACACATACTGACAATTTAACCCCTTATAGTCAAATTAGAAAATAACCAAAGCCTGTGGCCTCGTTCTAATTAGATTTCTTTTCCATTCTTGGTTTTACAGAAACAAAGAGACATCGCTGATGCACCTCAAACGACGCAGTAACATATCCCCATCATGCCCATCTTTGCATCTAGGGAGCCATTAAAACTGGAATATCTAAGTGCGCGGGATGATTCAACGGAAACCTAAAGTGAGCAATTATACGGTCAAAGCATGCGCCTCTCTCGTAAACATTTCCTTTGTTCTTCCAGTGGAAATTTATAGGAGAGCCAACAAAGCACAATCTGGGATTCTGCACTCGCAGAAATCCCCTTTCATTGTTTTCGGAAAGTAGCACACATAGATGGATGCTGAGATGCACTCACATCGCTATACAGTGTTTTCAAACGCTGCACGAAGATTGAATACCTGCCTCTCTGCAATAACCCTTGTATGCCAAAAATAGATATCTCTGGTGAACTGGCCGTGCTGCCTACACACACATACACAAAACACACAGGCTGAAGCAAGGGATCGGTGGATTAGATGAATACGAGAGATACTTACTCATCCCCTAATCCTAACACGAGAGAAACGGTTGGAAGAAAAAGAAGAATTAGGCCCAAAAAAATGAGAGTGATCTATATGTAGAAATTAGGTCATCCAACTGCACTTGGGACGAAGACAATTCTGTGCAACACTTGCAACATAACTATCAACCAATCTATTAAATTAACCAAACAAACTTGCCTATGACATACCAACCGTGAATGAAGACATATTGTCTAACTTCCAAAACAAAAACCCCAAAAGCTGTTTAGAATGACATGATACCAATGACACGAGGATACACATTCACACGGTGACTTCAGAGGGTCAAAAACTGCAAATCTAAATCACTTGCCATTGTTACACTCAACAACAAGACACAATCAGAAAACAGTGATGGCCGACCTTAGCTGTCCATGCTAGTCTATGCGTGGCTTAAATTCAGTGCAACCCCTAATCATTAAAACAAAAGAGAAGGTTCAACAAGTAATGCATCAGTAATATTTCAGTTCCTGAATCCCCTCAGGGGGCGTCTACAGCTGTCGAGTGGTGTTGTAGTTACAGTGCTCTGCTGGATACATTTTGTTGGGTTTGTGTGAAGCGGATTTAGGATCGGGAGACGAGTGGTTGCTAGGTGACCGGATGAAAAGAGGCCACAGGTGGAATCGTCCCCGGGTGAACTCCTCTCCTGGCCTCTTGTTTTTTCCCTGTTGCCGAAAACAGGGGCCGTGGTAGTGGACGAGCCAAGGCACGTTGAATGGAAACGTCTCATCCCTCTGAAGTACTCACTACTTTGTGCATTTTCTCCCTTCTGGACCTCCTCTCTTACCCTTCCCTACCTCTTTGCTGCGTCCTTGGTTTTATAACAATGCAGCGATTCCCACCATAGCTTCACTTCTGGTCCTCACTCACTGTCCTTTGAATTGGTTCAAGGCTTTCCTCATTCTCTTCTCTTTTTCTTTCCCTCTCTCCGTTTTTCTTCTCCTCTGTTGAAAAGGTTGAACGCCCGCACTGGCTTTTTGTCCTTTGCTGCATGCAGTTAGATGTACAGCAAAGCTCCTGTTACCTCACAGGCCAGTCTGCACCTGAAAATGACTCATCCATGCACCATGGCATCGACATCAATGTACTATCCCTCCAACACCACTGCAAGCAGCAAAACATTTGTGGAAAATGATAAAAGAATTATGGCATGCTGTACACATTGCACTGGTACCGGTTTCACTGGTTTGCCAGCCAGAGAATTTCCTCAGAAACGCACCGAACAGGAAGCTCCATACTAGCATTTGAGATTATCGTAGGCACTCTAAAGACCTGGAGGACCAGCCTCAGGATATAATAGCAGAGAGGTGGAAACTGTAGAGCAGCCGTGTACATGTGTAATACCTAAAGAGTCTATCCTCCTGTTTATGTAAAGCACATTTCAAAAGCAAAAGTGGAAATTCAAGTGGCATTGTCCTATTTGAGCTTCACAGGCCAGGGGAGGCACGTGCGGAGTCCAAGCATGGAGGAGAAGACGATGGCGGGGCGGTGTTTCTTGAACCTCAGGCCTTTCTTCAGCCGTTGGCTGTTCTCAGCCACGTGCAGCTCGCCCTGCTGGGCTGCACCAGATATCCTGGACACCAGCTCCCCATGGACCACCACCTCCTGTTCCGAGCGCACAAACACCTCCCTGAGCTCCTCCAGCCGCCGCTCCATCTCTCTGATGACCCGCTGACGCTCCTCCACCTCAAGGAGTCGCCGCCGAGCCGCCGCAAACTCCATGCTGGAGCTGGGGGTGACAAGCTTGGAGGAGGGGGCCGTGGCTGAGGTGGATGGGGGGTCAGAACCGGCCAGAAGGGCCCCCGTCACCCTCCGGAAGTCCCCCATGGAAATGGAGCGCCTGGTGGCCGGAGAGGCCAGTGCCAGCAGAGCAGAGGCGGATGTAGAAGGTGGCAAGGCCAGTGCAGGAAGAGGGGGAGAGGACGATGATGATGGAGACGGCGAACCCGGTGGCTGGATATCTGGATGTGGGTCGATGTTCTGAATAGCTGCTGCCATGTTCCCGGCTGTGACCCCATCGTGGGAGTCTGTGATTCTTTGTCGTCGCTTCATGGCCAAGGTTAAGCTCTTCCTGTGCTGATGTCGTCCTGGTCACTGTTGTTGTTTTTCCTCCGTCTTCCTGTGTCAGAGCAGCCCGAGCGCGCGGAGCAGACAGAGCGGAGATGTGCAGTGATGCAGCCCCGGAGCCGCTCCATTCATTAATAAGAGATCCGAGCCAGGCTTGTGCTGTCTCTGCATCTGAGTGGTTGTGCTGGGGAGGAGCTTGCTGACAGCTCATTGGCTGCTGAAGTCATGGCCATGTCAGCTGATGATTGGGCAGCTTTGCCTCTGTGCTGCTGATGCTGGCAGAGTGTCACGTCCTCCGCTTTACTGTTTTGCTTCGTTGTCGTCGTAGTCGTCATCATCTGGTGCTCTGCTTAGATCAGCTCTGCTCAGCCAAGCGAGGCAGAGTGAGGCAAGAGATGCAGGAGTATCGGATCCTTCTCCCTCTTTGCTGATGGCGTTTGGCTCAGTTTCTGTTCTCCCAGCCTCCCTGCTGCCATCCCTCTTACCAGCTGGTCTCTCCATTTCCCTCTTTCTCCCTTTCTCTTGCTCGGATGGTTTCCCCTAGCAACACATCCTCAGCATCAGATAGCGAAAGCAGGGGTGTGTGTGTGTTTGTGTGTGCTGGTTCTCATTCTTTCCCACGTTTTCCTCTTTTGGCCTATTTGGCAGTTCACAGACTTCATACGAAATACACTTTTCCCCTTTAACTCATGTAAGTAATTGCATAGTAGTTGCTCACAGACAAACACATATTCAAAAACATACAATTATCAAAACATTTATGTCTACACTGTTCTCTAGTGGAAAGCGATGGAGACTCACTGTTGCTAAGAAACTATTATTGGTTGCAAGAAAACAGAGATTGTATTATTCAAATGTTGCAGATCTGATTAGTGGTGAATCAAATAAATTCCATTTAAAAATACATTTAGTGAGGTTCAAACAAACTTACCAGGCTACTGTTTACTGTTCATTAAAAAAAGAAATTATCATCAAGAATACTGCTAATAATACCGTCTCACTCAAAAGCCAGTGATTAAGAATTTGTATAAATATTCCTCATTATTTCTGTCATCCTGCGCTGCAATTATTTTTGAATCCAATTTTTTCAATATTGCCGTATTAATGAAGGTCACAAAGATATTGCAAAATCTAATTATTTCAAGTTTTAAGTAGCATCTAACTGGAGGAGAACTGTGTTTGCATGGTCCTCTGAGTCTGGTAGTCCAATATATCAGAGCGTGTAACCCAATTTACAGCCGCTGTGATGGGTTTAATCTTCAATCTAAACACTTTGTCCTGGAAATGAAGTCCTGAGAGTTCTGCTGTCACATGTGAAGGTGACTTCACTTCACAATCACCTCGTCACCACAGTGCTGCACCTTTTAAAGCTGAAATCTGATACTATGTTTTTCAAATCAGCGTTTGTTGGAGCAATGAAGAGCAGTCTCTATCTATCCGAGATACATCATCATAAAATAATGGCTACATTCTCGCTGTAATATCTGCTCCACCAACAGCGACGCTTATCCTGTCTGTCTAGACATATTGACCGGTTCTGCGGCCGCATGGCAGAAGTGATATGATCAGAGTATGAAGTTAACACACAGTAAGTGTGTTGCGTGCACACGCACATGCATGAAATTGAAAGTGGTTTCTGGTGCGTTTAAAGCACCAAGATGTGATGTGTCAAGTAACTGCCTTCAGCTGGAGTGAGTCAAAACAACGAGGCTTTTAGCGGGTCAGAGGTGTGCGCATATGTGCTTGTGTATTTGAGTGTTCACTTAGCTCGTTGATTCCGTCTCATGATGGACATTGCACTGAATGCTCTTTCCATGCTTTTAGCTTTAGTGATCTCCAGAGAGAAGAGGGAGAAAAGGCAGAGAACTACAAAGACAGCGAAGCAAAAGGGAAAAGAGTTTGTACTTTTATGAGCCTATAGGAGAAATAAATGGCAGGAAACCCCAAAGATGCTCTTAAGGCCTTTATCCAGCTTTTCAAAAAAGCCATAACAGTAAGAAGGACTTTTGCAAAAGGGCTTATAACTCTAATGAGAATGACATGACAATTGTGGTGCTGTTTCATGTAGAAACTTAAATGTGTCATAAAATTAAATAATGTATAATGAAACACTGTTATTTTACGATGTTGTGGAATATCCACTGAAATTTGAGTGGGGGTGGTGTGGGGCAGAACACGCAACATGATCATTTACTCGCATGCGTTGCACAATTTCCCCTACATTTAGTCGGTTGCTCAAAATACACACGACGACTCGAGTAAGTTAAGATTTTAGGGATCAAGACAAGATGCTTCAGTGAAATTTTTTTTTTTTTTTCCAACTTGATGCTTATTCTTGGAGGAGTCTACCGGTTGTGCAACATGCCACAAACCAAAATCCACTCACTCTAAACTGATCCCACATGGTGCCGACATTGCTGCACGCACAGATTGCCATCATCGCTGGCAAACATCTCGAGCAACAGGACTTGGCCTGTCTGCAAACACCGGGATGCTTAACACAAAAAAAGAACTGTTTTGTTATTCCAAAGTCAAACACGCGTACTTGGACGCATTGTTTTGCTGACAGCCACGTACAAGACAAATTGTCTCTTCATCCAGTATGCAGAAATAATTTCAAGTGTGCCCAAACCTTACACATAACTCGTGCCCATTTCACAATTCCTTTCTGTATATTTCTCTCTCTTCTCCATTTCAGCAAAGTCTGCTCTCGATCTCTCACACTGAACCCACTGGTCCAGATTTCTTTAATCTGCTTGTGCTTGTGTGTGCGCAAGTGGAGGAGTGACAGATTTTCTGCGGCTGTGTTCTGTCCTATTAAAGTCACTGTGATTGAGTCTTCTGAGTTTCCCTAAGCCGCGGGGTCTTTGGCGTCAGAGTTCAGTGTTGTGTGCGGCTACAGAATTGCGTGTTAGCTGGGAAGCAATTTGGCAGGAGACATCCTATAAAGATGAGATCATCATGTTTGAGTAAGTAAAGTTTGATCTGCACAGGTGAGGATGGGAAAACAGCTGCCACTCACCTACTTCTGACAAATAAACTGGAATGGATTTCTTCTACGTTTAGGAAGAATTAACAATGTTATGGTTTAACTGTCCACTACTGGCATATTCAAAACACCTAAAAAAAAGACTGTGCTTTGAATAAATCAAATGTATGCAAAAGTAATTATTTTATAACTGATTTTACCTCTAGACACAAACATCCATCAAAGATAGTGGTAGAAAAACAACAACAACAACTACTGATGCTTAGTTTGTAAATGACCAAGAAGAAAAAGAAGTCACTTGTATACAGAGGCCTGAAATAAGGAAGATCTCTTCACAGCATTGGGAGCTTGTTGGCCAAATGATAAATGATGTGTCAGATATGGCCTCGATAGTTTAGAAGCATCTTTTCTTTTTGTCATATATGTATTATACTCTGCAGTAGCAGTGCTGTTGATCAGTGTTGGGTAACCTTCAGAGCTGGCGCAGCTATTATTATATACTCCACTATACATTGCATGTAGCATGTCATATTTCATATCAGTATCCAGAATGAATTGTGCAGTGTGTTTTTTTTTCATGTCGAAAAGCTACCATTGTGTTTGTGTGTGTGTGCAGGCTTAAAATAAATTATGTGAGACCGTTTTGTGTCCATAAAAATGATATATCGCCCTCTGAGACACGTGCTGCAGAGAGAGAGCAAGAGTGAGATCGAGTGTCAGTCTGAGGTTTTTGTGCTCCCATGTGCAATTCAACAGAACCTCCCAACCGTTACTCACATCGGCCAGAACAACACACAGAAAATACAGACTGCATCATCGCACACACTTAAATTAGAGAGGAACTTCTACTAAATTATTCAGGCCTGGACTGTGTCTCTTTTACAGATCAGACGAGGACCTGCGTCCACTCACACATATACTCCCACACACTGTCCCTGTTCCAAAAAGCGGAGACGATTCACCACTAGAACAGAGCTGCTTCAGCTGACAGCTGTGGTCAACAAGAGACAGGACCTGGATAGAGGCATCAACACCTTCTTCTCTTCTGAGACGGAGGACAGATGATGGGGATGATGCCGGATTTTTCCACTGTTCTGTAATCAATATCGGTAGCCTCGCTCTGCTGCTGCCGGCCGAGTCAGTCAGTCTGTATATATGTGTTTGTGAAAGAGCAGGAAATCATTCATCGTAGTGTGAATTACTGGTAGGATGACGTCAAAGTACAGGGAACGGAGCCCACTGGGACTATACTGTATCAAAGTATAAATGTGTCTGTGTATAAATAAGTTAAGACTTCATTTCTCTTTGCACATGATGATGCACAGTGCATATGTCAGTAGAATGCAGATGCGGTCCCCAAAGCAGGAGCAGCAGTTGCTGTGCGACGGTTATGTAAGCGAGTGCCGCTGTGCATACGGTATGTGGTGATACTACGAGTTGATTCTGTGAAGCAGAATCTGGTGTTACAGCGTTTGCATGATGGAGGGAAGAAAGACATGAGGTGGAGGAGGAGGAATGAGATGACAGACTGCTACTGGCAAGAAGATACAGATGGAGAGGTGCTGATGCAGAAAGTCATTTACATACAGATATGAATGTAAGCTGTCAACAGTGTGCATGTATAACTTACTATGTATAAATTAATTTACATTTGAAATACTTTATATGATTACAGATGCAGACTACTTCCTGTCCCTTTATTTCCCAGAAGGCTCAAATTTATCATTAGCTGAGATAAGCTGTGATTTTTAAAAAATATTTAATCGGTTGGTTTCCACATTTAAAGGCACCATGTAAAGAAACGGGTTGAGTAAACCGTAAAGTAAGAGTCTGCCCCATTAGACCTGGTCAGTAGGTAGGTCTGGATTTTCTGGCTTTTACATGAACACATGCTTGCACTTTATCTCCCTCCAGTGACCAGCAGAGGAAACACACCAGGCCGTGGGCCCACAAGAAGGTGGGAGCTGAAGGTCATTTAAACAGATGCATTATGGGGGATGGAACCAGTCCACCATTTTCTCTCCCTATACCAACGTCAATACTCAACTTAGGTTATCAGTGGATATAGACATAACGTACGACTGAGTATAAGGACATTTTGAAGAAGAAAAAAAAAATTGTCTGAAAATTTCTCGAACAAAGTTGTAATATTACGAGAATTAAGTTGTTACTGAGAAGAAAGATGGAATTTAATGAGAGAAAAGTTACCTAGCAATTCCTCCTCCACAAGAGAGGCAATTTCTTCCAATTCTGTGTCGTTCCTTCTTCAGAATATACCTTCCAAAGTCCTTATTAACAAATCAGTTGTGTAGCACTTTAACATTAACAATTATTTCCGTCTTCTCCACATGACAAAAAGTCATCGATCTCCAGAATCATGACCTAGTTACGGGACAAGAATAAATGAGAACCTATGTTTAGTCACACTCCGCTTGAAGTAAAATGTCATCTGTGGCTCTGGAGGGACTTTCAAAATAAAATTATTCTAATGATGTCATGGGGGTTATGGGGGGTAACTTTGGGTTTTCTAAATTTTTCACACAAACAAAAGAATTTTTTTTTGATTTTGAAGACAGAACAAGAGACATTTTGTTGTAGCAACTGGATTTTTTAATATTTGTAAGATATAAAAATCTTCATCTTTATCATACAATGACATCTTACCATAAATTTAGTCAAAGGAGGGGGAGAGTTTTGCCACCAAACAATAATTATAATAGAAATTTTGATCCCTTTTTGAGGTAAGACAGCTGGTTCATGGATTATTCAGCCACAGCACAGGCCTTCCCTTCTTCACATGTACAGTATCTTCCGGCTGCTTGGCTTGTTTTCACACGTTTTCCATGTAAGACATTCTGCCTCACCTGTAGGCACCGAGCTGAAAGCAGGATCCGGCCTATGAAGCTACTTACAGTGACGTTAGTCTCCAATTCAGTGTTAATGATAACAAAGAAAACGGTGAAATAACAGAATCAGCGGAAATTCAAATGAATGAAAAGGGTCAAAACACAAGACGGCTGAAGATACTCCACGCTGAGAGTAGGCCTGTGTGATATTAACAACCAGTGACTTGACAGAATTTCCGGGAGAGAGAGAGGCTGACTCAGACAACAGTCAACCCCATCCTCCCTACATTTCAAAAACAGAAGAGGAGCCCTGTACGCCAGCAAGTCCACGGACTGTGATGTGCTCAGCATGTCTTTCCCTATTTTAAATCAGCACTTTCTTTGGACAAAAACAAACAAAACAAACAAAAAAATCAACAACAAAAGCAGCAAACACAGGAAACAGCATTCAATATGCATTATCCGAGAAACACAGTGGGAAAAGAAGGAGAAAACAAGAAAAGCTAAATAGCAAATATAGAATTTTAACATGCCACACTGTTCCTTGGGCAAGTTTTCTTTCACAGAAAGCCACCTATTTTACTAGTTTTTAAATTTTTTTAGTAGTAATAAAAATAACAGACATCTCAGATGGTTGCCAGCAGGAGGACCAAGCAGAGTAAAGGGAGAGGAGAGAAGAAACAAGGAAGCCACATGACATCATCACATCACCAGACCATGCACATGACCCTGCAGCATCCCGCAAGACAGTACACACTCATTCACACACGCACACAGAGCAAGTCATGCAACTGACACCCACCCACACACTCTCTCTGTAAAACAAAACACAAAGCAAAGATCGACATTAACCAAAACATCAGCATTTGACATTTCCCAGAATTCCCGTATTCTGGCTGTACCAAAGCCAAAGAGGCCTTTTATGGCAGAAATGTTCAATATTTATATCAATAATGCTCCATTAAACATCAGCTGGACAGTACTGCGGGCTGGTGCTGTCGGCACAGATTGATTTGGCAGCACGGCCGCTAATATAAAGCTCATCAACTCGACAAAAAGAACAGGAGGACGAAAAACAGAACGAAACAGAACGGGCGGACAGACAGACCGACGGGCGTGCAGCAAGCTGAACGACAACCAATTACAGCAGCGATGGCGAGAGAAAAAACTTTCATTGTCACAATCAAAACAGTGGCTGCATCCACTCTGTTGGCATGTCATGCACATACGCACACACATACATACACACACACGCGCACACAGCCACTAATACATCTGCCAAAAACCTGCACCAATTTTTTTTCTTTTTTTTTTTCCCTTATCAACCCCCTCATCCATCTTCACTGTCTTTTTGTCCAAGGACATTGACCAACAGCAGCTGACAAGCCCGAACAATGAGGATGACAGCGAGAGAGAGGTACAACTGAGGTCACGTGAACGGGGGCAGGATCACAGTCAACGTTCCTTGGCTGGTGGTGACGTGTGGACAGTGAGTTCCCGAGCAAGCCAACTGGGTGGTTTGGAGCCAGGAGGTGCGGTTTCGGTCGGTCTCCAGTGAGATGACTGGTCGTTCGTGGAGTCTCTACAGGGAGGTGGAGGGAAGCTTCTTGACGCGCCTCTGAGCGAGGAAGGAGCTCTCGATGGGCTTGAGCTCCGGAGTGGGCTGGGAGTTCTTCAGGGCGGAGTAGGTGGCCGCCATTGCGCCCTGTGCATAAATAGCAGCATGGTGATTGTAGCCAAAATAACTATTGTGAATATCCAGAATGTGCATATGAGAAAGAGAGGCATTCAGTAATATTATGATATTAGGCTGATATCCAGGAAAAAAAACTATTTCCAAAGTTATTGAGGTTTTGTTAATTTTACTCACACTTTCATTCAGTGCAACATAAATCATATGGCACCATTGTAACTAAAACATCCTTAACTTTTACAGGGACTGTTGGTCACAGTTTTTGTTTATACGAACTGTACAATGTACTACTCTTACTTGTTGCCATGTTAAAAAAAAAAACATGATTTAGTGAGTTATTAAAATTGTATCATGTAGAATAATAAAACATCGGATAAGGATCTGATAAGCCAGTGTTTCATTAAATGCCTCTTACGACCCCCCTTGATTAATTTAGGCAACTGGCTCAGTTGTTACCTTGACCAGTTTGGGGTCCTGGTGTGGGAGCTGGCTGTTGGGTAGTTTGTCTCTCTGGACAATCCAGGGGTGCCTGAGGACCTGCTTAGCAGTCAGTCTCTGGTGAGGATCCACATGGAGCATCTTGGACACCAGTTCCTAAAAGGGAGCACACATTAACTATGACACGGAGAAGGGGATAGGAGCAGGCTCGGGGGTAAAAAGTGCAAGTTAGAAGCTCTACCTTGGCAGCTTCAGACACAGTATCCCAGTTTCCTCCAGTCAGGCTGAAGTGGCCGCTGCCTATCCTGCTCAGGATCTCGTTGGGGGTGTCCTCAGGTCCGTTGGCAAATGGAGTAAAACTGGTGAAACAGAGGATAGGGTGAGCATGAAGGGCAAATAGTGACAAATAGGAATTGGTTTCAGAAGAGAGTATTTTGTATCTACCCAGCCAGCATGGTGTACAGTAAGACTCCCAGGCTCCAGATGTCACATCCTTCATCATAGCCCTGACGCTTCAACACCTATAATAGATAGTCGCGCACAGTATTTCAGTGACTAACGCATTTCATGTTAACATCATTCAAGGTTTTCAGTTTGAACAATATGCAGTCTCGACTGGTAAGAGGAGACTGACTATATGTCGACCTCCTCACCTCTGGGGCCACAAAGTTAGCAGTGTAGCACGGGGTCATCAGCAAGCCGTTGTTGGCACGCAACTGCTTGGCGAAGCCAAAGTCGCAGATCCTGATTGACTCGGGATTCCCCGACTCGTCCACGTAGAGGATGTTGCTGGGCTTCAGGTCCCTGTGCACCACCTGGAGAACAAGTTTACCATATTTAATGTTTCATAGATGACTCCAGTTTTACATAAAGCAAATTTCAATAACATGTTTGTCTAGATAATCTTGGTACATTGAGGGATGTGCTGGTCAATAAGGAGTGAGTAAGTGTACAGGGGCGTAGGATCTCGTTCCACAGTGGTGCTCACCCCCTGTGAGTGCAGGTACTCCACAGTCCTGGTGATGGTGTGAAGCACTGCGCTGGCCTCTCTCTCCGAGAAGAACTTCTGCTTGAGGATCCGATCCAGCAGCTCGCCGCCGCGCATCAGCTCCGTCACCAGGAACACCTGCTTCCCGTTGTCGTACACCTGAGACGGAAATGCACACAGAAGCACACGACACTCAGTGCACTTAACACCCGGGGAAAATAACAGTGTGATACAAGTGTGTGTTTTTTGTTATAGACTGTATATAAAAATGGACGTAGTCACCGGGTCCAGAAAGTGAAGCAAATGCGAAAAGTGCCCGAAGCCTGTATTCTCTCCTGCGAGAAACCGCTCCAATTATAGTTATCTCTGGTTTCAAAAAACCAAGATGGCGCTGGCCAAAAATGCTAAACTCGAGGCTTCAAAACGTCAGTTCGCAAACTAATGGGTGACGTTGAGGTGGGTTGCCACCTGGTTTTTATACTCACATCCTTCAGGGTTATGATGTTGGGGTGCTGTCCATATCTAAGTAGAATCTCAATCTCTTCAGAGGGGTCTGTACTGGTCTTGTCAATCATCTGTAAATCACAAAAAGAACACTCACATGAATTATATTCCTCATATTTTATTCTTTCCAATCCACAATTTGCATAATTACGCTTAATATGGTTTGACATCGCTCCTTCAGTGGTATGCAGGAGACAGGAGTAGTGATTGTTCTGTGTAGTGTGTAGCTGCGGTGTGTGTCCGTACCTTGACGGCGTATTCTGTGTTGGTGGCTTTGTGGACGCATCGTTTACAGACGGAGAAGGAGCCCATGCCGATATCCTCCTTCAACACGTAGCCGTCGCTGAACAGCAGGTTCTTCCCGTGTAGCTGCTGCAGAGGCAGAGAGGAAAATTGAAGAAACGGCTGTGAGCGGAGGCGTAACCGACCGACCGACAAGAGCTGACGAGATAGAAGGATGATGATGGCTTTTGCGAAGGAGATGAGAGGCATTTTCTCCTTCATTGTCTTTCTCAGTCTACCGCATGCAGTTAAATCGCTACTGCTGCCAAGCATGAAACAGGATCTGTTAAGCCATTTCACTCCCTTTTTCCTCCTATCTGCCGGCTCACACATTAGTGTGTTTGCTTTGCTTTTCTCTCCTCCATCACGTCTTCACCCATGGAAGCTGCTATACAACATGTTTCACTGTGTTGTTTATGAACAGTTACACTGCGACAGTTAACTGCAGTCTGACCTGGACCACTGGATGTGGCAGAGGCTGCACTGGCTCCGCTGAGCCGTCCTCTTCCAACAGAGTCGACGCGATGAAACTGAAGCCTCTGAAGAGCTGGTGCGCTCCGGCACTTGGGGGCACGCCAGGGGAGTCTGTAATATAATGATGCAAGGTCAAGTGTTTTTTTGGGGGGGAAAAAAGGGAGACTGGAAGTAATGCTGGAGATGTTCATGTTCAAAAATGCCACTGCAATAAACGGCACTTCAAACTAATGAATTTTTTTATGAGCACGGTAAAAATAAAGTATTACTGCATTTTGATAGTCTCGAAATCACCACAGTGTCTCCTTAATACAAACGACACCCTGTATTGATTTTATCTTTTCAGAACTGCTTTCAGGGAGGAAATAGACATAGACAATAGACAATAGACATTCTCACAAACCAGCGCAGAATAATTCTCAGCTTGGATCTCTGACCTTTAGGGGTGCGGGAGGTGAACTCGGAGTCAAAGTAGAAAGTATCGTCTGGACGCGCCACCGCCGGTCTGAATGGAGGCTTTAATTCTTTCCTGAAGAGTTTCTGAAAAGAAATAAAGGAACTTTACTTTCACTCATGCAGTCAATCTTAATTTATATAGCACCTTTTAAAACAAATCAAATGCTTTACAGGTAGCACAGGATGTCAAAACTCTGATGTAGAGACTAATGCATACCAAAATAAACAATAATTGAAAAGACAACAATAAAAGAAGGGTGGTTAAGATAAGAAAATATGAAAATGAAAAACAAGCATAAATTATACTAAGATATTAAAAGGTCAATAATGTTAAATATAATACCATAAGTACTATTAACACTTACATTCCAGTCTATGGTGGAGTAGAAACCGTGTCTTTTGATCTCCTCCGCACCGTCGGCACCCGATCCTGTGAGCAAAAACATCAACACTTAGCAGGATAAATCTCAACCGAAGACCAACAAGAACATTTCTGAAGAAAGACGGGGTGTAAACGCTGCCATCCGTGATCGTCATGATCAAGAGGTGAAACTGACCCAGCCTGTTGGCGGGATTCCTCTTGAACAAAGCCCTGAGCAGAGACTGGGCCTCTGTACTCAGGAACTGAGGCATTCCCAGACGAGCCCTGCAGGGAGAGACGCCACGACACACACAGCTTCAATTACTGCACCGAAAACCGAGGGAGGTATTTTTTTTTGAATCGCTACCGGCTTCTGCGTGATCATTCCTCCATGCAGAGGATACTCACTTCAGAATTAAGCCCATGGTTTCTTTGCGGTCCTTCCCTTGAAATGGCAGAGCCCCGGTCAACATCTCAAACTGCGAGAGATAGTAAACAACATATCGCAATTACAATCAGGGGTATGTTGAGTACACGCACTCATGATCACACAAAGTAATCGTATTTTACCATTAGTACTCCGAATGACCACCAGTCAGCGCTGTGGGTGTGTCCCTGCCTGTTCACAACCTCTGGTGCCATGTACTCCACAGTACCACAGAAGGAATAGGCTTTCTTCTCATGATCGATGGCTTCTTTACACAAACCAAAATCTAAAAAAAAAAATACAGGACAAGACACAGTCAGTGCTCTACTACACAGTATCCTACAGTACTGTACTACTTTACCCTGTCATTCTGAATCCGTGTCTTAACAATGTAGCCAGCACTTCCTCAACATCCCTGTTTATGTTTTTAATAACATATTCACTGAAGTGAATAGAAGAAGCAGAAAAGCAGCAGAGCTGGCTTAAACATGAATCTCACAACACTTTATTTGTCCTTCTAACCCCTTGTGACTTGTTATATTGCCTCCCTTAAACCTCCCAAGTTCACCTTTGGTTCAACAGCGGCCGCCAGGACCTGAGGTAAATAAATGGCCGTGACTATAGACGACAGTTAGATAAAGTATAATAATTAACTTGGGGGAGGCACACACAGGCCCATAGGCAGATATCTTGAATAGGCGAGCTAAAGCTGTCACCGCACTGTGAGAAATGGAGGTCAGTGTGTGTGTGTGTGTGTGTGTGTGCATCTGTGTGTGTGTGTGTGTGTGTGTGTGTGTGTGTGTGCATCTGTGTGTATGTGTGTTTGAGGAAGAGACTAACCTGTGAGTTTGATATGACCCTCCTCATCCAGGAGAATGCTAGAAGAAGAAAACATTGCCAAAAGTTAGGAAAATTAAATGAATACATTTTAGACTGAACTCGCCTTTATCTGTGGCACGCCGTGCTCTAATGTACTCTGGGTTATCGCTTGCAAAATATAGAAAATAACCTTTAAAACTTGAAGGGGAATTCTTTCCAACTTTCTGATCACTGGCAGTATTGTGGGCTAATGTTTGACAAATGCATTTAAATCTTGTTCTACCACTGCGTACACGAGGGTGTGCATACACACCACAAAGCCTGAGGGGCAACTGCAGAGGATGGGGAATGAATATCAACAGCTGGTGTCACTAATGAACCATACAAAAAAAACACTTAAAATGGAGAAAAGAAGACTTGCAAGCCGACGTAAACAATGCAGCGTCCAAAACATAAAAAGACTTTGCATCCAAGATGCTTGTTAGTGAGGAATGATACTTCCACATGTTTAAAGTGCAAATTAAAAATCCCACCATTTGTTTTTAAAGTACAATAAAGATACAAGGGTTTTGCTATAATTTTAAATGCTGATTACAAAACAGTGTCCTCTGTATTCTCACATGGGCTCACTCGGTCGTTTTCTGGAAATGTTACTTGGGGGCCGACAGAAAAAGTTTCCGGAAAATATCCAGGGCGACATTTGCGTTCTCACATACAAGAACATATCCAGACTTCAGTGCATGTCTGAAAGCAGCTTGAGAGGTAAGTGAGGCAGTTGTCTCTCACCTGCCTCTGATGTATCCAGATGGGTTTGGGTCCAAGGCGCACTGTTCGTCAAATATGCATTTGCGTATGTATTTTTCTGTATCTTCGACCGTACATTCAGTTTCTTACTTTTCAGGCTTCAGGTCTCTGTAAATGATGCCCAGGCTATGGAGGTGGTCCAGTCCTAAGGCCAGCTCTGCCAGATAAAACTTCACATCCTCCTCAGTGAACATCACCTGAGAAGACACGCAATCCAACAAGACGCACACAAAAGGGGGAGATGAAAGCATGAATCGCTGAAAAAGAATAACGCCACAAGAGCGAGACAGTAGAGAAAAACCTCACTCTCACCTCTTTAGAGAGTCTAGTGAAGAGGTCTCCTCCTCTGAGGAAGTCCAGGATCAAGTACAGCTTTCCTTCAGTTTGGAACCCTACAGACGCATGAAAGTGTCATTCAAACTTGATTCGCCGGGGAACACTTTCTGTTTAAAAGCGATAAAACTAAATCTGTAGATTCAATGAAGTGATTTCCAGGTTAGGGAAGTAGAGATAAATACGGCTTCAGGCCGACTCACCATAGTGCAGTTTGACAACAAATGGGTGGTTGACGTCTGCCAAAATATCTCTCTCCATCTTGGTCCTCACACGATCTCTCACTGAAGGACAGAATTAAACATAGACACTATTACTTGAGTGTGTGATGATCCTCTGGTAATGGTTGTCAATTAGGAATACATAATTGAATACAAATTAAAGACAGAAAAGTGGTGCTTGTCTAGCAGCGGCATGAGGTAATCAGGTTGGCTGTGTGACAAAAGGTCGATACTTTGCGGCTTCCTCGTCACACGGAGTTACAGTGTGGTACGGTAGAAGCTGGCAGGAGAACAGACTTGAGATTTTGGATTTAAAAAATACAGTACAATACTTAAATGACAATATTTAAATGATTGTGTTCCAACAGAAAGGTAAGTTAAGTTAGCGCAGTACACGCTAAATGCCCATGCCAATAATAATTGAATTTAAATGATGCAAGTGAAATGTGAAAAAATCTGCACAACTGAAACTAACCACATCTATTCAGGCGACTGTGAACAAATTGTGATTCCTTGATGTTTAGCGCGGAAGGAGATAAAACTCCCAGCAAGCTGTGGTGGTCTTAAACATATGACTGTGTGCAGTTCTGTTTTACAGGAAAGCCAACACCCTCTTACATGAAACCAAGGGTATTTTCACCTGCGGAAAGTCAATGACAGCACCACCAAAGTCAAAGAGAAAGCTTTTGAAAAATCCTCTTAAATGATCTCAGAGCTGAGGCAATGCAATAAACACACAGTTCTCACTAAAGATGATTATCCTAATCATCCATTAATGTGTGGATTCAGAAAAGAGTTAAAAATGCTCATCACAATTTCCGTTCCCTTTGAGGTGACAAATTCACACATGTTGCTCATGTACTCTGACCGACTGCCCCAAACCCAAAAATATTTTATTGACACAGTTAGGAAAAAAAGAGAAATGCAGCAAATGTTCACATTAATAGAGCCTGTAATCGGAATTATTTGGTTCAGATAATTTTTTTCCCAATCGCCTCTCAACACCAATTAAATCCTGTTCATAAATGTTGCTAGAATTCCTGCGAATTATGAGGGGGACATTTTCTCCAATCTACAAGAAGATGTGTCCGATCAGCTGGGTTCAGACGGGTTTACCAGCGCGCCAGTCACATCACAGGCTACTGTACCTTTGAGTGTGGCCTTCTTGAGGACCTTCATGGCATAGAGTTGGTTGGCATCTGGAGGGGTCACCTTCCGCACCAGGAAAACCTGCAATATGCAGCAAAAGCAAATTGTCATATCAGATGAGTGATTGAAAGTCTCAGATGCAAAGGAGGGAGAACAACAAAATGTGGGAGAGAGGGAGCAGCGGAAAGAGGAGTTGTGAGTGAGTGGGTCACCTTGCCGAAGGACCCCTGTCCCAAAACTTTGAGCAGCTCAAACTGAGAGGCATCGGCCTTCTCCGAGCCCTCTTTGACCACATGGGTAATGTTGATCTCCTTGATGTCTCCATCCTCCTGAACAGTGAACAAGCAGAGAGGTCGAGTTTAATAAGACAGCCTGATCAGAGAACTCATGGCTACAACAACAAAGACACTGTGCGTTTGAAAAGGATTGCGTGAAGGGAGGTGTAGGAGGCTGTAAAATGAACAGTAGATCAAAATGAAAGACGGCAGAAAGAGGAAGCACGGTAAAGAGAGCGATGTGTGTGTAAGTATGCGTGATTACACCCAGTGGGTAAAGTGTGATTTTTTTTTAATTTTTTTTTTTTTAATGGAGGTTTCTGGATATGATGACTGCAAGATAAAAAAAGGTGCATGCACACTTTCCTGCAATGGGTTTGTTTTTTTGCGGGGGACACAAGCTGTATAGTCTCCAGATGAACTTTTTGCTCATGAGAACTTCTCGGGCTCTCGTACAGGGTGGAGCACCGCAGGAACAGCTGACCGAGGACACTGCCGTGTCAACCTCAGCCACAACTCATCAACGCCCAACAGAAAAGCACCAACGCATCACCAGCGAGCATCGACAACATCAACAACAGGTCACACAGAGTGACTTCCCAGTTCTCTGTGTGTACCGTGCAGAAAAGCACTTCACTTCACAGCTGCTTACAGGTTTTAACATACATTTGGGACTAGAAAAGTAGGACGTCTTTGCTGTTCTACAGTGTAACCCCTGGATTTGTCATCTGCAGACAACCATGTGCAAGAGTGTACCTGAGGACTGAGGCTTCTATTCAACTATTGCTTGTGTATCTTTTATCATTTTCTTTTGCCTTTTATCTGTTCAGAGTGAGAGTAAAAGCTTGTTTTTTTGCCTCAGAGTCTAAAAGGCAATTTAAAGAGGTGACCTTGGCCCTGAGAAGTTGTGATGGGACTTTTAAACTTCTTTCTGACACAAGAAAAATGACACAGAGAAAATAAATAACCATGTGATCAAACCGTGTGAACACTACAGACGACTTTAGCCCGATACTTTATTTGACAACAGGAAACCAGCGTTGGTTGAACATGCAGGCGTTCGGCTGCAGCAGTTTTTAAATAACCACAACACAAACACTTAATTCCACTTCCCTGCTTCTTCAGCCAGTTACCGAAAAACCCCCAAAAAATACCATTCACAGCTCTCTGGAGGCTATTCAAAGTTTATTGTGCTGCCAAGTGTCACTTTACCGTCCAGTGGTTCCTCGGTGCAGGAGAAGTGTCAGTGCCGTTGCCTGTTGCAGCCGTTGATCTGCAGCAGTTGGAGGGAGCAGCGCTGTCGGCCAACGCTTTGTTCTTTTTGGACAGGTAGAAGGTGAGCAGGTTGAAAAGGCTGAACTTTCTCTTGTCCTTCTCCATCTCAGCATCGCCCGCACTGTTTCCTCATCCAGCCCGTGTCCATAACAACGCAAACACCGGTGCTGCGCTTCACATAAATCGACTTGCTCGAATCGCTCAGCCTCTGCCCGTTATCTAGTCTCTCTGCAGGGCCAGGGGCCTCCTGCTGCATTTTATCACTAACTCTTCATCTCCTTTTTTAAATCTTCCACTGTCCCTTCCTCTCCTCCATCTGTCTCCGTCTCCCACTCGCTTTCTTTTGCTCTGATTAGCCTGGCGTGCCCTCAGTGACTTAGTGCATCTGAAGTGAACTGGAACCCAAACGTGCAGGAAGGAAGAGCCTGCTCTTATTCTCACAGTCCTGCACCCAACCAGTCCCACACACACAGAGAGAGAGAGAGAGAGAGAGAGAGAGAGAGAGAGAGAGAGAGAGAGAGAGAGAGAGAGAGAGAGAGAGAGAGAGAGAGAGAGAGAGGGAGAGGGAGAGAGACACACACACAGAGAGAGAGACTGAAGACTGACACGGTTGAAACATTTTTTTCTCTCCTCACATTCTTGAAGATAGCACAGCAGCAACATCATGTGTTTCTGTGTCATCAGCAACTGCCGTTGACTCAGAAAACCCATTCTCTGTCACTTCCTTTTACCCACAATTCAACAGAGCAAGAAGCTAGAGGTAGGTAGATGGAGGGAGGCAGAGCGAGGACAAGGTGTGCCCCCCCCCCTCTCAGTGTCAACACAGTTATCCATCGTGTCACTGCCTGTGGATGACAGAGACTTTCCTGTCTCTGGCCGGGCATGTCCCTCTCTCTTCCCTCTCATAATAATCTATTCCTGTCCATCCTGCCTCTGAAAAGCGCAGAGCATGAGTCAACCTCTCTTGACCCAACGGTGTCATCCTCCAGTTTGGAGCAGATGTACATTTCACCAACAGCTGATAACGCAGCATCGCAGTCCGTTAAATCGGGAAAAGCTGATTTCGAAAGTGTTTACCGTTGCAGAATTAAATTTCCAAGAGTCGAAAAAATGACAAAGAGAAAGAAGGCGCTGAGGTGTGACAAAAATGTAGACATTGCTCATGTAAGCGACAGTGTGTTTGCCTGGCAGGGGAAGAGCTGCAGGTTGGCCTAATATGAGGAATCTGTACACATCTTTTAGAGCTTACCTGGCTTCTAATAGCGGCAAAGTCCCTCTCAATCCAGGTTATATGAGGCTCAATCTAGGACGGGAGCATGGTTGTGTTGGAATGGAGAAGTAACAGAGACAAACATCTGGCATTACATTAAACGTATCCCTACAGATGTATTGGACACAAACACACAAGTATCTTTGCAGGTGCACCTCACGCACGCACGCACGCACACAGACTCAGAAGAGGTTAGAAAGGGGCAAAATTGCGACGACACCAGTGACAGGAAACGTCTCTTCCCTCCTACTTCTCACTTCCTCTTTTCTCAAACAGATCTTACTTCCTTCCTGCTCAGTAACTCCGTAAGGGCAGCAGCAGCAGCAGCAGCAGCAGCAGCAGCAGCAGCAGCAGCAGCAGCAGCAGCGGCGGGGAGACGCGTTTCCCAGCATGACTGCTGCTCAAGAAGTTTTGGAGGACTGATCAAACATGAAGGTGCTGGCAATATTTAAATCAATAGAATTATCCAGTAATAAGTCTGTGTCATTTGACAGCACTGCACACGGTCACTAGACTGTGTCAAACCGGAATGAGTCACCATATTGGTTTATAATTTAATGGACTATTTAGTGCAACAATGGATGGGCTGAACAAACTAGGGTCGCAAATCGGGGGCATGCTGACACACGTGAAGTGTTCCTCGATTAGCACTGCCTTGAAAATCAGTTGCACTTGCAGATTTGGGAGGACAATAAAGTTTCAGTGCAGCCGCGAAACTAAGCACTTATGATTTGGGGTGAGAGGAGGTGGGAGAAAAAAGTCAATCCCGTCACTTCACGGCTGAGAAGGCGGCAGCTCGGCTTCACAACCGCCCTCGCAGATGAAATCCCTTCTCCTCGCATCCCAAAAATATGACACGGACACCTGCAAAGTCCCCGGCATCAATCACATCCATCACCCTGGTACCACACACACACACACACACACACACACACACACACACACACACACACACACACACACACACACACACACACACACACACACACACACACACACACACACACACACACACACACACACACACACACACACACACACACTTCAAATCAAAAACAGAGGTTTGACGGCAAACACGCATGAAAAAAGCAGCCACTTGCCTTGTGCGCGCGGGTTTTGGTTCGGAACAAGAGCCTCCACATGGCACTGATGCTGTCACGGTGACAACTGGTAACGACTCTCGGTCTTACAAGTGCACAGCCTCTGTGACAGAATTAGCCAACACTTTCTGTGTGCAACACACCACAATGAGAGATACAATCGGAGCGCACAAACACGCCGCAAAATGGGAAGTGAAGTCATAAAAGTGGACATGAGCAGCAGAGATGTTGCAGGAGCACAGAGCAGTTCCCGGCAAGATGTGATCAACAGTCAAACAAAACGGATATTCGCATTGCATATTTGAGCACTTGTGTTGTGATTACACCCGCAGAAAAAGGGGAGAAAATGGGTTTCATGCCGACGCACAATTGTCAGGAACCGGAGAGGTTCTTGAGAAAAAAAGAGGTTTTCAACTCCAACCAAACCTTGAACTACTACTGTACAATGACCTTTCACGACGAGGGTCTCCAAAATGCATTCTGACACAACTCAAAGCTAAAACTGACCAAACCAAACGCATCGGTTGTACTTAGAGGTTTTATTTGAGTTAGCACTTGAGCGGATAGTGTACTGCGCAGCCTCCCCTCGCGACACACACGGTGTAATGCTCTTTGGTCAACACCAGGGGCCAGTGCAAGTCCACAGCCCAGCTGGTGGGAGGGGAGGGGGGGTCACCAGAGAAGTGTGAGAAGTGTGTTATGAGATGGAGCTTTAGCCAAGTAAGGGCATGTTCACATTTTTAGCTTCGTGCCTCCTCTAAATCGCAGTGCTGCGTCTGACATCAATTACACCGGGGGGAGACGTAAAGTGGGACAGAACGGGAGCACGGGGGAGACGGTCGAGACTGAAGAACCTGCCCAATCACGGCGGTAAAGTTCCTCATAGGATCAAGCCCTGCAGCAGCCAGGCCTTGTTAGAGTGTCTCAAAGAAATGCACCAAAGCTCTAACCTGCTCAATACCATGGTGAGGTCCAAAGAACAGAGTCGAAAAAAAATTGGCTGAGGTAAAGGAGAGACAAACGAACAAAAAATCGGAGCAAGAAAATGAGTTATTTCAGACTGTGAGCGATCTGAAAGACTCGAGACAATTGCAGTGCTCGTCTCTCACTGAAGCCTCTCCTCTTTCCTGGAAAATGGAGCAGCAGCACCTGCACGATTTCAAATACATGACAGCCCCGGACTGTTGGAACAGGGAGGAGGAGGAAAAACAAGAAAGAGCCCAGAGAGGGAAGAAAAACCTAAATGACTATGAGTTCGTGGAGGGAGACAGTCTAAACATCCATCCACACCACGATGGTACAGTCTCATACTGTGAAAAACACTTGATTTTTGTCTGACGATGCCGCACCGTGGGTGATCTTAGACAACATGGCAGCATTGCAGACCCAGAGTCTGTCCCGTCATTGACACTGACGTCGCTTGGGC
Source organism: Scophthalmus maximus (assembly GCF_022379125.1). Classification (NCBI taxonomy): domain Eukaryota; kingdom Metazoa; phylum Chordata; class Actinopteri; order Pleuronectiformes; family Scophthalmidae; genus Scophthalmus; species Scophthalmus maximus. The sequence continues at coordinate 9,335,224 of NC_061529.1, forward strand.
TCTGTGACTATACATCCACTGCTGGGATAAAGGCAGAAAAACAGCCAGTCTGAACTGAGCAATATACGTCTATAGGTGCTCCTCAGATTGACTATACGTGTGCGCTGATGTATGGGAATTTAGAGATGCCAAAAGAGGCTCGTGTTTGTGTGTCTTTGTAAGAGCGAAAGTCCAGACATGTCTGCAGGCAGGCACCCAAATCTGTCAGGTGAGAGACAGGAACAGACTCTCTGTCCTCTCTCTTCCTGCATAAGATCGCAAGACATGGGCCGACGAGCGGCGCTGCTATATTCGGCAGGCAGGGCTGACTCATTCATTCAGACAGTGTCTTTCTCATTCATTTTCTTTCATTTCCACTATGATTAACGGACTGTTCCTGTGGCACACCTTCTTTTCTCTTTGCTCAACAGCCCATCCATCCGTCCAGGTTCACGTCGTCCTTTCCCCTGACCCATTCGCTCTCTCCCTCTTTGCACTTTCGCAACGCCCGCTGTGATAGGTGTTGCTAAAGTAGGCGTAGGGTTGGGTGGGTGGCATAAGTGGGAAGAAAGAGTGCTGCAGATGGACATTCAACTGGTCCAGATGCAATCCACAGACATCCCATCCATTGCTTTACTTACAATATTAACTAAGCCCGGGGCAGACAGGCAGAGAACAGATTTTGAAAAACATCATAAAAGAAGAGAGAAATTGACAACATGTAAAAAAAAAAGATTGCGATCAAGCAGGGAGAATAAGCCAGAACAGAGAACTAGCAGCACTGCATAAAGTTAACGTCTAAATCCCTCACTGCTTAACTTGATTATCTCCGTCTTTGCCAGTGAGGCTGCTGTTATCCCGCAGAACGATGGAAGACAGGAGCATTTAGAGAATAAGTAGAGAAAGAAGAATATCGAAAATTAAAGAATGATGATAACGGGCAACACTTGCTTCTGACATCCATTCAATGTGCCAATATCTTCTTCTTTTTTTAAGTCAGTAAGTGCTTCTCAGTACATTTCATACTGTATAGCACACATGAAAGAATTACAGATATATACAGAAGGATGTCACTGGGTTTTTGGTGAGTATTGGTGCCTATAGTCAAAGGATGTTTGTCACTGAGGAGAGGTGAGAGGTTTTGACCCTTGTCCCTTTGGTGGAGGGCACCGCGAGGGTTAATACCCATCCTATAGCAGACTGTGCCATCTGTCCATTCTCGTCATCCAGTTAAGATAAGATGAGATTGTCCCAGTGGGAAATTTGCCTTGAACATGACGTGCCTACAGCATAAAAAACCCAACAACAAACACATTCATCCACCACACATTCATCTCCATCAATAAGATTTATATAAAGTGCAATGTAAACCAGTGGTCAATGACACAAAAAACCCAATATACACATATTTCAACCTAGGAGCTGTTAGGGGCTTTAATGGACCTGGTGGTGCCTGCTGCATGTTCATATCATCCACACACATGTTGTTTTATACACAACCTAATAATGAAAAAACTGTAGATGTCACAGAAAACATTACAAAATACAACTAATGCTAGACACACAATACACTGCACGAAAAGGTATCACAACAGAAGAAGTCTCTGGAACATTGAGTCTCAACTGGGACGGGTGCTGGTTTTGTCAAATGCCATACACATGAGAATAAGATGACGAAGAAGAAGATACTACAGGAAATGTACCAGAGGTAGCACAGGATTAGATGCTACAGGAAATCCTGCACTGGCATCTGTAATATGATCAGTAAGATGATCGGCAGTTCCGCACTGGGCCAGTTGACATGAAGCCATAATGGCGTTGTGTAATATCCACAATGTCAGGAATCGTCAATAAATACATGGGGGGAATAACAACGAGGGACGTGACAGGGAGGAGGAGTAAGACAGAACAAAAGTAAGGATAGAGAGATAATAGGGAGCGATGGATGAGACAGAGGGGGAGAGGCATGAGTGGATGCTGGTTATATACACAATGAGGTCATCGGAGTTGCAGCTAAGCTGGCTGACTGCAGTGGAAATGTGCCGCACTCTATAGCACCATGTAAGGAAAACACACACACACACACACACACACACACACACACACACACACACACACACACACACACACACACACACACACACACACACACACACACACACACACACACACACACACACACACACACACACACACACACACACACACACACACACACACACACACACACACACACACAGTACAACCCATAAATACACAAACAATAACATCGCCTGAGCTTTTAATCATCAGTCATCTTTAATTTCTATGTTCATCACGTAACCGTTCCCACTCTCAGGGTTCAAAGTCCTCACACCAGCCACGAGCAGTCGGAAATAGCAGCTTCCTATCTAAGTCAATACTTCCTGCTTCATCCCTCGCGTGGTTCTCTCCTGTCTCCTTAAATATCAGCTCTCAAAACACACAGGCATAAATCAAAACACTGGTTTTGTGCAACTCGTCTTAAACGCTCCTAATCATTTGTGTATCTGACCATCAGTCTAGTTCTTAAATCTATTGGGAGCACATTCATGACAAGACAACGTCACCACCGTATACTTGAAGCACATGAAACACACATGATGGTTAGAAAGCCAGGATCATTTTTCTTTTCCCAAATTTGAGGCTTCAATCCAAAAATGTACATCTGAACAGGAATAGACATGACATTCTGACAGATTATTTCTCACTGTAAATATCAGATTTTATTGATGCTTTTTGGCAGCACAATGCAACTTTGACGTATCCTGACGTTGATAAGGTGATAGCATCAGAGCATAATTCACTCATGTTCCTGGTGATTTGACAGTCCAAACGTCACTCTCTTTTCACAATGTCCACTGGTACTGACACAATAATCCGACTCACTGCAGTTGAAAATCAGGAGTCAGCTCTCAAACCAAACAGAAAAAATATATGGAAATATATATAAGGCAGGTTACTGCTCTGTGGCTACCATCCAGGGATGATGAATAGTTCTGTTGTTTGATCAATTTATTTGGAAATAGATGGAGTGTGAAATATATGGTTGTTAATGCAAGCGTGTCCTCTATGTCACACTACACTGCTGCTATGGCAACCAAGGTCAAAGGTTACATGCTCCTGGGTGCAACACCTAAAACTGCTGAGAAAGAGAAAATGATGAAAGGGAGAGAAAAAGAAGAAAATGCGAGACATTCACTTGATAAAATCAAACAATCCAATGGAAATATTTAAGGAGAATGCAGCAGAGGTTTTACTAAATCAAACAAAAAAGAAAGAAAGGGCAGAGATGAGAGAATAAACATAATCAGCATGAATATTAATGAGAACCTTAAAGGATGAGGGAAACTGGTAGGAACATTTTCCTTAATCAACCCTGAGAGGGAGAAGCGTGAAACTATGGCAACTGTTTTTTCTCCGTCTCCATTTCTCAGCATTCTCTTTGTATAACAAGAGGAGGTACCAGAGGCAAGGCCCCACACACACACACATTTGCCAGCCTCCATCTTCACAAACAAGAGCAGTTTTGTGCCTTCACACAACACTTCGACACGCAATTTTGATGCCCAGAATCCTCCCCTCCACACAGCCCATGCTGCATGACAGGGGACTTTTCTATTTTATTCTGTAAGGTAATATATTATGATGGCCTTTAAAGGTTGGCAGTGTGGCTTGTGACTATAATACCTGAGAGCTTTCAGAATACACAGACTTATCTATAAGACGTTGCACGTACTAACTGGATGATTAATGGTGCTGACTCTTTGTCAGAGTAGCCCTGTGTAATCATCACTACTGTACTTGAGTGTGTGTGTGAGTGTGCGTTTGTGTGAGTGAGTGAGTGAGTGAGTGAGAGAGATATGTTGCAGTCAGCATATGCATTCTAAGCCAAACTGATGTATGAATGAAAAAATCTATGAGTAGACCACTGGGGATTCATGAAATGTGTGAATCTGTGTGCATCGGTTCTTGTGTGTATAAATATATATATGCGTTATCATAAACCGTTTGCCTCATGGTGGCACAAGTCACACGCTTAGTAACGCCATGGACACAGTAACCATGACAACTAGGCCGGCAAAGCAGCCATGAATGGACGGATGAACGGCAGAAGTGAAAAGATGAATGGTTCATGAGTTTGAGGAGTATGCGATTTAAGTCTCGATTTTATTGGTTTTCTTGGACTTGACATGCTGCATCCCATTCACAGAGCAGAATGATCAGCAGAGGTCTCCTCCTCTCCCAAACAGACAGACCTCATGATTAAATCTGGTAAAAACACAGAATAACAGGACACAGGACATCAAGGAGGGGCTGTGAGCTGAACTGCTGCAACATTTTACTCAGCTTGTTTCTCTGATAACGTTAGATCCAGGCATCCAGTGACTTAAATCTTTCATCCACTTAAAATACAAAGTAAAAAAACAACTAAGATCTAATAAGAGTATGGTCAAAATGTGGCTTAAAACTCGATAAAAAGTCATGTTTCATCCAAAAATCGTTTTATTCATTAATGTGGCTTGATGAAGTCAGGACAGGCACTACTGTCATTTTACATTTCCATTGGAAGGACTATGAAATATTAAGATTATAACATTATGCAGCCAGGCCATAAGAGGAGCGCTGACACAAAAAGACCTATGGAACCAGGTTTGAGGAGTCTTGGTTCATATAATCAAAACCAAATATAACACCTTGATGTTGGCTTGTTTACACCCTTTCTAATTTAAAATTTGTCATTGAATCAAAATCTTATGACTTTGGTGAATATGGTGTTTTCATAACCATTAAAAATGATGGCTGAAACTACAAAAATATGACCCCATTAAACTTCAATAAACCCTGACTCTTGTTTAGATAATCACCTGAAGCAAAATGAATCCTTTGGGATGATCTGAAAAACTCTGGTGGTGAGATGAAGATCATCTTAACAGCATCGCCAGAAAGAAAAAGAAGGAGAGAGAGCGAGTAACAGAGGTTATTGTGTTCAACTGAATCCAGAGATTTAAAGCCCCCTTCAGGCACAGCAGCAGGCTGGGTAATGGGGCTGTAAACCATCTCTGTGTGTGTGTGTGTGTGTGTGTGTGTGTGTGTGTGTGTGTGTGTGTGTGTGTGTGTGTGTGTGTGTGTGTGTGTGTGTGTGTGTGTGTGTGTGTGTGTGTGTGTGTGTGTGTGTGTGTGTGTGTGTTTTGACAAACTGCTGCTGGCATTAACAACGTGTCTGCTGATGATAAGCTCAGATAAGAGGATACTCACTTGACAGACAATGCAATCGATGCCCCCCCCCCACACACACAGTTGCGCAGCAACTTCACTAACAATCACCGATTTACTGCCTCAAGGCACTGCTGCACGTAAACCACATTAAAATGCACACGCACCCCTCCCGGGCAATCATAACATGGTTTGTTAGCTAGAGGCAAACAATAAGGAGCCATTTTAATTTGTGTTAAACCTTCTGGAGAGGCTCAATTACCTCGCTGCATAAACACAACACTGGCTTACATCATAAAATGTAAGAATGTTAGAAATCAGAAGATTTTGTGTGAGTGTGAGTGTGAGTGTGTGTGTGTGTGTGTGTGTGTGTGTGTGTGTGTGTGTGTGTGTGTGTGTGTGTGTGTGTGTGTGCGCGCGCCTGCGATCAAAGTCTGTCCAGCTTGCGTAATGAAGCTGATTTTCCATTCCTCACTCTAGTTAACCAACTACCTTGCCACATAAGAAACAGGAACACCGTTTTGATTAATACATAACAGATGAACTAAACCTGGCTGCGACTATTCACTGGAAGCTATTGATTTGCTGAACGCCATTCAATCAGGCGGTACAATGTCAACCATCCTTTCTGAAAGACTTTCATATGGCCTTGCTGAAAAGCTAGCATTCAGCCCTTTACAAAAGGGTTCAGCCAGAGTTGATTTGAGGCGGTCGCCATCTTTGAGTGACTAACTTCACGGGGGGCAAAAGAAGTTTGGCTGAGAAACTTTGGCAAGAATAAAAAGCGAGCAGGATAAAAAGGGTGCAGGAAAATCAAGGATACCTGCTTAACTGATCACCAAAGACTTTATCTGGATTACTAAACAGAAGGATGAAATGGGCTTTAAGGAGGAGTGCTGAGAAGGTGTGGTGGTAGTGATGGAAGATAGGGGGGGTGAGGAAGAGAAGAAGAGGATGCTGTATTGGAATGAACAGAGTAGAATGATGGAAGGGCAATGAGAGAGAGAGAACATGAAGAAGGGCATCTTCAAGCCTCAGTGCCTTTTCTCATTTAGAAAGTCTGCGCGTGTGTGTGTGTGTGTGTGTGTGTGTGTGTGTGTGTGTGTGTGTGTGTGTGTGTGTGTGTGTGTGTGTGTGTGTGGTACAGGTATTACAAATGTTGTGGGGATCTAAACCTGTTTACACATTCACATTATGGGGACTTGTCTTTCTTATGGGGACAGAAAAGCAAGTCCCTGTGTGTTTGTGTCATCAGGGCTCAACCAAGAGGCTGTTTCCACTTGTTGCGATCGCAGGTATTTTTTATCGTCTGATGAAACAAGAATCAAAAGCAGTAATGACTCGTTCACACTACAAAAATTTGAGCCCCATCCAAGATTGGAGCCAAATTGGGCTTCAATCCTGCAAATCGGAAAATGCTGTGTGAACTCTTCAAAGACGCGATTTGAGAAATCTAATCTCCTCCTCCTCCAAATAGATTTCTAGCAGACTGAGTATGCGGACTAATCATGCGACAACTACAGTCATTCAGATAGCAGGACGACGGCGTAATCGGGGGGTTATCCTGGTGAATGATCACGTAGTGTGACCCCCACCACCTGTCGCCAGACAGTCATGAAGTGTGAACTGCACAGTGATTCTGACGACTTTGAAAGTCACATAGTCTGGCCTTGGCATAACTGACAGGTCTGGTTGTTCCTCGTCAGCCTTATCACATAATAATCAAATGAGCCACACATTGCAGCCTTTGAAACTGACACATTCATGCCCATCGCTGTGTCTGATGTAAGGAGGCGGAGAGGTGGAGAGCCAGAAAAGTCACACGCGAATAGATTGAGTGTAGAAAAGAGACGTGTGGGACGTAATCAGGTCATGTGGCAACGCCCATGATGGCAGCCTCATAATGTCACGTCTGTATGATCAGATCTTAAATATGTAATTGAAATGACCACCAGCGGCTGATACATCACTGCACTTTCACAAAAATCTACGGAGCTAAAAAAAAGAAAGAAATAATACTAGGAATTAGGGTTTTCACCATACAAAACAATACTCGATGCCACAGTAAAAAAAAAAAAAGAGGTCTTAGGCACACAGGATTATTAATTTACATCTACACTGCAGACCTAAGGATGGTCTCTCTTGTGCACTCCTACTTCTTTAATCCAACCTTACATGACCCCAGAATTTATGTGGCTTCAAGTGACAATGGAGTCTATCAACCAGCAATCTCTCCAGCACCTGTCGTGACAACAAAGCTTTGGGAAATAAAGAGGCAATGGGTGGTGAGAGAGAGAGAGGGACTCCATCAGTATCTTGTAATGAGCCCTCATTTTGAGGTTTTCAATGTGCACAGTTATTCTGAGTGATTTAATTGTGGGAAAATCATTTTCTGCCACCCGATTGCCTCCTGACATGCTGTGCGTGGCGTGTGTCTTTAATGAACAGCTCTCGCGCGTTACTGTGAAAGATAACTAGTAGCCGATCACACACCCAGGAAATAAAAGGAGGCGCTGAGGTATGAAGGGTAGGAATGTATGATGCCACGGGAGGAAGAAGAGACTAAAGAAAGAGAACAGAATCATAGGGGGGGAGGGGGATGGGACTGCAAAGAGCATCAAGTTCTGTCAACAGATCAGCACATAATCCAGATTAACAGTCGTTTTAGAGGCTTGTTAACTGTCGGAGTCAAGTGCAACAGGGAAGAGTCTCCACTACCTGATCGCATCAAGGAGCAGGAAACAGTAACTAAGAGAATCAAATTCTGCTTCAGAGGCAAACACTGCACAGCTTCTTTATCTGTGCTATATCAAGGTCCTGTGCGTGCGTGCGTGCGTGCGTGCGTCTACAGGCTGCCTCCAAGGTGTTCTGTCACAAAGTGGCATCCCAGACAATGCCAAATACTGAATTGTATAATGACCGAGCTGTCAGCACAACAATGCTACAAAAATACACGCCCTCGAGCTCGCACCCTGCTTACTGTTCTTACTGGTTGTCATGGTAAATGTGTTGACGTGTGTGTGTGTGTGTGTGTGTGTGTGTGTGTGTGTGTGTGTGTGTGTGTGTGTGGTGTGTGTGTGTGTGTGTTCCGGAGTCACGTTTGTAGCAATGCCCCATATTAAAATGTAAAAGCTGACATTTTTATTTCCCTTACTGCTGCAGACAGTTCAATCAAATTCTGATTTTTTTTTCTTTCTTGGGTGGGGGTGGGGGCGGGTGCACAAAAGGCTCACACAGACATGGTAACACTCACAAAATAGTCTTTCAGAGCTAAACAGCAAGAATTAAACAGACAGCTGCAATATTTTAGGGGTTATGTGCAACAGGAGGAACAACGGGGGGGGGGGGGCACACACATGGTTCTTAAATCTTAAGTTCAACTCAGTTGGGGGCTGAAAACTTCCCACGCGCAACCAGAGAAAAATGTAGACGCTGCCACAGACAGACCGACACAAAACACATCAATAGCATGTGCACAGACAAGACAGTAATGCATTGAGTGCATATTTTACCACATCCTGAGGCCTGTGATGAGATATAATCAGTCACAGACAGCTCCGTTCACTTCAGCCCCAACCCCGCTGCCCTGATAATAACCCCTCCCTCTAACCCTGCAGTGGAATGTGAAGTGTTAAGCTGTGCGGAGCTCCAAGGCGTGTCCAAACCTTGTTAAAACAGGCCTCTGCTCATTGGGGATCACAGCCAAGCAGAAATGATGCATAATGCAATACTCCTCTGGCAAGATTTCTCTGTTGCAAGATGGTGATCAGGTTAAACAAAACAAAACTAAAAAACTCACCCGGCTCACAACAAGACAAATGACCAAGCTGAAAGTGAAGATCCACAGCTGTCCACTGTGTTTACAGTCATTCCTTCCATAAAGTTAAATTGTATTTACTTTGAACCTTCATTAAGCTTGGGAGGACCACTGAGCATGGATTTCCTTAACCTGCAATATCATTTCATTTCAGACATACAAACTTTGTGCAGAACCAAATCTTTTATTCCCAAAAGTGACTGGGGGCTGACTGAAGGTTTTGTGGAAGGAAAAAGAAAACACGACACAGGACAATATGTAAATATAGCAGATTAGGTCAAATTTATAGTTCAAATATTGTAACTCTGCTCAGATTCATTTATTTTCAAGTAAACTGATTCAGGATCGCAAGTTTAGTGGTATAATCATCATAGTATTTGGAAATAATTCCTGGCGTTTGTTGGAGCTTGGCAAACAGGAGCAGCAGATGGTTGCGGAATAGTACCATATTCAGAGGGTGTCAGGTTATTTATTAAACACAAGAAAACTGATGTATGGGTTCCATGTTGCAATCTCCAGCTCATTGGAACTCCACAGAAAACGCCAACATTTGCTGAAAGACAACAGCAGTACTTTATCCTGATGGGAGTATGATCTTCAGCAGGAGCTCGGGGGCAAATATCACACACCTCTGCTGCAAAACTCCCGCATGCACAAACCCAGTTTCTTCACATAAATCCTACCATTAGTCAGCACAAACCCAAAGGGGCAAAGAAGTTGAGCGGTTTATAGGACGCATTGCATCAAGAGGTAACATGCAAACAGCCCCTGCTGGGATGTGGGCCGAGAGAAAAGGAGACAGCAAAAGCAGAGGGGCAAAAAAGAGGAAGAGACAAGCAAGTGAGAGGGCAGAGAGGAAAGACGTTGCCTTTCTTCCTGCTGTGTCTTGTTTCCGTCAATCCCTCTGATTTACCAGATTGAAAATCCTTGAAAATGTACAGTGCTTGCAGCATTACTAAGCAATACTAAAGAGAGTGAAAGAGGGGGAAGATGGGAAAGTAGGTAGCCCCCACATGAGAAGACTTCTTCTGCTGGGAAATGTGCTCATTTGCTCTCAGATGACAGAACTGATTTCCCCTCTTCTATACGTCCAGTGAATATGAACATACAGTCAGTCACTGCAAAGCTTTGTTATGTTATTGTTCTGTCTTAATGAGTGTCACTTAGCAACCACAACTATGCACCAAGAGGCGGGGATCGGCGCCCCATTTACTCTCACACAAATCCATAATGCACAAATGTCATGATATGTGGTCATCAGTGGTATGCAGGATGACTTCTGGAGTATCATCTACAGCTTCATTTTAGGATGACAGTAAAGCCAATGTTGCACAATGACCACGGAGACAGAAAAGACGGATACACAGACCCTGCTCACTGCAGGGAACAGATTGCATACGATCGTCTTTGGTGTATAATCTTAACTTCATCGAGGATTTAATATTAAACAGATAGACCGATTCTTCAGGACTTCTTCAGGAGCTTTTTGTGTCTACTTCTTTGGATTATATACAAGTGTGTGTGTGTGTGTGTGTGTGTGTGTGTGTGTGTGTGTATTTAAGAGTGTCTGTATGTAGGGGGAGGGAGGTGTGCAATGCCACATATATCGAGTGCGAGGTCAGGTTTGCAGTTGCCATGCCTACAACATGCATGCGCAAACAGAGAGGCTACAGAAACACACTGCACGAGGCCACGCAGCCTTGACTTTCCCCATTTCCTGACTCGCCAGCCCCGCAGCCATCTACGGTAGCCCAAAGGTCAAAAAGCTCATCATTAAATCCCGGCCTACACACTCTCTCTCTCTTTCTCTCTCTCTCTCCCTCCACACTGGTAAATATTTAATCAGTCCTGGAAACACTCAACACCAAGGGTGCGCTGAGCCCTCCTACTGATTAACACACACATGAGCAGAAAGGCGAGGATGCGCTGCTCGTGCAAGCCCGTGGTTAGCGATTCTGAGGATAAAGGGAGCTCAGCCAGAGATGTGTCGGATCACACTTCACAGAGAGCCGCGGGCGTGTGATCATTTGATTCACAAAAAAAATCCTTCCCAAGAGAGCCAAAGTGTGCGTCTGAAGTGCTAAGTTATTTTGCCACTTCCTCCTTTTTTTGGCAACCTGCACGCTGTGTCTCTCTTCAAATCACAAAGAACCTAAACTGTGTGACTATGTCGCGTCTGCACAATCGACCCAATTGGAGGGAGAACTATATACGCCAGGGCGGCCTCCTGTTTTCTCTCCTCTCTGTACTTTGCTTCTGCAGTCTGCAATTTGCTCCTCCCTCCCCTCCCTCTCCACTCTTGACAGGTCCCTTGCACCCGCCTTCGCTCCGCTGTGCCCTCGTGTCACTTCGCTCAGCACATAGCCACAGTGAAAAGCCATTATGTACATTAGGGACTACAAAAAAAATAAGTCACCGACACCAATGGAAAAGGCATTACGTCTTTCTGCTGCCTGCCCTCCAGCTCAGTAGGCGGGAGGTCATACTGGAGTCACGCCAACCGTAATGAAAACACGCACGCACGCACGCACGCAGGCACGCACGCACGGCCACACTTTACTGACAAACAATAAAGTGTTTTGAGTAGGAAACGATAACCTTGTGTATTTGAGAAAATAATTTGCTTTTCTTTTTCTTCTGTGACAGTCAGTGAAATATCTTTGGGTTTCTGGAATGTTGGCTGTCAAAGAAAATGTTTCAGGCATTTGTTTTGTTGAATTATTTGATAATGAAAGAATTCACTTACATAAAAAGTTAAACTAAAATCCCCTTGTGTAGACTCTATCTATCCATCTACCGAGCATATGTACAGTTTCTTCCAAAGTGGTTAAATGCTTATTTCTCAGGGCCCAAGGGCATGACTTCAAATTGCTTGTTTTGTCCAACAAGCAGAGAAAAACCAATAGAATTGTATTAATTTTTTTTATTTGAATGTCATTCTCTCTTTTACACTGCATGGAGACAATGGGACCTTGAAAAACCATTTAGGGAAAAGGAGGATCAAAATGGTTGACTTTCACGGGGGCTTGATTAGTCGTACCAATTGACAGAAACAAATCAACATAATAATTATGATGATCAATCGAGGTAAGTTTATCAAGCAAAAAAGAAATTATCTAGAGAATTTCCTCTTGGTGTTGGGCGGACAAACCTGACAGATGCCATTTTCCATTACCAATCGATGATAGTCATCACAACGTTGAGCCCAGCATTGCCTCGACCACCTGGTTGGGATCAACTGTACAACATTATCAAATGTGGTCACTCGAGACTTATATATGAATGGTGCAATTTACTTGCAGCCCTCGTCGGCACCAGATAACTACCTCGCTTCTTTCTGTTTTTATGAATCCCGCTTCCTGAAACAGACGACCCCCCCCCAAAAAAGGCTTTAAAATAAAAAGACCATAAAACCCTGCGACGAGCCGAGCCTCAACCGCTGCGGTCACCTTTACTATCAGGTTAATGGCTCAGAAAAAAAGCATGGGACGGACAAAGGCAGCACTACTGGCTGAGTAATATGCAGTTGCGTTTTTATTAAATTTTACACCATATGAGGAGTCGGGGGGCGAAATGTCAGGAGACAGTGGACGGATCAATCGTGCTGTGGATGTTTTCTCCGGGGACAGAGGACTGAGTTAACCTCACCAACCCTCACACACCGAGGACTATACCGTCACCTTTTTTAAACCTATTTCAGGTTTTAACATTCAGCCAGCAAAGGCACGTACTCTCTCCCTCCCTTGGTCTCTCAATTGTTACCTTTATGCCCTCCCCCGCACTCACCCTCCGCTCCTCCCATTAGGTCTGCTGGAGCCAGGTAACTCCCATGGCTGGAGTAGATAACAGCAGCCATTATCAGATTCCCAGCATATAAACGGCAGCTCGGCATCGATCATTGCCCTGCCTGCATGGTGCCAGAGCAGCCCGGGGACAAAGTCTCACCCCTGTGCACGACAACAACCCGGATCTAAAAGTGAGATGTATATATTTGAAAAGGGTGTTTAAATTCTGCTCACTTATTCTCAACACAATGCCACATCCAGATCCATTATCCATTTTTAAAATGTTCATATTATTAATAAACACTGTCCATCCGTCTCTTTTGCGAAACATGACTCCTGTAGACTCCCAGACACACGGTCTGTTTGAAGGACATCCGATTTAACAAGATTACATAAATGATCAGATTACTGATAAATACTCCACAATCAATTAGCACAGCGTGTAATGTACATAATCACAACACTGCGCAGGCCTGAGCCATGATTGAATATTATCGAGCACAGTGATGGTGATGTGATTAGGGATGGACCAATCCGGTGCAGGAAGGATTGACATCACTGCCGATACTGACCCGGTTATATGGATCAGGTGTCCGCCATGATGTGAGCAATCCAGTTTCCTAGTGCCACTGTAAAACTTGGTGATTATCATCTGTCACAAACGTTGGCTACCTTTGTTTTTAGTGCCCCTGCAATCTCTGACCTCATGTTGTCTTAAACAAAAATGACTCCAAACTGGTTAAGGAATCAAAATCATTATAAAGAGGAAAAAATTGTCATGCAGAGCAAATTGCAATGATTGTTCGGTTTTGATTATTTCATGTGTGATTTTGCACTCACTTGCCACATCCTGTATACATTGATATTGGAAAATATTGTGATAATGAAGTCCACCTCTGATTTTTCTAATATTATTCAAATCTGTTTAAAAGCCTGTGGTCCTTTTTTTATTTGGCCATCAAACACTAGTGGCGACCCCCTGTGTGCTGCATCCTTTTACTGAAATCCCTCTTCTTTCTTTCCTTTTTTCTTTCCAGCGCACTCAGCTCTCCTCGGTTCATTGTTCTGAACTGGAAGAAAAGACGACAGGCTCTTCGGAGCTCTTTCCCTCTTGAGAGCGAGGACAGAAAAAAAAAAAAGGAGGCTAAGCAAGAAAGAACAGTTCCTTGTCTTCAGCTACATGACTAGAGCGTAATAGTCTACGGGAGGAAACAGGATCACGTTTCACGTATGCACAATAAAGCATAGAGGCCAGCCAGGAGGCAGAAAAAGGGCTGAGTCAATGATTCTCGGGGAGCGTGTGTTTCTGTATGTACAGCACGTTTGTGTGTTTTTGTCTCTGTGTGAGGTGTTAACATCCTAGCAGGATAGATGAGCACATGCAGCGTGCGTAACACTACGCCCCTATGATATTGACCCAGACACATCGCAGGACACAGAAGCCCGCACCGCTGCCTGATCGGCCTCACCAGACAGTGTTCAACGCATTAAACTCCGGCCAGCTAATGGCCTCCGAGGGCCGCCAATGCAATTGCTAATGGAACAAATCAATGCACGGTAACACATTTGCGAGCATGGACGCGGGGGAGCGCGGCGGCTTTTCGTGCCCTACCCCAAGTAGAGATGGGAACGGCTCAGATTGACGACTGACACAGGAATTTGTCCGGGAGAATACTGTTCTCTTCCCTGTGTTGGTCACGCAATGGGTGACGCAGTTCCTTTGAGTCGTCAGTTTTTTCTATAGTCATCACACTGTGCAATCAGTTTTAAAATCATAATGACAAGTTTAGGCCAAAAACATGTCTATTTCCGCTTTATGCTACATGGATATGAATTGGTCACCTTTGTGTATGCACAGTATGTATGTATGTATGTAGGTGTGTGTATGCTTTTGCATTTGTGTATCTGTGTTCCAGAGAAGCAAAGTACCTTGACAGCAGGTGTGACTCCGTCCTCAGTGGTGCTCTGCCCATTCTGTCAAGAAAGCACGAGAGAACCAGTTAGTATGTGTAACAGTACATTTATCGTATATGTGTATGTGTCTGTGTGTGTGTGTGTGTGTGTGTGAGAGAGAGAAAATTTACTAGAACGAGAGATAGAAAGAGAGACGGGGAGACAGAGATACAAGATAATATTTGCAAGATTGCGTGGGTGGCAACAGTCCATTGTATCAAGCACTTTTCGCCTCCGCTGGTAAACCTAATAATCTAAGGCTGACACACAAATGCACATCCTTCATCCGTTCCCCACTAGGTGAGTCTTGTTGAAAAGGCTAATCATTGTTATTTGTAAAACAATGGCTTGCCACTGGTGATTCAGAAAAAAAACAACACGATGTTCATGGGGCAGAAGAAGTGGGCGGCTAACACTGAACAACATTACAAGGATTATATTGTATATCTCTTGCACACAGAGCAAAAAAAAGAACAACAAGGAGAGTGATGAAACAGAGAATGAGGTGATTTTGTCATTTTTAACAAGCAGGGGTAATGATGATGTCATGTCAAAATAGGATCACGTGTTGGTATACATGGCTACATATGGGGCAGACAGGTGCTGGAACTAAAACACATCATCAGTAAGACGAGCTGTCGAGTAGAACTCATGACATCCAATAGGATGTTGAATTTTATTTATTCCCACCAAAGCAAGGCCTGCAAGGCCTCTAGCCATACTGGAGGCTGAAAAACATGAATGAATTTAATTAATATTAGATGCACTGTGCAAAGGGAAGTTTTTTGGTTTGTTGTTTTGAATCCATTCATCCATTACCAGTTGTGGTCCAGATCAACTGACTTTCAAATCCTAACATGGGTCAAACTCTGAAAACTCAGGATCCTACATTTTCCATAATGCAACTCAACCTGCAACCGCAACTAGTAAATTAACTAAGTTTAGTCTTGCGCCACTGATGGATGTGACAATAAATCTCTGGTGATAACTGACTCCTTGCACGGATCAAAGAAACACTCCTGGGCGCAGAGTCAAGCAATTTGGCCGAAAATGTGAGAACAACCAAAATAAATCAACTTCCCCCCCTTTTCCGCTTCTAGCTTTGTTTTTCCATTACAGGAGGGCGACCCGAGGCTGTTAACTTCCTTCATGCCCTCTTCCTCCTTCCTCTTCCTTTAGACTACACAAAATAAGACAGGGAGTCAACACAATGACAAGCAGTGGCCCTAACAATCAAACACTAAACCTCAAGGGTACAGAGCGGGTGGAGATCCTGAGGGGGGCAGAGGCAGCAACATCTGAGTTAGTTTACTGGGCTCAAAAAGAATGTCTCCTGAACATAAAGAATGCAGACTGGATCTAATTAACTTTCACTGTGATACCCCACAATACATTCTTGACTCCATTTCAGGTTTGTATTTGTTTGGGCAGCTGGATGTTTTTTCCCTATATGGCATCAGCTGTATATTGGCTGCGTGCTACAACCACTGGGATTTTTACTAGAGTATATATATATATATATATATATATATATATATATATATATACACACACACACACACGCACATGCCGGCAAATTTATTGGCTGAAGTAAGTGGCCTACATATATGATGTTCGATATTTGCTGATATGAAAACCGATACTGAAAATTATATATATATATATATTATAAAGAATATCAGCCGATATTTCAATATTCAAAAACTTTCACTGCCTAAAACCCGGAATGATTAACTTTAACCAAACGTTTTGTATTGTCTGAGCTCCAACGTGACGTGGAATACGAGATGTGGAAGCAATTAAGCAACCAAGGGTGTGTTCCAGCGGTGAGAATTTAAAGAAAGACCCAGAGGAGTTGCGGTGTATTTTGCTGAAATGAACTTGGCAGGCAAATTGAATCTCCCTTTAAGGAACTCAGTATTCTCACTTCCCTCGTTTGCTCCACTTTCTGATTCCCTCCTTTTACTTATCTTCCCTCAGTAAGGGGTATGTGGTGTGGTTTCGTTTAACCCAGGGTGGTGAGGACCAGCAACGGGAATCCAAAGTGAGTGAGTGCAACTGTCGGAGTGTGTGTGTATGTATGTGTGTGTGTGGTCAGCAATGCCTTCCCGTCAACACATTTCTACCTCATTAGTTCTGCATGGCTGATCCAAGTGGCCCATTTCATGGTGCTTTCCCTCCCCTGTACTTCCTCAATGAGCAATGCTTTGTATTCACCGCCGGTAGTTGAGATGAGCACAAACCAGGAAGCGAATGCAGGTGACATGTTCTCAATTTCTGCCGGTCCATAGATGCAGCCCCGACGTTTTTGAGCCAAGAACAGGCCAGCAGCGTTTAGAAAGTTCTGTTTTAGGTGCTCAAAAACTCTGCAGTAGTCTGTGTCATGTTTTAAATGTTGCAAACAGTTTAGCCCATAGCCTGGTTTGAGTCTGGATATGCTCAACGGAACATTTCAAAGGAAGAAAGTTTGTGATCGTGACTGCGTTTGAAACAGATTGCAGTTCACAAGAAGACGTTTACAGGCCACAAGCATGCAGAAAAACCTTCCAATCTATTAAGGAACCAGAGTCCGACGGAAGAACGTTTAATTAGACCGAGTAAACCATCTCAGAGCGATGTTGGTGTGTGCATTTGATAGATAAACCTGTTTGAACAGTGTGATAAGAACAATGCTGCCCTGTAACTAGGCAACTAAAAAAAAACACTTTAACTGTTCTTTGTTGGGGTCTTTGTTGTCATCTCACCTGCCACTGAGTATTGACAACGGATCACATTACTAAGGGCCTCTTTTGGTCAACGCCAGAAAAAGGAAGTAGCTAGTTTTAGTTTTATTTTTTTTTTAGTCTGCCCTCAAAGGTTTCTGCCTGACATCAGCGACAATAAAAGTCTGGCGGGAAGAAATCTGCTCCACTCCCCGTAGGTAGGACCGCAAATTGACAATACGCAGCCTCTGTTTCCAGGAATGATTAACTTTAAACTCCAAAGGAATGAGAACTCACTTTCTCGCAGCACCTTTCAAGCAGAAGGGTTTTGTTATCACATGCCCACCCGGCCCGCCTACACTACCACAACCCTGCTCAGGTGTTCCGCAGGGCACACCCAGATAAAAACTGCAGCCGAGCCTACACGCACGGAGTGAAGCGAAGCGCACTTACATAAGTACAAGCACAAGTACTTGAGTGTACACTGCTGACCGACCACACCTGGCTAACAAACACGGCATGCATTCCTCTCATTACCTCCACTTTCTCCTCTACACATCCCACATTGCGTAATGGAGAAAAAGACTCCACGCCAGTTGTACCAAGTCTCTGTGCCTCTCCAACATCATCTAGGTTTGCTCGGCCCTGCTCTCTAAACCCTGGCTTGTGCAATCCTGCTTGCAAATGCATACACTTTTACTTTGAACTTTGCCCCCTCTTTTGAAACATAAGGAGGGCATATAAAGCACATTACATGACAGTATGGAATGGTTTGAAGCCCCTGCTCAATAGACAAATTTAAATCTAGACTGGGAACAATATTTTTTACCAAACATTGCTTTGACATCACCTCACTTCATCATCTATGTCGTCTAAGGGACAGGAGAAGGCGCTGTTAGAAAGGCTTCTGTGCGAGGGCGATAGTTCAGGTTGAAGAAGTGAAAATGGCAGGTTCACACTAACTGATAAGTTAGTGTGAACCTGAGAGGTGAAAGACTAGCAATGAAAATATTGCATTTTTCAGGATGGTCTGGCCCTATCCCCTCAGAGGCATAAACCCAAAAAATCTAACCAGCATCATTTCATAATTTCACAATCACCTATGTGGATCAATGAAATGAGCCTAAGTAACAAAGTGACACTTGAGTTTAGTTTTGGCAGGGAAGGGATTTTCCCTTTTTTTTTTAAAACGATCAAAAAGGAACGTGGCTCCATGTGGCATATCGGCAGTGAGAGACTGACCGCTAAATACTAGCAGAACTAAGTGTGATTCAGATCTTCAACAGCAGTGACCAATGCAGGAGGTACAGTGCAGTGACTCAACTGGGACTGGATGGGGTTGATTTGTTGGCAGTGGCTTTATCACAAGGGAGTCACTGAGGATTAGTCCAATCACGACAGACGTGGTCTGATGGCGAATAAAAAGGCCTTAATTACATTTTGGGGGGGGAAAGCTCTGTTTGCACATTTATTGAAGGGTGAAGGGGGGGAAAGTAAAACTCTCATCAGTCAGTGTATCATAGCACGTCTAGATGAGGATAGTGTTCCTCCCTTCCATCCTCCAGCTTCCAAATCTGCCTAAAAGTGTGTGTCCCTGTCCGTCCCATCTGTTGATATGACTAGTTAAGACTCTCATTGCTGTGCCTCCGCTTTTGACTCTCCCAACATGTTCGCTGGCATGAGCACCCAGTTTCACTTGCTCTTTATGCTCGATCAATCTGAGACCCGAGCCGACTCCCGCTCTCTGCCATCGGGAACCAGAGTGCGCAGCTGACTGGTAGCTTGGTGACGGAGACAAATGGCACCGGTCCCATCCCGACTGGCAGGGACGGGTGCGATCGAATGAATAACAGATACTTGATTTCGACGGGGCAGATGCTGATACATAAGAAGAAAAGTGATTTGTCCTCCTGATGCACACAGGCTGATATTAACACACATATACTTCGCAGGCTCTGTGCCACCATCTGTTTAGCTCCCCAGCCAACTCACGAGCAGCAGCAGAAAACTGTAAATAGTGGAGTATGCTGAACTAACTAACTATGTCAAGATGACAGCGTTTTTTTTTAAATGACCTGAAGTGCTTCTTTCTGCTCTAAAAACCAACCGCAACAACTGCATCTCTTTCTCTCCATCAATCCAGATTTTCAGCCTCCTTGATGTAAGTAGTGGTGGTACGCTTCTGATTAATCGCATGGCTTGATGAGTTAAGACTCATTAACTTTTCGGCAGTATTCCATTAAATATGGCCTCAAGTTTAATGAGAAAAATCCAGTTTCTGAGAATCACGACAGCCATTTTTCACTCACAATTTTGTTTCGCAAATCCTTCCTGTCAGAGCTATTCATCAGCGCAATCAGACATTGGCAGCGTAATTCAAAAGAGCCTTTTCATACAGCTAGACAGACTGTAAGGGTTATATTAAAGGGAAAACAGTAAGGGACATTTTCTAACCCTCACCCTATTTCTGCTCATAAGAACCATAAGGTTAATGATGCATTTTCACCAAGCAACCAGTCTCCTCGAGAGGCAATTGATGAGTTCATGAATAATGATGCGGCATCATCAGAATAATAGGATCTGGACAACATTGGGGCGGGGGGGGGGCACACAATTCTCTCGCTCTCTCATCCGGTGTTCTGAGGTTTCCTACAAGGAAACACTGTGTCGATAAAGTCATCCTCTACTTGCCCTGTAGTCATTAGACACGTAAATCATAGTTGTCTGATTATAAAACACACAAGCCGAATGACACTGGTGGCAACAAGTGCAGGTGTCATCATGTTTGCACCACAATCTATTCGCACGGATAACAAAAAGGAAGGGGCCCCCGCTGAAGACAGCTCTCCACTGACACTGAAATGAACTGACGAGTGAACAGTGAACTGAATTCGAGGTGGTGCAGCTCTGACAGCTCAGCCTGTTGGCTCATATACTCTAATGACCCCTGCCCCTGTGGGCCCCTGGGGGCCACTTCACAGGTGAGAGCAGTGACAAGACAGTGAAGACGAGTGTGTGTGTGTGTGTGTGTGTGTGTGTGTGTGTGTGTGTGTGTGTGTGTGTGTGTGTGTGTGTGTGTGTCCTTTTATATCACTTTCACCCTCATGAACTGGAGCTGCTCCAGACCAAGAGGGTTAAGTGGAATTCTAACTAATTAAGAGCCATTTGAAAACCAATGATGGGGAATGAATTAACGAATGAATGAATAGTTTGTTCTTTGGGTGAAGACGATCAAAACAGGACAAACTCCGAGTGTATCAACGAGGGGTGTCCTCCGGGGAGATTGACAGCCCCAGTCATCACATTTTGAGAGCTGGCCTGATTCATTTGAAGAACGCCGATCATACACTGTGATTTATTTATGAAGTTGACTCGCTCCCAGCTACAGTGAGTGAGCTGCGAACAAGTCTTAACTAAAACCAGCGGAGTGGGCCCTTGGAACTACACAACTTTAAATTGAGGGGAGGATGTGCTGATTATATATATATATATAATTTTTTTTATCAAATCACGCCTTGTTCCTACGATCTTTTCACCTGCAAGCATCAAGTCAAAGGAAATTCGGCGCTCGTTACCTCCGCGTCGAGCTGCACCAGTTCCATCGTGGGCCATGGCTCCGCGATCTGTGCAAGAGGCATTCTCGCAGGGGTCGTCGGTTTCGCCCCTTCCACGCGGCGGCTCGGAGGAAAGAGCCCGGGTCGCCCGCCGGTTCCCCGTCAAGTGCAGCTCGCTCCAAAGGTCCCGGGCAGCGCGGGCTCCTGGACTCTGCGCTCCGGCGAGACGAGGCGACGCGCACGCAGCCGCCGCGCGCACCGAGCCCGGGGCTTCACAAACAATTGTAATCCCTCTCGGCCGCCGACCCCGGCGTCGCTCGGCCCCTTTTGCGACGGGCAGGATGAGAGCACACCGACACAGCGCCTCCGCTGCGTCCAGCGTTTACGCGCGTCGGCTGCTTTCGGCGTTTGCCGGGGCAAGAGGAAGAGGAGAGCGGTGCCCAGCAGTGGGATCCAAGCGCCCGCGACCTGGGCTGTGCAGGCGTCTAATGTGCCACTGAGATTCTGTGTTGTGTTTGCGGTCGACGTCTTCTTCGCGGCTTCTTCCTCTCCCTGTGCGCTTAGTTGAGATTTCTCCCGGGGCAGAAGGAGAGGGGGTGGTGGTGGTGGTGGTGGTGGTGGGGGGGGGGGGACCTCGCTCCGTCCGCCTGGTGGGGTTGTGCGATGCGCGCAGGGACCTCGCTGTGGCTCCGTAGTAAGAGCAGTCGCCAACTCGAGCTGTCATTGGCCAGGCTCCGACGGGATTTTATCCGGCCCCCCCCCCTTTTTTTTTTTCTTCTTTTTTTTTTCTATCCCTTGTGGTTCCGCCCAGGTGTGATCGTGCCACCGTCTGGCCGGAGAGAGGAACTGCAAATACGTAATGCAGGGCTGCGTAATGCCTGGCGTCAACGGACGGGCCCCTGCTCTGCGCCTCCATCGCGCAGCAGCAGGTGCACCACCAGAGGAGCACACAGACCTCGGCCTTCAAGGGAAAAGGCTGCCAGTCACCTATGGCAGCCAAAGAGCACGGAGGGAATATACGGCTGTGTAACATCTCCTGGTGTGAGATTGATCCCAAGAGGTGCAGGATGTCTCCTGGAGTCTGAAGTGGCTTTGCTTTTCCCAAACTTCTATATATATATATATATATTTATATATTTATTTATTTTTAAATTTACCACATCACCCCTTCCTCTCTAGGCCTAAAACAACACGCACTGTTGCACAAAGAAATCCCATAAAAGACAATACAATGATTTTAAAGAATAGAATAAACTAGACGTTGGGGTCGTGACCAGGGCGGTTTGATTTCGTCCGGACATTACGCCGTCGCTGCAGTCTTTTCATTGACTACTTTTACTGATCTTCAGCAATATAAATATATAAATAAATAAACCTCCACCCTCCACTTCTCTGCTTCATTCACTGCCGAGTGGATTTTGCTGTTGGCCAGCCTTGGTTACTATTGGCAACTGGAGTGCATCAAACGATCTCGCCGTGGATGGTTCAGATCCATTCTTTCTTTTAAAAATTCAAATTAGGGTGAAGGAGGCATGGCATTTCATAGAGGGAATTTTTTTTTTTTTTACAATTAACTGGAATGGAAAGTGGAACTCATGATTTGGTGCTTGTGTTTTTGAATGAGTGCTGCTTCTGGCTGCCACACTAGTAAAGCCTCTTTATCACACTAACCTGCCAATGCAAACGGAGCTTTGTTGCAGGTCAAACACAGATATAATCTGTGGAGGAAAAAACACACAACTCCCATCTTGTGCAATTGCTTATCGTGTTCTTGGCTTTTGGACTCTGTATCCAAGCTGTTACTACACAACACCTTGTCTGCTCACTCCAGACGAAAGTGTCTGATTCATTCACGTCTGAAGGCTTTACTGCTGTTTCAACACATTCATGTATTTTTTGTAACATATGACTTATATTCATGTTTTTTTCTCACTGGCACCTTCTCCTCCACATTTCAGAAGGACTGTGAAAGTCAATGGAGGCTTTCCCTTCAAAGCGTCGATGTGCAGCTGATTTATCTCCCCTCACAAATCCATACCACCCCACTGAAAAGGGTGGTTGGAAGGTGAGATTGTGCCACCTAAGGGGAGGGTTATCCATCATGCTCTCATTGCGGTTATCATATTCAAAGTCACTGTCCATCCCAAAGCTCACATTAACCCATCGATTTGTTTCTATGATGGATAAGCAGCTGCGGAAGGGAACACTCATGGCACCTCCTAATTCTCTGTTGGTGTTTGTTATTTAGTGAAGGCATGCAACAGAACACTGGTCCTCTCCTCTTCTCTTCTCTTCTCTTCTCTCATCTTTTGTCCTTGTCCATTATGTACAGGTCAGCTCCTCTTTCCCTCCAAGGATACCAGTGGATTGATGCTGGACATTTCTCATTGTTAATGCCTCCTCCTGTGCCGCATGATCAACTACAGCCTTTGATGAAAGTTTGATCCTGTGGCAAAAGTAAAAGGGTTCAAAAGAGAAAATGTATAGGTATGAATTAAAAAAGATTTTTTTAAAAGATGATCCGGAGGAATGAAAAGTTGTGTCAAAAGGCCTGGAAATCAATACAACTGTAAAAATGAGGGCCACTCGCGGATGGAAGGAAACGTCCCAATTTTAAAAACAGACAAACAGCCATTATATTGATTGACATTTTTCAAAGAAGTACAGTAATGTGCATTGCTACTGTGTCTGCAGGGAATCTCCTTCTTCTATTCCTGGTGCTCCAGTGACAACACAGATGACAGAGATGACTCAGAGGTGTCTCCCATCCATCGACAGAGACTCCAGGGAAACCCCACCCCCCACCTTGGACTAGAAATGAAGCATCATGGGAAAGATGACTCAGTCCAGCAGCTTGACATGCACAATGCGAGAGACTCCACCCTGACCTGTTGGGTGTAGTGATGCAGAAATGCAGTGTGTTTGACGAGGAGCTGTCAAACGCACGCCCTTTAGCTGAGCGGTGACAGAATAGATTTGACCGGATTTAGTCCCCAGACGACAGCCTGCAAATTAGATAAATGGATGCAAAGATGGCACTGTTGTTTAACCTCATTTGCAGTTGGAGCTGAAACCACAGAGGAGGAGGAGACGGAGAGTGATGTCAAGTATGCAGAAGAAGAAAACATGAGTATAACATCATAGTTCTCTCCTCTTTAAAAACACAGCATTAAAAAAAATGAGATTATTTTGTGAAATAGCAATTTGTATTTCTTTTCCCTGATTTATTTCTTCTTTTATATGACTCCCTTCAGGCGTAGTCACACTGGCATACACAGACGTGTGTATATTCTATGTTCATCTATGCCGGATGTTCCTTTATTTCTGTTCTGTGACTGTTGTGCTTGCTGTCTGTAGGCGATTTCTTTAATTTCTGCTCCTGGGTTTTCCCCCCACTATTTGGTTTCTGCTTTTTCAAATGTTATATAAAATAGTAATGGTATGATTTCCTTAATTACTGCACTTACAACTTGGTGTGAAAGTAAATCTCTCTGAGGAGGCAACTCAGTGTAGCTGACAATCTGTTGGAGTAACTTCACACAAAGTCTTAAATAATAATATTTTAATAACCGGTCCCCTTTACTTTCCCCTTGCTGCCTGCCATAACAAAGATGAGTAAACCTGAAATGCACCGAGTTTATCTGTCGAGCAAAGTGTTTAGTTAATCCAAGGGATTAATTTGTTGATGCAACACAGGAGCTAGGAATTTACTTCACTTAAAGTCAAGTGCATCCCAGCGCTTTAAAGCAACACATTAGATGCTATCTATCTGTACAACACAGATAGATACAGGATTCAAATGCTAATGAGCATGGGTATTCTCACTAGCCATGTAAAATTCATCTTAGTACAATTTACTTCAGTTCCATATTTAATAGTTTGGGTGGGTCAGGTTTCAGCGAGAGCACTTTCAGATCCTTGATGATAGTTGATGCGTAGCTGCGCTGAATAAGCTTCGTGTGTCTGCATTGCAAAGAGCAACGCCATCAGTCAGGCAGTGGCGCAGAACAAATGAATTAGCTGCTCAATCGTGAAGCACTGCTGTTTATCCAGTCTCCGCTGACTGACTATGGCATGATATTGATGATATTGTATGATTCAAAATTCACTCTGGGCCCGTGCCTGTGCAGAGATGATGAACAAAGAGTGTTATTGTATTTCAGACATCAGTGGACTTATCATTTGTCATAGAAATGGGCTGACGGGACAAGAGAGTGTTATTGATCCATGAAAGAAAAGGAAAAAAAGATAAGGAAGGGGAGAGAAATGAAGACGGGCTGTAGATGTACAATGTAAAACACAGTGTTTCCCAGTGTTGGTTGTGAGGTGCAGTCTTGTTCCTCTTAATCACAGCAACAGCTCCTAATGCAAAAAAAGGCATCTGCAAACGCCATAAACACGACTGGAGTAATGGGTGTGCTGTCAAGCAAAAGCAGCGTGTCGAGGCTTGAATCTGTTTCTCTGGTATTTGGGCTGGGCGAGACGACGGGGCCGAGCACACTGTCTTTACTGAACACCACCTCTGAGATCAAGTTCAGCACAAACAAGCATACGCTAACACATCATCATGGACATGAATCAAGCCATCGTGAGGTGCAGGAACTTTACAAGTCAATAAGTATGTCCAGATTCAGACTGTTTGGATCCATCAGCATTCACAAAACTCCTACTACTTCAATCTGGGGACTAAGTGTGTTAATAAGCGTTAGTTTTCCTGTTTAATTAGTTCTTTTTACTTAACAAAAAATAAAATAAAAATGATATATATAGATGTAAATAAGTCAAATCACACAGGTTTTAAGCGATTATAAACTAGGATTCTATCTCACATAATTGGTTTTAAAATAACACGATTAGATATCCGAACATATTGGCATGAAGCACACACACATATATACAGTATATACCACAGACATGGGGGACAGTGCCATTTCGCCTGCTGACATATACGAATCCCACGTCTCCCCTTCCTCTGTCTGTTTCTCTCGGTTGAAAGAGAGTTACAGCAGGGGGTGCCAGATCAAGGCAGTTCTTTTATGGCCGTAGCCCTTTCATCAGGCGTTGACCTTTACCTCTGCGGGGACATTCAACGACAGATTGGTTGCAAACTGTATAATATGAGACGTGAACAATGATTTTTGCTTCTTTCCCCCGTGATGCTCAAAGCATAGATGTCACAGTTCATTCACTAAAACCTTACATTTCATGGTCATGGGCATGAATGGAGCACACGCTGATTCAAAGATGTCGAAAAGTAATAGATTAAGTAAATTCAACGGGTTTTGTCATGACTCATATAGTCGCCTCTAAGAACTCGTATTACTGATAATAGAATCTTTGAACCCCCAAGCCGGTTATTGCTCAGCTTCTTTGTTATGATATTAAGTGCTGAGGGAGAATAAATAATAATAAATATACAAAAAAACATTGTCTTTGGCTGCTAATTCCCAAATAGTCTATGTACACGACACTGCATCAACATAAGATATAATATAATACAAGAATAGCCTCCTTGCGTTTTTCTCTTAAATCAAACACTCCATGTTTGTGCAGATATGGATAAATTATTCATGCACAAAAAACCCTCAAGTAGCACACATCGGACTTAACTACCGATAAGTGTTCTCATTGTGTAAAAATATTGAGCATAAATTAAATATTGATAAAGTTAAGGCAATGATTTCTTGACCTGGAGTCAAAGCAGTTCAAAGGATAAAGTAGGAAGCGTTCCCGCGAGAGCAGCCTGACCAGTGCACTTGGAAAAGAGGATTAGATGTGCTGGTCTGTGCAGGGGCGAGCAGGTTTCCTTTTCTTTTTCTTTTTTGCCCTTTAAGTCTTGTGACAATTGAACTCACCGACTGTATGGGAAAAACTTGAAAGAATGCATCAGCAACTGAGGGAGTTATGTTTCAAAAAATGCACATCGTCCTCTTTCCCTCTACGAATAGCACAAGTTGCTCTGTAATGCAACCGAATGCAACGCTCACCGCTCAGGAACAACAAGTTACGGCGGGAACCTCTCTGACTCCGCACTATTCTAGGTTATTGTTGTGTACAGTGAGTTACACTGTACAGGTGTTGTTGTCACACGTCCAGCCCTCGGTCCCTTCCACATGCTGCTGCGTGATCGCCACAGGCTCTGCGCCTTTTCCTTTTCTTTTTGGATGATGATGACGTGATTGTACATGAAAAGTATGAGGGAAGTTATGAATCCTTAAAGCTGCAGCACCTTTTACCGTTTATTCCTCCAGGTAAGCAGGGGGTGGGAGGAGGGGGGAGTTGGGACGGGAGGGAGGGGTCTTTGCTCCCGGTCGGGCCTGACTGTGTTCCTATTGGCTGACGAGCAGGGGGGGACTCTTACCTGTACCTGTGCGGAGGAGTGCCACTCGTCATCGTCCGGCTCCGAATCAGCGTCGACTTGTCCTTCCTCCTGCAGCGCGGAGTGGTAGAAGTCGGCCAGGAGGGCTGGAAGCTGGACGAGCGACTGCAGCAGGACTCCGAGCATGGAGCCTATAACGTCCTGGAGCGAGGAGCGAGTCGGCGAGTGGCTGCAAGGTGGGGATCATGTCTCTGTGTGTGTGTGTGTGTGTGTGTGTGTGTGTGCGCCGCACAGGTTCTTTGGCTCGGACGGCAGAGTCAGAAATAGAAGCGCCACACAAATCCTGTCGGAAGTGAAAGGTGGAGGTGGAATGAGGAAGTGGCCCGCGCGGGGAGAGGAGCCACAACAGTGTCACCAGCAGAGGAGCGGAGCGATCGGAGCCTGAACGTCGCGTCTCCACTTCCAGGCCGTGTTGCGTTCACGGGCCTGATCGGTTTAGGCTCTTGTATAATGACGTGTTTATTTATCGGCCCGAAGTTAATGTGAGCCATTACTAGTGGTACATTCACACGAGTGCTCTCTCCAAATACACTTGTATATACTTGTACTTCATTTGATTATCTCAATGCTAGTTTTTGCACTTCCACTTCCCGCTATTATTGTTAATAACATGTGATTGTATTTATTCATCATCATCATCATCATCATCATCATCATCAACAACAACAACAACATTAAGATTGAGAACATTCAAAACATAAGATCAGTATAAAGTATGATACCTTTACTTGACGGATTGAAGTACCAAACAGTAAATGAAACGTTTTTTTTTATAGCAAAGTACATCCTACATATTAATTCATCAATAATTATAATTATAATTAACAAATTACATAATAACATAATACTGACAGAGATCGTTATATTTAGCATGGACCACGTTTACTCTTAATACCTGCACATTTAATTTTTTGTCCATAATCTTTTTTTACTGAGGTAAAATATTTGAACACTTTTTCAACCACACGTGTAAAAAACACTTTTGTGCCCTTTGTGATTTTATTTTGAAGTTGCTATTGTTAAGTCATCACTTAAGAAAAACTTACAGTGACAAGAATTGATATTCGCCTTACAATATCAGTGTCATATATATGTACATGTATATATATATATATATATATATATTTTTAGCAAGTCAATTATAAATAAAACATCTATTCTTTCACACATCTAACATGGAACACAGCGGATGTCTTTTAAAAAAAATTTAATTTGATCTTATGCCTCTGTAAGTCCATGCTCACTCTGCATGTCTCTGCCTGTACCATGTGTTGTTCTGACTATGTGGGGGGTTTCCATCTGTACTTGTTCCTTGCATGTGTTTAAAGTGTTTGTGTACTGCGGCCAGGTCTGGATGCGCCCCTGCATCAGTACCCAGTCTTGGAGTGGCAGTTGACAGGTGTGGATCTGCTCCAGTTGACCTCTCAGGACCTGGAAAAGTTGGGAGTCCATAAGATCGGACACCAGGAGCTCATACTGGAGGCGGTGGAGAAACTCTGCTCCCTGGTGAGTGAGGGAGCTGAATCGTGTGTGCGTGTGTGTGTGTGTGTGTGTGTGTGTGTGTGTGCGCGCGCGTGTGTGTGTCTGTGTGTGTGTGCAATAAATATCCATGACAGCGCTCTGTGTATCCAAGGCAGTGTGTGTGTTGTTGAAGTAATGTGCAAGGAGAGGTGTGCTCTGGATATTTACTGAGTAGTCATCTTCCCGTGTTGTTGCTGTTGTGGAGTATTTGTCCTGACACTGTTTTTAGATCCTGCAGTTGCAGGATCAGAACCAGCAGATGTTGGAGAAATCCAGCCAGAATTCACAGCAGCTGCTCTTATTGCCATATAAGTCCAGCTTCACGGAAATTCCCAGAGCCTTTATAGGGAAATGCACAAGGTTTGAGTTAATTGCTTAACTTATCCCTTTATTTTCAAATCAAAACTCCCCCCCAGTCAAGCACATCTTTGGGAAATAGTTGGTTTATTTTTGTAGCAAACATCCAAAGGGCCAGTCATGCAACCAAAGCAGATTTCAAATAACAAAAGCTTGCACTTAATACTTTACATGTAAATTTCCTCAAAAGTTTGCAGTCATCTTCCACCTCCCCTATTATTTTCTATCCTCTTTTCCGTCACCTAATACATTTTCCAAAGTTTTAGGACACTTAAATATTCATGTTTGTGTGTGTGTTGGGGGGGGGGGGGGGGTGTTTCCAGAGTGGCCTCTACTAATTTAGCCGGATAGCACCAGGCAAGTTTCCAGCTCTGGTGGCGCAACAACATCAGAATAGAGCTCAGGCTACTTAAACTGCCTGTTGTTCAATTATTGAAACAACAGTTTCACAGATTGAAATTAGTTATTATATTAGTTGTAACAGCGTCAACAGTTCAGCCCAGTCCTGCAGAGAAAGCAAAACAAAAGTGCACTTCTGCAAAATTGTTTAACATGAGACGAATTCACAGAACCCATACATGTGTATGTGTATGTGTATGTGTACGTGTGTATGTGTGTGTTTGTGTGTGTGTGTGTGTGTGTGTGTGTGTGTGTGTGTGTCTGCTTCTCATCCTCTCCTCCCTGTCTGTCTTGATGCTCCGTGAAGTGCTAACACTGTGCTCATTCATAAAAAATAAAAAAACCTTTAGAAGCTCACATGAAACAGAGCAAACACATTCGAATGCGCAGTTACATAATTAACAGCCACAGCGTTGAAAGGGGCCATGCAAATTCATGAACACTTGTTAATAGAGGATCGTTCCGGCTGGTCGTCATGTAAACCTCTTGACCACCAATGAGTGGGTCACGACATTAAACCTGCCCCTCCTACAGTCGCCGCGCAGTATCCTGTCTCACGCCGACGTGTGTGAGTTCTCTGGGCAGAAAAACTGTGATAACAGGCTTATAAAAGAGACATGAGAAGCTCTGTCTTGTTAACCCTTCGAAGTTATCTCAGTTTTATTTAATCCCTCGCCACAGTTTGATTTGTCATCTGCGAGAGTAACGAGTTTGTGGTGCCTTTGATTTGTGACGCAAATCTGTGGGGTTTATTGAATATATAGTCTTTCCCCATGAAAAGGGATAAACAGATACCAGAATTTTAAAAAATGTGATAGCATGATACCAAAAGCACATTACTGTATGTTTTTTCGCCTCTGTTTCTCAATAGATTTTACAAAAACATCTATGTCAAAATATGTATCAATATCATGTTATAAAATGACGTATATGATGAGAGATGATACCATACCATACCATACGTATTGCTTACTTCTATGTCATGAAATACATTTTTTAGGTTAACTGTGATGAACTTGTTGACCTATCAGCATTGATAGGTTATGTATTTATGTATTTCCACATTTAGTCTCTCAAAAAGGAAAACATTTGTCTTAGTAGACACTAACATCAAAGGAATACTCCTTTAACAAGTCTCACGTGTGTGTGTGTGTGTGTGTGTGTGTGTGTGTGTGTGTGTGTGTGTGTGTGTGTGTGTGTGTGTGTGTGTGCGTGCGTGCCCTCTCTCCAGACGTATGGTATGGGTGGAGAGAACCTGCGGGGTCTGACAGAGAAGCTGCGCGCCGTCGCCCACACCCTCCAGATGGGCATCCAGAGCCGCTGGCGCCGCAACAGCTACGACGGACGGAGCGCCACCAAGCTGCCTGCCGGAGTACTGCAGGTTGTAGTGGAGCTCGTCACCTCCGCCAAAGGACTCTTCTTTCTGCTCAACAGGTTTGTAAAGAGGGGGCTATCTAACTTTTATATATGCTGTGCTTGAAATCCTGTTTGATCCTGCACTTATTTTTTCCACTCAGAAATGTTCTCTGCTGTGTCTTATGAAAATAGTTCCGGCTGTAGTTTTTGTTGCTGTGGTTTTTTATGTAAAAATGTAAATGGGAATGTCTTGTTTACATGTTGTCCCTAAAGTTTAAACCTGCTACATACAAGTCCCTTCTGTTTGGTGTCCTTTGTTTCCTCTTTTGTGATTTTACTTGATCCCTAATTCGTCTTTGTTCATTTTAATTACCTGTGTGAAATTAAATCTTTGGACTTGTTCACAGTAGGTCCTTCCAGTCTCTATCCAGACTCATTCAAAACACAACGCCTGTCTTTCCAGGTATCAGTTTCTACAGCTCAGTGGATACACTGCCACCAAGAACATCTTCGGCTACTGCAGAGAGCTCGGAGCAATCGTCCACAAGGTCGGTCCATTAATGGCTTTAAGGAATCAAGTACATACAACTCTTCTATGTCTGTCCATCTGCTGTTGGCCATCAAGAATTCGGTTTTACGCAAGTGAATTCTTTCTCTTTTATCTTGGCTGTGTGCAAGTTTTTTCAACGTTTTGCTGCACATGTGTTCACGTTTATCTATAAGAGGAACCACACATGACCAAACCATGTTTCTAGTGTCGTTGTCATGCAAATTAAATTTCCGAAGAGGAACTACAGCCTGTGATCAGCCCCCAAAAAGGCAACCAGAAAAACAGAAGCAGGAACACACTCCCTGTTCCTCAGTTTAGCTTGAGTAATGCATTCTTTATCTTTTACATTCCTGGCATATTTCAAAGGGGGCAGTAGGTTGAAGATGCTCAGGTTTGCAGGATTGTCAAAGAGGAGAGCTGGGGTTTGTTTGTGTTTACCCCTTCCTTCATGATGGGAGGGAAGTTGGCAAGGAAAGGCAGGAGGAAGAATATTCATGCCTGGGTGAATGTAAAGTGGTTAAAAAAGTTTTTCACGGGCTGCAGAAAAGACAGGCCTGGATATGTTGTAGTGCCTAGGGGAGGCAGGGAGGGAGGGAGGGTGGGAGGGAAGGGCAAAGGGAGGCAAAGAAAGAAGGAGGAGGCTGAGAGAGGGATTGCACCGCCACTGTTAAATTACCTTTGACTCCTGGGGGAGTGTGTGTTACTGAACACTCCGCAGAGAGCAACAGGCAGAGAGAGAGAGGGAGAGAGAGGGAGAGAGGGAGTGTCTGAAACGACACTGCAGTGACATTAGAGATAAAGAGCATGAAAGAAGGGAAGAAGACGTGGTGAAGATGGTGCCTCAGAGATAGCAAGGGAGTGACGTTTAATGAGAGAGAGACAGCATTAGGCTCAGCAAAGCTCTGGGTGAAAAAAAGGCAGCTCAGTATTTACAGGAGTTTATATTTAGCACTACTATAGCCAACTCTGGACGCCTGCCCGGCACGACAGGTACAGTTTACACCTCTTTGAATGGATTCATCTCCACAAAGTGATGATGCTTTTGCTGCTTTCCCCCCCGCCACTATGCTTAAAATGACCTAAGTCTACTCTCAAGTGTGTTTTCTGTTTCGTATTCAAAGTTGTTTAGACGTACTGTAGTCGCCATATGGGGAATTGTCTGAACCAGATTTTGCAGTTTCACATGTTTCCAGTTTCACGACTCCTGCCATTCACAGCAGTCACAACAGGCCTACGGGACTATGGTGTCGGTCTCTGTGTTGGTGTCAGTAACATCGTTCTCATGGAGGGGAAGGAAGGAAGTACGATTTTCAGAGGAAGATTTAGCTTGTTGACTCTTGATGGGATGTTTTTGCCACGACGCAGTGAATCACATTTGGGCATGCAGACTTGTGTTTTCATTCATTGAGTATTTAGCGAGTGGTATGTACGTTAAAACCTCCACAGCTTTTGTTGTTGGGCCCTCTCAGAGGCTGATCATCGTTTGGCAATGAGTGGCCATTGTTTGCTCAATTCCTGTTTTTGAATTTGGGCTGTTTGTCTGCATGCAGGTGTTTTTTAAAGGTGAGAATCAATGTCCATAAAGAAGTAGATTTACACCACGAGCATGTTGTCCACTAAGATCAGGGGTTAGGTAAATTAGCCGACGATTCGCTCACTTGTCGTCGGCCACTGAAGTAAAAGCCGTTGGACGGCTTTTTTTTTTTGGACTTCCCCTGTTCTCTAACGTCACCCATTGAATGTGTTCAAGGTTTAGGTTACCTCAAAGTAACTAATGCCATTCACGACACAGCAGCGGTAATGAATAGGGTAGATGCACATCTTTCTTTTTTGCAGGTGCAAGATTTATTAATAATAAAAAAAAAGAAACTTGGCAGATGAGCTGAAAGGTCAGTTTTGAGCAGCTGCTTAACAGACCAGAGAAAATGAAGAATCCTCCAGCACAGGGGTTCAGACTTCATCCATCCAACTGTCGTCATGGTATTATCAACCTGCCGGCTGTGCAGAAGAACACATAGTTTCTCACACACACACACACACACACACACACTTGTAGAGTGTACTTTACAGCCGAGTCACATTACATCAGCGCGTGTGTACCGTACCATAGCAATCACATCAAAAGCATTGCATCTACCCTATAGCCTATGCAGATTTACACACTCACCATTGCAATGTAAGTTAGCTCCTGGCTAATTGAGGCCAGTGACGCCCTGCACCCGTGACATGTGCCGTGCTGTCAGGAGGCCGCAACTTCATCATCTGTGTCTTCTGTTTTTTTTTCTTTTTTGTTATGAAGAACTGCATTCACATTATCCACACCACATCTTTTGCATCAATGAAAGGCCTCTTATTTCCCGTTTGGCTCTGTGTGCGCGTTTGAGTGTTTGCTTCTCACACCCTGAGGGAAATCAAGGTCAGCAGTCAGCTGGTGCTGTTGGGATCCCACACTGGAGCTGTCAGGTCTTCCACAGCAGCACACACTCCGTCTGCTTTGAACCAGCTGAGCAGCAAGCAAAGTTCAGGAGAGAGGGACAGACAGAGAGAAAGAGGGGCAGAGGGAAAGAGAGTTGTCTATTTGAACTATGAACTTGGATTTTTCGAGCACAATGGACTTTGAGGCATTACGTGAAGGTATGTCGTATTAATGTTAGTTCTGTTTTTGTTACAAAATCTTACTTGCGCTCGAAAGTGCCTTGAATCTCCAGGTGAAAATATAACTAAGAGATTTTAATGTTTAACCTCTCCGGTTTCTCTTTGAAGAACAATGAGCTTCAGAGACAAGTCTGTGACTTCTTTTTTTAAATTTTTTATTGAAAGGGTGACATTTTGTTTTAATACTTAAGCTATTGTAATATTTAACAACACATGATAACAACACTCACAACACAATCGACACGTTCATCGATTCTGAGCTGCTCTCAAATGACTTATTACAGGCGCAGGGGGCAGAAAATCATAAGAGGCTTAAATACAAACAGGACAGGTTGGCAAAATAAGGAATGAAAAGGCTTCAGCCATGTGGGTTGTCAGAAGACTTCAACTTTTATTATGTACGGGGCTGAAAAAGAGCACAGGAGGAATCTAAAGCCTGGAGAGGAGTGACAGAAGCACGAAAGACAACATGGGCAGGAAATGAAAAAAAGGGGAAAAATGATAGTGAGATTTGGATGGAAAGATGAGGGGCAGGTGTGAAAGAGATCTAACATGGTAACAGTAGTCTCCCAGTCTTTTTATAGCAAGTCTGTGACCTGGTGGCAAATATCTAGTGGTGAAATCCAAGTGTATAAACAAACTTGCAGACATGACTGGACTTGACAAGACAAGGCTTTTGGCTCATAAGCCTTTGATATACAGTTTTTTTTCTAAATTGAGCCGCAGATAACAACAAGAAAGACATAAGAACTTACCCTGTTCATTAGTGCACTATAATCAACAGGCCCGGTTTGAACATGCACGTACCTTCATGTGTGTTAATGCATCGTTCTGTGTTAGTTTCAGCCTTTCTCTGTGTGTGTGTGTGTGTGTGTGTGTGTGTGTGTGTGTGTGTGTGTGTGTGTGTGTGTGTGTGTGTGTGTGTGTGTGTGTGTCCATGGCTGCTCACATTCTTGTTGTCTCCTTTTTCCTTTCAGAATGCTACACCCACATAATAACTTGTCTTTGTCTCCTAGACAACTATAGAGAGAATAGCTTTCAGGCACAGAGCACTGCTGTAAAGTTGGCTCAGCCATCACACCTAAACACAAGCTCAACCCAATGCCTTTTTTCCTCGAGCGAGGTAGATGCATGTTACATTACAGCTATGACGACGCTGCAGGTCCCTGTCGTGATTTACACAAAAATGTATTTCTGTTAAGGTAACTTGAATCTTACTGCGGCACATTCTGCAGGGGGTTGTCTCGCTTTTGTCAACAGAGTCTGCAGCAGTTTCTTATCTTCTTTTTGTTCTTGTTTCGACACAAAGCTCCAAAAATCATAGTGAAATTATCATTTGGGTCACTAAAAGAACTTCATGTTTCAGCCCCTTGTTCTGGTTTAATAGATGGAGAATCGAATCTGTACAGATGGATGAGACCATTTACAAATCTCACGTGGCAAAACCCGAGGGGTTCCTGGAAAAAACAGTGTCAGTTGTTTTCAAGTGAACTATTTTAATTAATAACTTCAATGCTAAATGAATAGAAGTGTTTGCTAGTGGAGTGAGAACATGCTAGAGGCTTTTTGGATCTAAGCAGGTCTGTCCCATGCCAGTCCTCTCTTCTTGTCTCCTCTCCTTGTCCCTTGGCTTCCCTCCTCTTATCTCGTCGTCTCCTCTCCTCCTCACATGTCTCTGCCTCAGAAATGAAACATTGTGACGCATGCAGAGGCATCATATTCTTAGTAAACACACTAAGTGCATGTGTGTATGTGTGTGTGTGTGTGTGTGTGTGTGGTGTGTGTGTGTGTGTGTGTGTGTGTGTGTGTTTGTGTCTGTGTGTGTGCAAATACTTTGTAACTGCATTTGTATACGATACAGTATTTTGTTTTTGTTTAGACACACTTGGCATTTGTTAAATAACTCTTAATTACATCAGAAAGTGATGACATGTGCATACACCACGCCCTCCTCCCGGCATGACATCAGTTTCATGGCAGAAGTGTACCTGTCGCCCGCTTCACACACAGGAAGGTGTCAGTTCCTGTTCTGGCCTGAGTTGGACAATAAATGCAGAACAGGTTGTGGAGTTGTGCGGAAGCTTCCTGTTCCAAATGTCTAAGAAGCAATGGTGAGGTGCTGGAAAGAAAAAAAGGTTTTGACGAGAAGCAAAGGCAGAAGTGGTAGGGTGGTAGAAGAGGTGGCAACGAGTTTTAATGTCAGTTACTATTAGCACAGATGTCACTTACCATGTGGATCTGGTCAACTCTTGAGTTCAGCTTTTACCCACTTGCTTAAGACTGACAGGGAATCCTAGAGTGTCTGACCTCGGCAGAGTGACCTGGCTTCACAGATATTGAACAATATGTGTTCTTATCACTAATGGATCCGGTGTGTTTTCCACCACACTTGCAATGCTGCTCTACGATGTCGTTTTGTCTATTTAACTTTTGGATAAGATAAGATGAGAAAAATCAAGACATGACAGGATAAGATAATAAAAGACAAGATGAGATAAGATAATATTTTATTAGTGCCACTACTTTGAAATTTGCCATGGATTGCTAATTGTCTACAAACATGCGTGGTCCTCATAGGAGGAAGTCCCCTGACTTTGATAATCTTACTTCTGATGCAATTTTACTGTAGTCAAGTGTGTTAACAACCGTTGGATTGGTTTGTTGGTAAATTTGGTGCAGCCGGCCATGTCCCCTTAATGGAATAACTTGATATTGTTCAATACTTTTCTTCACGACCAAATGCCTGCAAAACTAACGATATTCCCACGAGCCTGGTCTTCTTGGGGTTTAGTGGTAAATAGCAAATGTATGCTGACGTACATAGCTGCTGGAATGGTCTGAAAAACTCTGTCTTGTGACTGTCTTTAGTTTCCTGTGGTATTAGCATGTGACGCAAACTACTTTAGGCGTCTGAAATTAATTCTAGATACATTTCCAGATGCATTCAATCGCAGAGGACTGTTTTGCACAAATATGTCTCGGCAGCAAGCTCTAATCTTTCTTCTAGTTAAGTTCCCTTTTCAATTTTTTGCAGTGCGGCGTCATATCCTCGGACAATATGACAATACAGCAACGTGCACAAAACAAACACGGGGCAGACTGGTTGAAGTGTTTCCTGCAGCAGTCATGACAGACACCCCTTCCAGTCATTTCCCGCTCCCTCCCTCCCTCCCTTGTGTCACAGCCTTTAATTAGCCCAGAACTCCGACCGTGTTCACCGTTGATCCCTTGTTACATTTCACAGGGATTAGTTTCCCCTTACAGTCCTTTATGTAACTCGCGCATCATCAGGCATTGCAGATTATCTTATATAACAGTGATGGTATGTGACTATTAGTCATATTCAAAAGTATTCCATACTGCACCTTCCTCTCCTAAACTCATCATTCTCTTTCATACACCCCCCCCCCCTCCCCCCTCCCTCCTCCCTCCCAGAAACAAGAGATTACACAGTTTACTTCCACTGTACGCAATCTATTAACATTGACTTTCTGCATGTCTGTGTGTGTGTGCTCTAACTGCACACATGGGCCACACGGACTGAAGAGTGTGTGCGCATGTGTGCTGGTTGGGGATTAGTGTGAATCCTTGGATTAGTTGGATTTAACACACCATTAGAGGTGTTGTTGTCCAGTGCCGCGCTGCCAATTTTGTAAACTATTTGTAATGTTTCATGACGGCTATTTATCTACTTGCCTCACGAGAAGCTGCTCTTTATAAAAGCCAGTTGAAACACAGCCAGAGGTTTAATTGGAACAATGCCATCTTTTCCCTGGTACCTGTGGCCTAGCTTTCACTTCCAGACTGATGCTGTGAGGAGGAAATAGGACAGAGTTTTGAGTCAAATTGTCCCAGTTCCACAAATCCATATCGGCATTATGTGCTGTAGGCTGCTTGTGTCATTTTGTTTTTTCCCCCGCTTTGTTAAACTGGTACTCTGATTCACTCATCCAGCAGGATACTACTGTCTATGAAAAGGAGAAGGACATCATCTCTGTAGTAAGTGGCGCTAATCAGCTTTATATTTACTAATGTTATTTTACTTTGTCTATTACACTTAAAATGTTGTTGTTTCCTTTGATTTCATCAAGGATGAAATGAGATGCTCTTGATCGTATGCCAAATTGATTTAATATGCATGCCAAACAGATCGTAGTGCCAACCGACTGTTCCTCTGAGTTAATTCTTGCTTCTCAATTCTCCAGTGCCGTCAGTTAGTGGTGGTGTGCGATCAGATCCTGAACTCCAGCGCCGAAGGGCTTCTTACCCACACTGCTCAGCTCGAGAGTGTTGACCTAGTGCCCGTGTCACCTGGCGATCAGCTGGTAAATACGTCCTCTTGGTCTTTCTAACTCTGACTGTTTACTATCAGATGTCGAGCCAATGAGATGTCATTTTTTTAATGTAACGTGTCACACACAGATGCAGATACTCTATATGATTTTCTCTGATTTACTATATTGAGTCCCAAGTTTACTGTGCCATTTTATACATTAACCGTAGTACATTAGTCTAAATGTAACTTTCTGATGTTAAAATCATACAAAATTTGAAATCAGAGGATTTAAAAATGCCTTAATTTAGTTTCTATTCAATCACCTATAAATGGTCTATTTGATAAGCTATAAGAAGTATGGGAGAAACTGTTAGTTGATTATTCAGTTTGTCAATCAACAGAGCAATAGCTGGCAACTTTTGATTACCAGATTGTTTAAGGCAATTTACTAGTCTCTGGTGTTTGGACTGTAATTTATACTTAACAAAAAACGTGAAGACTTTATCTTAGGCCCTGGGATATTTTGATGGCCTTTTGTCACAGGATTCTTATTTTTTTTGCATCTGTGCAGCATCTTCTTCCATATTTGAAATGGTAATGTTGTTCTTGCCCTGTTCTATCGCTTTCTTGACAATCAACGCCTACTCTGTGTCTCTCTGTCTCTCACTCTCTCTGTCATTTCCAGCATTCATTTTCTGCCTTCATTACTGCCTGGAAGTTTCCATCAGCATTTGGTTGCATTCATCACTTCTGTCATCTAACTCAAGGTTCTCTCTGAACCCATTTCTTTTCTTTCTAATTGCTTAAAAACTTACTTAGGAAAAACTCTTTCTAGTTATAATAGCGGCCACACATCTCATCTTCAGCGTGTTGTCTTTGCAGAAAATATGCATGTTTTTAGCCCCCTGTCATCACATCATCACGATGTAGACAAGCTTTGGTTTTGTTTGTGTTTCTCTCCGTGAATGCATAATCCCATATATCTGTGGGATGCTGCAGGTGTGTAGGAGGAGTGGCGCTTAGCTAAATTACTAGGTGTAGCTTTTGTTTCAGTGTTTCTAGTGCAAATGGATCATTTTTACAGTTGCACTTAACATCTGTGCAACAAAACTTGATTTTCCTGAACTGACAGAGAGGAATTGATTGGAGCACATCGGCAATAACAATGTCTGTCCTCCAAAAGATTGAGGGTAAATGGACCTGTAATCCGCATACACTGAATGTACAAAACATCATGTACAATTCAGGAAGTAAATATGAATCTAAATATAAAAGCACATTCTTTCCTGTTTCATTTTCCTCAAATTGAAGTGTGCACCAGTCACAAAGGAGAAGGTGGAGATTGCAAAATCATTTCTAAGATTTCTGACAGTTCAGATATGAATTGTATGAAAGAAAAGTGATTTAGCAAATTAGAGACCCAGCCGCTGTCATTGTGTAGATCAATGGTAAATGTCTGAACTGTTTGCATAGGTGATGATAGCTTACTACATTATGTGGTTGTGAAGTTTTCTCTGGTAATTGTAGTTCTAAAACCCTCCAGATTATTTACCAAGATGTCATCCAAACCCATAAAATATATTAATACAGTGGCATAATTATACTTAATAACTTTTATAAGCACTAAATAACATGTGATAAATAGTTTATAACACACTGTAATTTATCTGTACGCAACAGATTTTTTTAACAATGTACATTTTTGTCAAAAATAGTAACTTCTATTTATATATCATTATAACTATCATTTACTACACTGCCATTAATCTTCTGTTTATCCGCCAGCCTCCACAGATTCCTTATATTTGATCTGTTCTACATTATTGGATTAGTTTTAAACCATGTATTAAATGTATTCATGTGACTTATAAATGCTAAATAGGGAGTTAAAGTAATTTGACATCACTTTTACACTGATCTATATAAGATACTGTACATTTCATGACATTGTCATTGTTTCATAGCTACAGATTTTAAATGATTTAGTTCACAAAATACATATGTGGGGAAATAAACCGTACATTAACAAT
Organism: Scophthalmus maximus; assembly: GCF_022379125.1. Taxonomy (NCBI): domain Eukaryota; kingdom Metazoa; phylum Chordata; class Actinopteri; order Pleuronectiformes; family Scophthalmidae; genus Scophthalmus; species Scophthalmus maximus. The sequence continues at coordinate 9,375,772 of NC_061529.1, forward strand.
AATGTATCCTATGTTGTTTTTATGAGGGATGAGAGGAAATGGTTTCTGTTCCTTTAAATTCAAAGTTTAAATCTATCCGCTTTTCTGTTGTCATGTGACATGTATTGATTGTGTGATCTGAGGTATGATTAGTCGGATCTCCCCATTCTCATTATGAATTTGAATAATCAATCAGGGCGGGCTGATGGGTAATTACAGGCTAAACCATCAATACATCTGGAGACAGACATCAATTTTTCCACAGACAGAGCAATGTACATTATAGTGAACCGATTTGACTCAGTGATGTGACACGCTATATGGCAAAGCTCCTGCTACGTGCAGCTTTATCAGTCTGAAGTGTGTATAAGCCCATAACATCATTTCTCTTTCTCTCAGGGGATTGAGATAACGTCCACTGGCTCCAGTAACCACTACGTGACCGGCACCGCTGCTGAGGTCAGGGACTCGCATTTACTTCCTTTCTTTCACTGTTGACTCACAGGTCACACAGAGTCAAACCATCGCTGCAACCTCGGTGCGCTTAGCCAGTCCGTTGAAGAGCAGCCATGACTCACAACTCCAACCACAGTTTGCCTCGTCGTAAGAGGCCCATGCAAAGAGCAGCGGGTTACATCCCAAAGAGTCTGGTGCCTCACAGTGTTTCCGTTTTGTCTTTTTAAAAAGAGGCAGAAAGCGGAGACTTACGTGTCAGAGAGGAACACTATAACTAGTTATATCTCTGTCGTTCGCGTTTCTGCAGGATATTACACACCTGCAATCGCTAAACACTGACATTGCTCTCATCTGTCTGGCTCTGTTTTCAATTTTCAGTTATATAAAGCAAAAGTAAAGAAGGGGGATTATAAGTCAAAAAAACCAACACATGAACTCTCAATTGTCTTTTTGGTGAGAGAATTAAATTTTGTGTTTTTCTGTGCAGCAGGAGAATCAGTATACAATGCTCTCTTTCTCTACTATGAATTCTGCTTTTGCACAGTCTCGCTGTTCATGAAAGCATGAGTTCCGTACCAGGCAAAAGAAATCCCAGTGAAAGTACTTTTGTGTGACACGTTATTTTTAGCTATTGGCTTATCTTTTTTTGCTTCGTTGCTTTGTAATAGAAACCAATCTGAGCCCCTGTGCTGCAAATACTTTGTATACTTAAACACCTACTTGGGGCTCCGTGTTCAAAAGGCTGCGGTCAACATGTAAACAGTCAGTGCATGACACATCATGACTAACAGTATCTTTGTCAGTGTATTTGTCGCAATTGTCGTCTGGAATTTTTTCCATATTTACAACAAACATACACATTGAGGTGGAATATTAAAGTGGATAGAAACCACAGATGAACCTAGTGAATAGGAATTATGACATTGAAAGGCTAAGTGAGTGTGGATTTAGTTAATTTTACTCGAAACTGATGAGACTTTTAAAACGCATAACTGCTTCTCTGGGAAAATGAAACCATCCTGTAGAAAGAGCCTCAGCTTCTCTGAGATCAGGGGGATGGTGAAATAAACAAGTGAGTGATGGAAGGGTGGAGGAGGGGTTTTTCAGCCAGAAAAAAAGGGAGGGCTTGTAAAATGAGAGTGAGTGTAGCGCTCCAGAGTGACAGAAAGTTGGAAAGGTTTTTTTTTCCCCATGATGTCAGCATTACTGTACCCTGGACTCTGCTGCTGCTGCAGTTGCATCACCACAGTTGACTCCTAAAAAACAGATGCGACTTCTGCCCACACAAACACACACGCGCACACACACACGCACACACACACACGCGCGCACACACACAAACACACGCACACACACAAACATACACACACATACAGGTTACATGAATGTGGGCAGGATCTTTGTACTGATACACACATAGAATGTGGAAAAAAAGAACTGAACTTAAATAAAAAAATATAACTCCAGAGGTTATTGTGCAGGGTATTTTACTGGATTTTGTATGTTTGAGGTTGTTTGTTCCTCCTTTTGCAGCCCTTGAACGATGTCTATGTGAGGATATTGGCGGGTGATGAAGTGATTCAAGTCAACAACCAGATAGTGGTGAGTGATACAGTGAATACAGTATGTGCATGCACGTCTGTCTGTATTATGGATCCTGCCAGTTTTTACTGTCCATGCAAAGTGTCTGAATCTGTAACCTTCATCCTGGAATAATTGCCTGTGTCAGGTGGGCTGGAGCAGAGCAAATCTTGTGAAGAAGCTGCAGGAGAATCCCAGCGGAGTGACCCTGGTCCTGAAGAAGATCCCCGGGTCGGCGCGACGTAAAGACCCGGTCCCACAGGTCTCCTCCCCACAGGTCAGGGCATCATTGAAGTCATTCTCCACTTACCTCATCACTCCAATAATATTAACTACTTAGGTAGTCAATGAAATGTGTGGGTACATGTTCCATTTTAGGTCACAGAGAAAGGATTGTGTACTACCAAGGAAAATTGGTATAGATATATTACTGATCTTCAGAGGATGATAATGAATTTTGTCAAATGCCATTAGAATAATTGAATAATCACTATGATGTTAGCTCCGTTAAATACTTTGATAAGTAAATTAATCAAACCTTTGGATTTAACGAACACCAGGGCAACTTATGGAGTTTAAGATAGAGATGTGTTCAGTCTATCATTACATCAGTTGCTTTGTCAGCCATGTGTCATACATAGCACCTTCACCGGGAACATCACATGCTCAGAACAGTGGAAATGACACATGCATATTCACACTGTCTACCGGTATTCTGGAAACTCAAGATGAGGATTTGATTGCTCATACTTTGACCCACGAGCCTGCGGGCTTGAAAACCCAATCTAGAAATGTTCTAATCATCTGTGAAGCCATTACATGATGCCCCAAGCCAACACTTTTATTGTTGCACACATACAATTTTAATTTGATCTATTACTCAGTTTATGATAATTACATCCGGGGGTGAAACATCAAATCATCCCCCAGAAACTGGATTGTTGCATCACTTATGTCGAGGGAACCCGAACCTTTCTCTTCGATTTCTGTTTCACATCACTTGGGATCCGTTTCCACAAACACTTTCAGTGGTCGCTATGCCAACTGTTGTTTGTCTGAATTGCACACTCCATCTGAAAGCACAAACACACTCACACACTTGGCATTTCACACCCCCTTGTGACCATCACCATGTTAATCTCAGATCTAGGCTGTGAGAGCACTGAATCAGTTTTGTGTATCAAGTCCTTACTGCCCTCACAAGATTTAGCAAGAGTTTCTGTGTGTGTGTGTGTGTGTGTGTGTGTGTGTGTGTGTGTGTGTGTGTGTGTGTGTGTGTGCGTGCGCGTGTGTGCATGCGGCTGTGTGTTGTCGACTCATCTCCCGGTCTCTCAGAGCGAGTGGATGGAGACCTGAGGAGAAGGCACCATTACAATCCACATGACACCCGCCTCCTTACCCCTCCACTGACTCACATGCCTCTATATCTGCTGATTTCATTTCAGGAAGAGGAAGAGGTGAGAGACGAGAGGTCAGAAGAGGAGGAGGAGGAGGAAGGGGAGGGGGACAATCCAAGGCACTCCATATTTGAGAGGGTCGCAGCTTCTGTCAGGTCCCTGTCATTTAGGTGAGAGCAAAAAGTCTGTTCATTCTGGGTTTACTATACCTATTGTGGGCAGTCGTGGATTTTAATGTGATTTTTACAGCAGTGTGATAAAGTTTTCTGATATATCAGCCATTTCTTTCAGTTGATTAGCCAAAAACAGAAATAGCCAACTGGGTTATTTAATCCATAAACAGTTTCTCAATTGATATTTCCATAATATTGACTCTTATAATAGCAAAACATACCAGTATCATAATATGAAGGCGGCGGTGGTGGTTAGCACTGTCAAAAGAAAAGTTTCAGTCGTTTGAGAAGAAATGCCAAGATGCAAGAGCTTTATTGTTGTATACATGGCTGGAGCCAATCCCAGCTGACATTAGGCGAAAGGCAGGGTTCACCCCGGACAGGTCGCCAACCCATGTCTTGCATGTCTCTGGACCGTGGGAGGAAGCCTGAGTACCCGGAGAGAACCAAGGCATGCACTATGGAAATTAAGCATTTTTTTTTTAATTTTCCCGAAAAACCAGTAAAATGATCTGTAATCCGTGGGAACTCCCAACTTTCTCCTTCCAGCAAGTCTGTTTATAAGCATGATGACGGATCTGTATTCATACTGAGCAGATTGGACATGAGTCTGGTTCAATAATTTACCAGAGATTTACTCAATAAAGCTGAACCTCCCACGAACCGCTTTGACCTCATTAATCTGCCGGGGACCGGCAGGTTTGCAATGAGGTCACAATGCAAATACCATAAATTCCACTATACACACCCGCCACCCACGTCTGACGGGAAATGAGACAAGGGGAAGAGATGAGGAGAAAGATGAATAGATGAGGGAGTTGTTTTGGGGCAGAGATATATAAAGGTGATTGAGAGGCAGAAAGAGACCGTGGAAGCTGATGGAGAGCAGGCGAGCGCAGACAAATGGAGGGAGTGGGCGGGGACGATGCATTAAGGTTGTAAATAATCCTGTCACGTCCTGATACACTGCAACTCGAGTGTGAGGGAAACAAACAGGCAGAAACTGCGGGCAAACAGAGTCATATTTCATCGCTTCAAATGACGACACAGGTTGTTAATGCTTTTTATATTACTACTGAACTGTTAGACACAGGATTTACTTCATAACAATATGTCTGTAAGGGACATCTCCTCTTTTGTTTGTCAAACACACTTCCATGTTCGCTATTTGCTTACTTTTCTGTAAATTGCCTGCTTTTCGATTGTTAATTCTACAATCCCAGAGGTTTTGTGGAGTCACCTTAATGCACCTTCAGTGAGTTGTTTCAATTGTTCGTTTTTTTCTCCTGTTGTTTTTACGTCACAGGAAAGCCATCCACGGGCCAGAGGGACCTCAGGCGCCTATGGGACAGGAGGAATCGGAGTTGTCCTTTGACAAGGAGCTGGAGGGGAGTCTGACCCTCACTTCCGATCAAAACCAACAAGGGGGGTTGTCACCGCTGTCCGCCTCAGGTAAGAAATGTTGATGCAGAGGAAATCCAGGTTTTCATTCCTCCAACGTCCTCGATATGTTTCAGTTGTTAAAGCAGGATGTTGACTGAAACGTCGTGCAGAGAGGGGTTCGGCAGCGAAAGCGGTCTCATTTAACAGTTATGAAAAAGGAAGTATCACTTATGCCACTTAATGTATCTTTTGGAAAAATGTTGAAAATGCTCTATAATGTAAAGAAGGAAATCCATGATAAAAGATACACTGTCAGGTAAAAATAAAAACGCCCTTTTTACAGTGAACTCCTACTGTAATCATTTTAGACTAATTCAAGTTTTTTTTAGCCTCAATTCACCACTTTTTCACCTGATTCTCTTCTTTCCTGTTTACCTTTTCGGGGACTTTTTAAGTGAATATGTTGCTTTTCATTTTACTGTGACATTAAAGAGTTTTCAGACTCTGACCTCACTTGGATGAGATGCCAACAAATCACAAAAATCCTGTCTTTTTAAAAGAAAACAGTCAAAAGTCATTGATAGCTTGGTGGATTTATTAACATTTTTATTGCTGACACCATTGAAATGTATTGCTCAGACACAATGGTGGTGGATTGAAGAAAGGATCATTCAATGTGGATCACAGACTGTTCACACAAATTCAGGCCGGAACACTCACAGTAATCGTGTTTCACAAACGTTCTCAGGGGAGACTGAGGGTTCGGACAGCTCAAGAATCTCCCCAAGACTCAGGAGGGACCAGTCGCCGACGCCCAGGACTCCTTCACCTCTCCTCCTTGGGTCATTCAGAAGTTCTTCACCTCTGCTCCTTGGGTCATTCAGAAGTCCTTCGCCTCAGGGAGCCAACCAGGAAAGAGCGAGCATCAGTTCCTGTCCGGAAATGGTGGGACACACGGTGAGAGGAAAAGAACCAATGTTCTCTGCCGGAAATCTGGGTTTCAACCACATCAGATGATAGGATTTGTTTTGCTGTAAAGTACATCTGAAGCTCTGAATGAACTCTGAATGATTCTCTTTTCAGGGTAATAAAGAAACTAAGAAGAGTTCTACAAAAGGTACAGTTCATTTTTCCTTTTCATAAAATCATAAGGACATAATTAGAACATTCAGCCGAAACCAGGTGGAGCTGAAATAAGAATGGGGTTTACAAGAGTCTAGACAGATTCAAAAACAAATTGAGCTCCAATTTAGAGGCAAAATGGGAAAAAATACAACTTTAACATCATCAGATCTGTCTGCAGGACCTCAGTATTACAGTATACCACTGTTAACTGCCTAATGAAAAGAATTTTTTCGCAAATCAGTGCATACAGATTTTAGGTTCATTATATGCTCCACCAAAACCAATGATTAGCCAATGCATTTCTATGCTTTCTGTAATGAGTCTTCTGGGTTTGCTCTTTGAAAAAGTCCCAAAATAGGTGTCAAAAATAATGTATATACCAACGTTTCCATAAATCAGGAAAGAGGTATTATAATAATGAAGTACACACTTATCGCCACCAAGAACTAATTCCTTATTGCGCCCCCCCCCTATTCTAAAACTGACATCACCACCGTATGTCATTTAAGGAATGACGACGGCGCTGAGTCGGCGTCGCGTGTCCTGCCGTGAGCTGGATCGACCCGACTGCGACGGCTGGCTGTGGAAGAAGAGGAAGGAGAGCAGTGTCTTCATCGCCCAGAAGTGGCAGCGCTTCTGGTTTGTCCTCACGGGGCCTTCGCTTTACTGGTACACCAGCCAACAGGTGGGAGTAGAAAAAATCATTTCATCTCCTTGAACCAGTTTAATGATGTCATTGTTTTAGTATTTTACAGACTGTAACTTGACGTGTGATTTAAAATATTACTGGAACATTTTATTTTTTTTTAGATATGAGGGGCGTTTCCAAGTTATTTCAAACTATATTAAAAAAGATCATTTTTAGACAATTTATCCCAAAGACATTTTATACATTTAATATTTTTTTTCCTGTTATTTTCTTTCTTTTGTTTCTACAGGACGAAAAGGCGGAGGGTCTGGTGAATATATCCAGCTACAACATAGAGAGCGCCGGAGAGCACAAGAGAAAATAGTAAGGATGAACTCAATGATACCACCAGGCTTTTTCACATTTTTTGTGAAACATATTGTGGAAGATCTGATTTGGTTAAACACAGTAGGTAGATTTTTTGACGCAGGAAACTGTGCTTTTGATTTCCTCGTGACAGGTTTCTTGTGCTCCTCGATTCACGTGTTGTTTGTGACCCTCCTCTCTCTGTCCCCCCTTCACCAGCGTGTTCAAAATGTGCCACCAGAGGTTTCACAACTTCTTCTTCGCTGCTGACAACGTCAGCGACATGAGCAAGTGAGTTGAGTAAATAACCTGTTGCAGAGTGCATCCGAACAACAGCAGGGTAAGGACTATAAAGGAGGATCTACATTGTGTTGTTGTTGAGCAACACCAGCTCCAATACAATGAAGTAATTCATTCATTTTATTGAAAACAGCGAGGGGAGCACAGACGTCAAATCATACTCTCACAGTTGTTGGTCTGCACTGCCCCCTACAGGGGGCTTGTTTTAGAACTCTGTGCCGTTTTCAGTACTGATCATTTCTGTTGAATATCAAATATGTGGAAGCATAGTTCCAAACATAAGTGATATATTGACTTTATTGTCCTTTTGTGTCCAGATGGATTAACTGTCTGATCACTACCATACAGAAGCACAAGAAGCTCAGCAGGGGCCCTGATAGTGAGGAGGGTAGGTCGATGATTTACTTTTACCTGCCACCTCATCACCATCACCGACTTAAATATCCATGTAGTAATTTCTATTATTGAAAATTTCTTGCACCAGCACCTCTGTGCATTATTATTATTATTATTATTATTATTATTATTATTATTATTATTATTATTATTATTATTATTATTATTATTATTATAATAATAACAATAATGCCCAATCGGCAAGTGTTGCTTAGATTTCCTCCTTCGTCTTTTATCAGAACACCTCACACTTATTTCCTCACCAAAGATGATATCAATAGTATAATATTGAAGTCCTCTTAATAGTTGTAGCCAACGGACTCAAGGGTAAAGTGGGATAAAGCATAATTACTGTTGCTATGGATACCTGCATCTTAAACCTATGATTTGCCAGTCAATGAAAAACCCGAAAAGTTGAATGTAGCACACAAGAATTGTTAGAATACTGACATTTGCAATATCATGTGTCTAACGCCGGTGTTGATTCGTGAAACAGAATGTTACAGTGAGACTGAGTCGGAGAGCGAGACATCTCCGTCACCACGCAGGAGAAACAAGGTCAGTTACACATGCTTGAACACACAAACACACACACACTCACACACGCACACACGATTGAGAGCGTCGTTCACATCGTAACGTGTTTCATTTTGTGCCTCAGAAAGTGCAGTCCCACACTCTGCCTCGCCCCAAGGGGACGGCCACTAGGGTGATGTTGTCGAGTCCTTCAACAGGGGGCAGCAAAGGAGCAGGTTTGTACTCTGTCTCTGTCTCAACTCCTTTCTTGTTTTCTCTTTTGCTTTCTTTTTGTTTTTCTCCTTCCATGAATAATTTCTTTAATATGTGGAGACGGAGTTCCTTTTGATTGATGTTTTAATAATTTGTGTTGAGAAAAAAAACTCTCTTCTCCATGTCATGTTGTTTTCCTGACTTTTCCCCTGCGGATATTTTGTCCAATCTGCTGTCCACAAACGGATGGTGCGTAACAGCTGTGTGTGTGTGTGTGTGTGTGTGTGTGTGTGTGTGTGTGTGTGTGTGTGTGCGTGCGTGCGTGCGTGATGTTGTCAGCCAAGTCCCACTGCCCCGTTGTGTATTTAAATGTAAATGTCTTTCTCCTGTCACTTCCGTTGTCTTTGCCCCTCGTGAGAAGGGCCCCCAGAGGATGAGATGGGTCAGATGTTGAACAACATAAAGGAAGGAGGAGTTTCACTGATCGGCCACGAGCAGCCGTTCACACATGACCACTTCAGGAAATCATTCATTCGCCGCAACAAGAACCCTGTCATTAATGAGAAGGCGCACACGCTCCGGGCCCTGCAGAGCACTCTTAAGGTGAGGAGAAAAGTCAGTTGGCAAATGGCACAGGTTTTTTATTTACTGTCAAGACACGACATCACACGACGACATACTGACACAGAGCAACCACCTTGTTGGAATCATGTTCTTTATAATCATGTATTTGCCAATTAAAATCATTAAATCAGTGTTTTGTGTCTTAAGTTCCCATATTTATTTTGCTTTTGATTGAATTCTGCAAGTTTTATTGACAGTCTTGAAGGAAGAGATCAGGTTTAGATCAGGGCGATTTCTCTGGGGGAAGTTAACCTGTGCAGCAGGCGTGCCTCTGTTTTCAATTTGCCTAAAGTAAATATAGATTTCTTACTTCTGCGTTCTCACCGAAGTGTCCCGTTGTCTCTGCAGGCAAAAGAAGCAGAGCTGCAGCAGATCAACAAGATCTTGGACGACTCCAGTCTGACAGCCTCAAGGTACCGTCAGTGGAAGGAGCAAAACGAGGAACTAGTGCAAGAAATCGAGAAACTGACCACGCTCAAGGCCTCCAAAGGTGGGGACGACGCGCCGGTGCAGGACGTGCCTGCTGCTGCGGAGGTTGCCTTGGAAACTGTCTCTACGGAAACAGCCGCCGCAGAGACGGAGGGCGCATACAGACTGAGCCTGAGTGAAGGGGAGCAGTTAGTGGACGCGGAGCCGTCTGATGTCCTGCTGGAGATCCCACCGGGCTCTCCGAGCACAGACACCAGTTCCGAGTTAGAACTGTCGCTGGGGTCGCTGCAGGATTCGATAAACCAACAGCTGAGTGAGCTGGTGGAGAGCGGAGAAGCTGCCGAAAACTACTTCTACATTTAAGACCGCGCCGGCAGAAATCACGCCACTGCAGAATTACCCTATTCATCGAAATCAAGCGAATGGGAGATTCTTGTCATGCGACAGTGTGAGAGCAGCTCACTTCACCAAATGATGAGTTTAGACAAATTGCCACCAAATCCAGTATATCAGTCAAATGCGTCAGTGCACATGTTATTGGAAGCAAAGTAAAGCCTGTACTTGCTCAAAACAAACACGGCGAGTTTACAGCAGAGAAACGAACAATTTGCCAAGTGACAAACTGAGTTCAGAATATATTTAAGTGATTCTAAGACAGTTTTGTTCTTCTCATGATATAAAAAATATCAAGTAGAACTTTTCTTAGAATTCAAAGATCATTTGTAATATAAGTCATGCCTCTTGTCATGTGAGATGTAAATACAATTTTACTTTTAATACTGTATGTATTTGTTTATTACCTTAATAAAGGTATAGATTTTAAAAAATATATTTTGCACAGAAAGATTCACCTCAGAAACACTTTTGTTGTCGCTCCTCTTTGAGCCCAGCTGCCCTGCACATCTACTGTATGTGTGCCTGTGTTTATACGACCCATTAGGCAGAGAGACTGTTCTGGTTAAGTGATACTTATTTCCCGAGTCGGCCATGAATGCAGCAAAACAGTTGAAGACTCCTCAAGTGCTGAGATGTCCGATGCGACCCTGCTCCTCCTTGTCACCGCGAATCTTCATCCGCTTGATGAAAAGGGAGCGAAGCAAAAACTGAAATGTAATGTGGGAATTCCACCGTTGGGTCTTCAGATTTCTCTCTCATCCATTTTTTTTTAAACAGAGAAACAGTTTTAACTGTCTCGACATGTGTATGCGCATGCCTTTTGTGCATACATTCCAACCTATCGAGTCTCCTTCTCTCAGAAAGTTGTTATCACTTCTCTGAATAAAAAAAATAATGTTAGAAGTTGTTCCTTTATCGACCATTTTTTTTTACCTTTTCTTCTGGCCAAAAAGAACAAATTGAAGTTTGATTAATTTATAAATCTAATGATTCCAATAATGGGTGAAAATTCTGAAAAATGGTGATACACAATGTGAGGTTTACTGCAACAAACATCCAACGAAATTCGATGAATGAACTCAGCATACGCAGTAATAAATCTTTCAAACTTTTTATTCAACGCAGAATGCTACACCAAATATGAACACACTGCAACAAGTATATCACCAACGACGAACATTTTTACAAAGAATTATCAACAAACACCCTGTTGTCCAATAGTAATGTCACATTAGTAAGACGAAGGCTCCTTGGTGACGGTGACATACAAAGATCAACCCTGACGGACAGATGGTTATATAATTGGTCTTTTTCATAGCTTGCAGTGACTGAATCCAAAACATTAAAAAGCAGATTTCGCATCCTATTGGAGAAAAACAAATTGGTGGCTGATTTTTTTTTCCAGGTATTTATCAGTTTACCACAAATTTCCTTTAACAAGTAACATAAAACTACAGATGAAATGCAGCTCTTATGTTTTATTTCACAATGGTAATGAGTATAATGAAATGTTAAACTAGCTCTCCCATCCATCTGCATTTGAAGCCCTAACATTATGTAAACAGCTGCTAATCTGCTCTTACAGTTCACCACAAATATTTTTACATTTCACAGTTTTGTTCGGATACAAACAAGGTCATTTTTTTCCTGCTAACAGTACAAACGCATGGCTACAGTGTGGAGAGGCAGCAGCACAGAGACACTTCAGTCGTGTTTCACTACATGTTTCACGCAGTAAAAGGCAACAGGAACTTGAGCTCTTTCCAACCACCATGATCTTAATGAATCCGTGACAATCTTTGTGCGCCGTGATTCATCACTTTGGATCTTACACCCACAAATTATGTCTCTGCCAATGTCAAGGGGCGATTACATCCATCAGGTTCATACCTGACGTTAGAGTCCAATAATGGTGGTAATGCTCTGTGGTTCATTTCTAAATTGACTCGCGTCATTGAGTGGCCGATAAATGAGTTTATGAGTTCGAAGTTGACATGATCGAATGTGTATCTTCACCCACGTGGTCTTTAGGTCTTGTCTCTAACAGGTGACGTCATACACGTCTGTCTCTCCCTTGTTGGGAGGACAGACAGGTAGCTCCGGGCAGGCTGGGCATCTTGGATGTTTGAAGCTGAAGAGCAGAGCACTGCCGCCCAGCACCTGTAAACATGAACCCAGCCACCCAAAGTACAGCGAGCCGGCCGGACGCAGGCTGAGGTGGGGGAACCTGTGGTTGCTGATCCCTTGACTTGCACCGACCATCCCCAGTCGTCCGAGGTTGTGGGTGTAAACCCCGAGGGCGGTCAGGCTCAGGAGCCCAGCCATCACCACCAGGAGTCCACCTGTGGCCGTGACGCCTCTCAGAGGCAGGTCTGTCCAGCACCGGACCCCAATACAAGCCAGGATAATACCAGTGCCGCACAGGAACAAGGAGGTCAGGACCAAACCTTGTGCCAGGCGAACCCGCGGGTCCCTCTGGTATGGACCTGCTACGGGCCAGCACTGTTTCAGCTCCGAGTGCTCCACCTGCAGGCAGCTCTCCCAGAGGCCGTCGGAGCGCAGCAAGAGCAGAGCCTCCACTGACTTGACCCCCATCCCCTGACCTTTGACCCCGGGTCGAAGGAGTGACCCCGGCCCCGTCATGCCCAGACGTGCTTGTCCCTCTCTCCAATGCGGGGTGATGGCAGCAGTGAAGACGAGGACCAGTCCCAACGGGGAAAATACAATCCCCATCACCATGGAGGCTGGAGTTTGCATCGTACGCGGTACAACCCTGATTCTTCAGGAGAAACTCTCAAGAAATATACAACTGATTTGTTTTCTGTTAAAAAAACAAAACAGTACAACAGTGTTCAATGTGCTCTCCAGTGGGAGGTAATTAAAAAAAAAAGAGACGACAGTGCCTGCTCCTCCTCCAGACAGTGTTGTTCGTTATTATCATATATCAGTGTCATGGGAGCCCTCAGAACACTGTGGATTTACTCAGAAGAAAAATTTTGACAACACAAACGGTGACGATGAAGAGGATAAAGCGTCTTCTTTTTCATTTCCCACGGTCCAGTCGCAATCACAAATATCTCCTCCGACCAGACTGCTGATCAGACTGTGATGCAGGGAAACAGAGAACTTAAAATCTCAGATTTGTTCCCGAAAACATTATTAGCAAAAGCAAAATACAAAGATCAGAATAATCAAAGTTCGGCATGCTTGATAAACATCATCCATTACCTGATCCTTGGATCTCTCCTGCCTTCTCGCTGAGGATTCGTCAGTCTGACTGTCTGAGGGAAAGAGAAAAGACTCAGATACGGGAGGAGGCGGCGTGTCACTGAGGTGATGGAAAGAGAGGGAGACAGGAGACAGAGACGTGAGACGAAACGGAGGCGTGAAGCGGAGCAGAGACGAGATGGAGGTCTGGCTTCACCGCTCCAGTGCCGGACACGAAAAGACTGAACGTCGATGCCTGGCTCTGTTGCTAGGATACGATAACCTGGGCATGACAGTGTGTGTGTGTGTGTGTGTGTGTGTGTGTGTGTGTGTGTGTGCGTGTGTGTGTCTTTATTTATCCCAACACCTGGCTTGACTCATCTCTATGCAAAAGCTAATGGCCCTGCTGTTGGTGATGGCGGTTGGTCGGTTGTTTCTTTGTCACATTGGACCCTGGAGGGAATTAACTGGGTACGAAAATGTGTCAGGCACCTGCTGGATGCAGAGTGAGTCCAGCTACAGACTCTCAGTCGCGAGGAGGAAAGACAGAATGACCTCGAAGGATCAGGACAAGAGAACTTGACGACACAAGTGGCCAAAGGCTACAATATATGGGCTGTAACAATAATGACTGGAGCATCTTACACTATATCATATGTTCTCTACATGAGAAAAAAATGGTAGCAAAAGGATGCAAAAGAAGACAATTTTATTGGCAGGGCATGATAGGTGATGTCTCAGGATTACTTTGGTGCAGCTTCAGTGTGTGAAGGAACTTGAATAGTACTAGTGTGTAACTGCTGTGAGGGTCACAGTCCGACGTAAAGCGCCACGTCAACGGTGTTTATGAGATTCACAGTTTTTCATATTTGAATTCACATTCTGGGTCAGATGAATCTGTGATTTCTTTCAAGTTCCCTCTTAAGACACACTTTTAATGGAGAACCATTCCTGATTTTACTTTTTAAATTTTCTTTGAACTTTCTTTGAACTATTATAAGACACATTTTTATGCGAATCTGAATTTGTTTAATTTAATAATTTTGTACTCTCAAAGCTTTTTTTTTAAGCTCTGATCTCACTTGCTATTTTAAGTGTTTTGAAAGCTGCTATATAAACAATTTATTATTATCATTATTATTTCCAACTCTTTTATTCAATTCTGAAACTGTTATGTCTCATTTCTTTGATTTAGTGCCTTGTGAAGCACTTTGTAATTATTGCTATTATTATTATTATTATTATAACATTGTTGTTGTTGTTGTTGTTGTTGTTGTTGTTGTGTTGTTATTATTTGACCTGAAATAAATGAATCTATCAATCTAAAAATGAAAAAAAACAAACATATAACAGACATATGAATATACTATGTACAAGAATAGAATATACTAGGCTATAATAAAATAGACAAAATAGAATAGAATCGCCTGCCTGGATCTTGGAAAGAAGGAAAGCAGTGAAGTGGATTTTCATAAAAACATACCTGTGTTCATGTGCCATCTGTATCTAAAACATATGACACATTGTGATTGGAAACATATGTTTCCTGTTTTGCTTATGGATTGATTTATTGACATTCGTGGAAAGAGAGAAGATGACGGACACGTGAATCGGAGACCTGACGCGAGCTGTCAAGACTCAACCACTTCTCCGAATTAAATTGGTTTGTCAAGTAGGCTGTAGGGAAAAGTGTTGCCTTACTTATAGTTCACGGTATTTTGAACACAGGTATTACTTGTTACTTAACCCTATGTCTTCTCAATGCATCAAGAGCAGCGTGCTTCCGCATTTCATTTCAATTAGATCAATATCAAACGCTGCACATGCCGAGTTCATTGCCACTGCAGTGATTTATTGTACATGCACTGACACCACAAATTGCCTTATTCGCTTTGATGTAGAAATGGGTCGGAGAGAGGAGGCGTGGGAGCATCTGCAGAGGCACAGCACTGAAGAGGCAGCTCGCGAATTGAAAATGATGAACAATACTGTATTGGTTTATTAATAACCTCATCACTTTCTCTCACACGGGCACATTTTGACTGCAAAGACACACACACACACACACACACACACACACACATAGGGACACAGCCCATGAAGTCCCAGTCACTTACCATTCAGGAGGGGATGTGTGTGTCTCACTGCAGATCGCTGGCTGATCCTCTGCTCTCGTCTGAATGGTCAACATGTTTCTCTCTCTGGCAGCAGATGGTGCTTCATTATTCTTGCTCCCTCTTCCCTCTCGTCTGTCTTTGCCTCAGCAGTCTCCCCACCTTTCTCTCTGCCGTCTAATTTTCTCTGTCTTGATGTCTTTGTTTGTGTTTGTCCTTGCTATCCCCCCCCCCCCCTTGCAGCCTCCCCGGCTGTCTGCGTCTCTTCTGACTCTCTGTCTCACTTTCTGTGTGTGTGTGACTGCCTGCCTTTCTCTTTGACTTGCTGAAGGATGTCTGTGTTGTATCTAGGACAGAGTGCACCGCTGCTTTCCCAGTCATTGTCACCAAATAAGGAAAAGCACTGAGCTTTTCTGTCCATGCCAACACTTCAACATGTGTGCCGCCTGTTTTGGGGGCACGCATGGCTGCTGCAAAACAACGCAAAACATGATTCTTTTTGTTGTCTTTTCACCTGCATATGGCCCAAACCTCCACAAACCCCATTGCCTAAAAACATACTAACCCATGAATACAAGAAAAAAACTGAAAATAAATCTCCCTCCTGCAGATGGGTTTCA
The DNA here is from genome assembly GCF_022379125.1 of Scophthalmus maximus. Taxonomy (NCBI): domain Eukaryota; kingdom Metazoa; phylum Chordata; class Actinopteri; order Pleuronectiformes; family Scophthalmidae; genus Scophthalmus; species Scophthalmus maximus. The sequence goes on from NC_061529.1 coordinate 9,391,675, forward strand.
TGCTTTTTTGTGTTTGAGATAGAAGATAGCGCAATCAGCTGATGCTGCATTTCCAATATGCAATTCACCTCAAAAGGCTAATTATAATTGTGCACTCACACACACACACACACACACGCACACACGCACACACAGAGGAAGCATTTCATTATTGTTTGGTTGTTCCATTGATAACTGCAGCTGTGAACGGTCGACTTTTCAATCAGATCTTCATGTGTAATAACAGAGAGAAGCTATTATGAATTTCATTTTTTTTTAATTTTCTTACAAAAAGGGGGCAAGATTTGACTAATACAACCAGAATTGCCATGGGATGATAATGAAATATTACAGGGATACATGTTTGCTTTGAAATGATGCATAAACGTACAAGGGAAAACTTTTTACACACATTCTTTAACACACACATACTATGAAAACTTTTTTCCAGGCAGAAAAAGAATCAGTGGTCACACAACACAGTCAGGAACTGCCCACAGCTTTGGGCTCAATGATGTTTGACACTAAGTCTTGTGTTTTTTATAGGTAGAAATGTGTGACTTCAGGTTCTGAATGCAAGCCGGCGTCGGGCCATTTTAGTCGTGAAAACGCACCATTGGCTCTCGCAGAAGAAATGATGAGTACACTGAAAGCAGCAAGAATAGCGACCTCTTAAAATGCTGAAAATACACTGTACACAGACCATGCACCGTGCTCTGTAAAAAAACTTTTTTGAAATTCGTAGCAAATTGTGGAAAATGGATTTAAACATGCACGTGGCTAGTTCATAAAACACTGTCATATTAAAATCTATTTACATTATATATGTACAGGCTGTTCATTATAATTGCTCTTACGTTAAAATATTAAATTCAAATTACAAAATGATAAGAACTGGGGCGAGTGGTATTTACAATATGAAGAAACGGTTTGACATTTGGTCTGAAATCAGAAAAGCTGGAGCGGCTTCTTCAATCCAGTTCTCTCGGCGCACATAGTCTCTGACTGGGCAGTGCTTCGACAGGTGGTCTAAACCGGCAGCTGGGATTCATTTGATTTTTTTCCATCCGTCAATTCGAGCAGGCGGCCGACTCGTTCTCATACTTCGACGAGGGTGACCTGGAACTGACCGGACACCACCTCTGACATCTCAATGAGGAAGGCCGACTGGTTTGTGTAGTGTTCAATGATGTTGTCGTCCATGTTGACAAATATCCTGAAGGAGAGATTCCAAAAAAGAAGAAGGAAGAAAATCAGTGCACAGAACGTGGGACAACCTGTTTAGACAAAAAACCTCTTCGACTCATCCTAAAATTGGTCGTTTTCCTCTTTTAAAATTGTCTCTGGTGTGACATGAGCATCTGCTCGTCAGGTTTCCTGTCAGGCCAACGTGTCATTTGTTTTAAAGAAAGCACCTCGGGTGAAAAATACAGTGACAGCATCAGCAGGAGTAGTTAATCAGGTCGCTCTCCTCCTCCTGCTGCTGGCACTAACACTAGCCTGTGCGTCTTTAAGGCTTTTAATGTCTGAACTAACTTCATGCATTCTGCCTGCGGGGACGGGACTGATTAAAGACAAGAGCAAAAGACAGGAGGGAGGGAACTGCGGGGAGAATGTAACCCAACCTGTTGGCTTAGCTGCTCCCGACGCGGCGATAGCTGCCGGCAAGCCGAGGGAAAAAAAATCACCCAAAGGTGTTGCAGCCTCTGTCTATCGTCTCAAGACTCGGGGTCCGCTGTCAATTCACAGGCAGTGACCCAGACTATGACCAGCGTGAACGTCTTTTAGCCAATAGACATACAAAAAAATGTCTTATTCTGATTCAGATTTGACCTATAATGATAATTATGTTAGAAGTAGACTGAGAACACGGTCCAACGCACCACGTCCATCAGCGGTTGGCTGGTGTCAACCAGCAGCTAGTGACTCTGAAACCTCTATCAGACCAGATATCTCTTTCAACGACTCAAAACCCCCTCTCGGATGTCCCGAAGAGATGAAGACACGAATGAGGAACAACAATTGAAGATGACTCATCTGCAGGACTTCGTCCTCCTTTCTTTATTTTTGGAGGAGCTGTAATTAACGAATTCCACCGGGCCGAGCCAAGTAACCTACCGACCCGGTCTGTCAACTTGAGCTTCCGTGAAAAGGTGCATTGAAAACAAAACTTAAGTCCTGAATTTATGCCTGTCGCCTGTGTCGAATACATGGCTTTAATCAAGTGTGTCAGTGTTAAGCCAGTTGTATAATGGCAGTGCATTAGACATGTAAAAGAACCACAACAAAAAGAAACTCACCCTCTCTTGCATTTTTTGTAGATTTTCCCGATGGTGTCTCTTTGCACACCGTACTTTTCTGAAATCTGAATCGGAATACAAGATGACAGTTAGTGTGACATTTCCAGCTGAAAGAGCGACGGTAAACTTGAGGGAAAACATACGGCTAACGCTATGTGGGCATGCGTTTGTGTGTCTAAGAGTGTATTTCAAGTCAATTTGAGCCAAATGATACTTACAGCTTCCTGTAGGCCGGACAGTGTCGGCGTGCTGAGCATGAGTGCATCAAACACCTCCTCAGCGCCCGTCCTCACGTACAACATAACTAATAGGAAGCGAGAAAAATGCTTAGGTGAGAAAAGGTTCATCATAGATGGTGATGGTGATGATTATCATTATTATTATTATCAGACTTGGAGTTTTCTATATCTACCTCTCTGTGGGTCTTCTCTGCGGGCTTGCTTGGTCGGAGGGCTGTTCTGCTCTCTGTCAGGATACAACCTCTTCATGGAATTCCTGGCAACACAAAACAGTCACATTTGAGAAAAGGCAGCCACTGTGTGTCTATTTAAAATCGACCTGATAGGGATTAAGAGCTGTTTGCCTTGTGTTTACGATCTATGCCTACCTTTCAGTCTCGTCCATGGGAGCGGCCTAGAGAGACAGAGAAACAGAGATCTGATTAGATTCCATTGATAAAGAAATTGCCTAATGTCCCCCTTCCTAGCATTATCTGTGCGTAACCCCTTCAAAAAGAAAAGAAAAAAAGGAATGTTATCATTTCTTTAAGGCGGCATTTCCCATGACCACTAACAGAGCCACTTGCGCATGGACACTGATGGAGAGAGGCAGATATGACCATCCTACGCTTTATCATATTGGCCAATCAAAAGACATTGAGTTATTAACGACAGACTGTGGGACACTGTAATGTGAAGTACTTTAGTTTTTAGCATTTGTTCTTTATTTCTTTCACCCACTGTAATGTAGGGAACGTGTATCTAAACAGTTTCTTTTTGAATCATCTCTATACACACACACACACACACGTTCACACACACGTTCACACACATCCCTCTACAATCCATACTGTGGGAAAACTGGCCTGTCTGAACAGCGCACTCCCCTCTCTGTTGTTGCAAGTGTGTGTGTGTGTTTGTGTGTGTGTGAGTGAAAGAAAGTGGAGACATGAGGGTGGCGCACACTGAACGTCGGGTGCCTGTCAGTTGCTGCAGCACCAGGTGTGAGTGTGTGTTTTCGTGTAAAAGCCCCTATAGCCTAATCTCAGTGTCAGTAGCTGTAGCGGCTTGTACCGGTGCCTGGTTTCGACTGCAATTAGCTCATCTGATGTCGAGTCGGTGCTTCACCTCACTTTCGCTGACACCATCCCCCCCCCCCCCCCCCCCCCCCCTTTTTTTTTCCCACAACCCACTACATACTTTCCCACAGTTTTTCCCCCTGACTCTCTCGTGCCTGTCCTGTGGCCTGCAGCGATTATGAGGAGATCGGGGAGCGGGGGGGCCCGGGAAAATAATTACCTCGACAGAGGAGAGGACGAGAGAGAGAGAGCGGCAGAAAAGGAGGAAGCGATAGTAAAGTATAGTAATGTGCAGGCCTACCATGCGCTGTAAACTGGAGAGGTGTGCTTCTGGGATAAAGAGAACTGGCTGGGTGATGTGGTCATCCAGCCTCTGGAAGAAGGTGCTTTCACTGCCCATGGAGCTGCTCACTACAGACTTGTTGGCTGGAAACAACGCAAGGATGCTCACAATATTAGAACACGCTCTCTTGCATCGTGTCATCATCTTTTCTTTCTTTTTTTAAAGGAGATCTTTATTTCTCACCGTTCTCACTCGTGCTCTTTCCCCTCCTCTTTCCCCTCTTCCTCTCCTCGTCGCGCATCTTCCTCTCTGCGCCCTGAGGAACACACACTCACGTGGTTACAATACTGACTCGAGCTCAGGACCATTGCCAAGTTTAGCGGTGAGTGGAGCGGAGTGACAGCGGTCGGTGACGAACCTTGTCGCAGAAGATCTTGACCTGGCAGGCGGCTCGGTGTATGAGCTGGTTGGATCCTGAGCTGAAGTCGTAGGTGTCGATCTGCAGGTTCAGCGGCAGGCCTTTCACTCCCTTCTGAGAGGAGAAGTCTGTGCTCAGGGAGTTGATGCCGATGTACACCTGGAGAATGAGAAATTACACCTTGTTTGCACGTGGCTTTCGAGCCGTGACATCATGAAGAGAGGAGGAAATTTGCGACATTCACGGCCTGATACGACCGTTACAGTTACGGATAATTGGTCTAAAAAGCACCGGCGGTTCTCGCTGTCCTGTCACCTCCACGTGTTTCTTTCACCCTGTCTTCCCCCTATCTTTTTTAAGATGAACCATTTAAGCACAATCTTAAGCCTCTTTATCCTCCCTTTATCCCCTCTTTATCACCACTTTATTCTCTCTATCCGCTCCAGTTTTTTTTGTTGTTGTTGCTCACAGCTCCCTCTCTTCCTGCTTCCAGCAGGTTTGGTGGCCCCACCCTTGCACCTTTGGGCCGCAAGAGAAGCTTGCATAAGCCGTTGTGGCCCTCGCCTGCTGTGGTGAAAGGAGCCTTGTGGCCATACACATTTCTAGGATTCCTCCCCTCCCTCCTCTGCCGCTCCTTCTCTCTCCTCCTCCTCCCTTTTCTACCTTTCTTTCCCTTTCCTTGTCTCTTCGGAGAAAGAGCTTTCAATTGTCACACACTTGTTTGTCTGTCAGGCGTGTTTACCTTGGCTTCTTCACTGGGGTTCCAAACAAAGGAGAGAGCGTTGAAAGCCACCTCTTCGATGTGGCTAATGCCACTGAACACTTCTTTGTAGTCCGCTATAAAAGAAAGAAAGAAAACACTTTAATTCTCAGGCTTATAATCAGGTAGGAATGCTTGGTTGATTATTTTATGCAACATACTACCAAAAAAAACCAAAAGAAATATTATGTGTGCAGGTGAACAGTGCCTTTGCATGTGTATTTTCGTGTGAGAGGAACATACCGATGTCAATGACCCTCTGCTTGACGGTTGGTTGCCGCGCATGCCAGTGATTCCAAAAGCGGAGCTGCATTTCTGGGCTCTTGTCATTCTCGAACACAGCCATCACTACTGTCTGAAGAGGGGGAAAGAAGGAAGTCGACAGACAAGCAGAGAATTAGGCGCATTCGTCAAACCGAATGTGACTCACTAACACCTGCCTATATTTCCATGAGTGACCAGCTCCGCTCTAAAAAGCCAGCATGCTTCTTTCATCACTCCAAATCCCCCTTTTCTCCTCACATTGTCATCAGTTATTTGCAGTGAGCTGCTGTGTGTTTGTGCGTATTCTTATTCTCCGATTCGCTTGACAAAGAAAAGGGTTGTCGCTTATGTTTTTCTAACCACACCACACCTTCTCCCCTTCCTCGTCCACTCCTCTTTCCCCCCCCCCTGTTTGAGCTGAGCTTAAAATCCGCTGCACTCTGGCCCCATTACACCCTCGTACGAATAAATTATACAGGGCAGGACACTGTAATTTGAATGGTTCCAGCCCAGTGTGCAGGGTGTCAGCAGGGAATTAGTCACAGAGGAGCTGGGAGGGACAGATATATGGGAAGGGTTGGCTCGATGGCATGCAAAGTATTTATGTCTTCACGAGCCTGAAGCAAATAGTCGCAATTTTTTTTTCCATAACAATTACGTATTAAAAAACAAGAACAATGGAGATTAATCTCTGACAAAAAGAAATCTGCTATTTGCCTCCAGGTGATGTGTCACCATGACTCACTTTGACTTTGCTGTTGGTGAGGCAGGCACTGCTGTCCACTCCCTGGAGAGTGATGGGGTAGAACTGTCCCTTGTTCAGGTAGACCATGGGCAGGTCGCTGGACTTGTAAGTAGAAGCCAGGGGGGCGCCCAGGGAAAACTGGAACTCACTCCTGAATCTCTCAGGTGGGGAGCCAGTGTAGGAGCCAGAGTAGACTGGGCTGGACGGGTCCTCTGGGAAGGGATCGCTGTAGGGAAGAGTCTGACATCCACAGCAGGATTTTATTATTAAAGGAAAGTGTGAGACGCCCAAAGACATAGATAATTGGTATCGGAATATGAGCTTTCAAAACACGACCCGACGCTTACCTCACTGCTGGGGTCGGGGAAAGCGCCGCTCTCCGGCCACTTCTGCAGCAGCGAGTCGAAGATGATATTGAGCTCCTGTTTGTCGTAGGTGTCGCCCACCACACTGGTCAGCGTGGTGTAGGTGTCTGAGGTGGTGGGACCAGAGATGGCCAGGGAGGTGTTCTGCTTGGATCCCAAGGCTTCCTGAGGATGGCTGGTGGGAATGTTCTCGGAGAGGATCTTCATGACGTTGGCGGACGCCTCCAGTGACACGAGCTCATTGGTGTTGCCCGCGGTCCTGGCGGGGCGGAGGCGGGAAAGAGGAACAACAGAAGTGTGAGGTCAACATGACCCGCCAGCACTCCACCAAAGGTACCAACGGAGCAAAGTAACAAACTGTCGGGCGTCTTTAATATGACAGAGGCCCCGCAGACAGCCCGTGCAAACGCACAGCAGTCAGCAAAAGCACTTCAGCTCTGCACACACACAGCTACTGTGAGGTAAGCTCGCAGAAAGACGGGGTTTGAGTCTGGGTGGGAACTATTTGTCCCTTAATCCAGCTTTTTTTCTTCTCTGTGTTTGAGTTTCTCTGTTGAAAATGTTTGAGGGGACAACACTGCGCCCCAGCCAATGGCCATTTCTCACCCACCTAAGACGGAGGAGTGATAGGCAGCTCAGTGCAGACAGAGAGTGGAAAGCAACCGTTTGTCCGCCTGTTGTGAAACTCTTGAAGCGAGCCGGAGATAATGATAGGGAGAGGATAGATGGATGGAAGGACTGGAGGGGGAGACAATAATCCTCCTGACTTTGTTTGATTTAGGGATTACCCACTCACCTGTTAATGACCCCCCCCCCCCAAAGCCCTGCCTTTCTCTTTCTGGATTATTGACACTCTCTCATACGTTTAATTCAGTGATAACAGAGGATGGGATAGACATAAAAGGAAGACATTTCATTTTTAAATGATTCCTTTATATATATATATATCTGTGTGTGTGTGTGTGTTTGTGTGTGTGAGTGTGTGTGTGTGTTGATGATGATTTAGCAGTGAATACCATGTACCAGATAAACATTAACAACTATGACTGGTGGAGCTCTTACCTCTCTGATATTTTGTTGATGTTACTGCCGCGGTTGCAGATGGCAATCTTCTGTTCCCTCTGGGTCTGGAAAAATCAAGACATTAAGGTTCACAAACAAGGTTTTGAAAGTGTCCGACAGATGGAAATGTAATTCCCTCTGGTTTCCCATTGACGCTGATTCCACTGATTATCTACCTTGCACTGTTCATAAAGCATGGTTAACGCTGCCAGGTCATCCCCCGACTGGAGTCTGGGTTTGGAGTGGTTCTGCTCGGGGACAGGGCTCTCCAGGTAGGACCAGGAGTCCATGCCGTAGTTTGCGTAATGGTTATAGTTGAAGCTCTCGCTCTGAAAAACTAGTCCCAGAGTCCTACACACAGGAGAAAAGAGCCAAAGTGAGTCCATTGAATAGACAGGTTGATTTAACGTATGAAACATTTTAAATAATCCAGCAGCCCATTAGAGGAATAAACACGTGCAAGTGCTTCATGTTTATACTTATTTGACACATGGGGGTGGACAAACTGGAGTTCAGCAGCAGTAGAGCTGAGCCTCGGAGCACTGTACATACTTGCCCCTGAGCATGAAGGGTTTCGATTGCAAAACCACAAAGCTGAGTAACATCCCTCAGGAGAAGTGGTGTCAAAAAAAGTTTTTTAAAAAAGCCAAGGGGCCACACACGCACACACGCACATGCACACACACAAACACACACACACACACACACACACACACACACACACTTTGTGAGAGGAAAACAAACTACATTCCTGGATGTTGTATAAGCTCCCTCATTTGCATAGATCTCAAAAGAGGTGAGGGGATTATCTTACTAAGTAAATAGAAACCCACAACCGTCACAGAGGTTTTAGATATCACATGGAAATAAATAAATAAGTAAACAAACCAATAAAAACCTGTGATTCTGAGGATTGGATTTGTTTGGAGAGATTTAGGATCGCAAAATATCCTGACTGGCGGAGTAAAACTCCCCTTTTGAGTTTGCCTGAAGTAGGTGATGAACAAATAGCAAGTTTGTTCTGGATAAAGAGTAAATCGGATGTGCTGACAGAAGGGGAAGAGCACAGGTGTTCACACGCACAGCAGGATCGAAGCTCAAAGAGAAATCTATGGATTTCTCACGGGGATTAATGGGGAGTCCTGGATGCATTGGAGCATGGCACCGGGGAAGGAGAGAGATGCACCATTTGAACATGGAGCAGTGGGGATTCTAAATTTGAAATGTCAAAATACTACAAACTCATACACCTGCTCCAAGATGCACCTGTCTCTCTCTCTCTGTCTCTCTCTCTCTCTCTCTCTCTCTCTCTCTCTCTCTCTCAGCAGGCTCAGAAAAAAAAAAAACTTCATGCAACACAACTCCATTAGTCACTCTCCATTTCCCCCTACAACCAGGAAAAGTGCAGATGTGTTATTATACAGACGCAGGGTTGGGGGGCTTGTGTCTAGGGTTTCGCCATTATGTAATTCAATGCATTACATGCTGCCGTTGCCCTCTGTCTCTGTCCAACACCTCGAGAGGAGATTCCTATTTCCCGGTCTCCTTTTGTGCTCCGAGGCCCCAAGGTGAGTGACAACACAAGCCGAAACAGACCCGCTATAAGCATGTGTGCGTGCGTGTGTGCGTGCCTGTGTGTGTGTGTGTGTGCATGTGTTAGGACTATGCATATATCAATTTCCCGAGGAAAACAGAAATCTTTCACATGGGGGTCTCATTGCAACAAACAAGGGGGAGGTGGTTTCTGTCCCGCTGACTGGAATGTGACATGGAACATTTGAGTCTAAACCTAAATGCTTCATCTTCGCTGATGAACAGTATGCGTTTTAAAAAACTCAATCTTGATGAAGCACAATTTTATCCCAAAACAGAAGAAAACACCCTCACAGAACTTACTCAGTCTCTTTGGTCATGTCTCCGGTCCAAGTCAGCCGGACTAGATTCCTTTGATTTCAGCTCCTCACTGTTTCCCTCTCCCTCTGTGCCGGTGAGTCTATCAGTGTTGCAGAGAAGAGCAGTGACACACAGATGAGTCAAGTGTTGTGATTCCCTCTGAGCCGGGGCCCAGATTTATTTCGTGCCTGCACAGTTTCCCTCTCTCCTCTGATTGGCCGAGGGCGGAGAGACAGGTGTCTGATAGGACAGGTGTAGGATTATTAACTCTTCCCAGGCTGGAGAGAAACTGCCTTGCATGTGTATGAGTGTGTGCAGTGAAGTGAGCACTTTGCACGACAATCCAAGGCAGGGGTGCCATGAATCTCATTATTGCACTGGATGAAAAGAGTGAGATTGGGGATCCCGGAGGTGTGAAGGGCTTGGTAATGAGACTGAGAAAAGAGAGGAGAGGTCTGGAACTCAGCTTTAACATGTTAATAGTTTATCCAGTATCATTTTTCACTCTCCCCCTTTACTTCCATGTCATACACAGGTTTTGGTCTCTTTATTTTCAGGGGATCATAGATGTAAAGATGAGCACTATACTGCTGTGGCCAAAACTCGGGAGAGGTTGGCGTAAGGGAAGCAGAGCTTTTTTAAAGATATGTTTTAAAGCCAAATGGAATTGGAAATGTTTTAAAGCTTTCAGTATTTATTCCCTATACTTTTGAATGACACATGTTAAAGTTTAGCTTTTAGTCAACATATTTTAATTTAGTTGAAACATATGTTAAACTTAAAGTATTAATAGTATAGGTGTCCATTGTGCAGTGGTCCCTTTAAGAGGTTTTTATGAGAATATATATATATATACACACACATATATATATATACATACACACAATTATAATTGTTTAATTTGATCCTAATAAAGTGTTGGACACTTTCCTTTATAACAATAAATCAGACTTAATTAAATGATGAAAAGATGTTTTTGTGAAGAAGAAAAAATAGATTTGTTAAGTAACTATGTAGTAGAGTCAAAAGTCCAATGTTTTCCTGGGAAATGCAGTGGAGTGGAATAAAAATCACAAAAGTAGTATTTTGTAGTAGTATTTAATGCCACACTAATGTTAAATTATAACCAACTAAAATATAAACTATTCAACTCTATTTTAACGAAGTATTTCAATAGCCGATATATTTCTGACCAACAAGTAATGCAGGGATTAGAAAATAAATGTTTGTGTTAAGTGTACTTGGGATTTAATTCGGGTGAGGAGCTATGAAAAAAAGACTGGACACATCTTGTACAACATTGATTACAAACATCGATCAAGACTACAAGGTGAAATATTCAGTCCTCAATGACTGCACCTGTAAAACACACACACACACACACACACACACACACACACACACACACACACACACACATCCTAACGAATAAAACTGAAGCTCACAGCTTACACTACCAGGAATCCAAGAGCAGTGAGCTTGTAAGGTCTTCATTTTGGGGATATTATCTTCCACCCACACACTGTAACACACACACACACACACACACACACACACACATACACATACACATACACACAGACAGCAAGGTGTGTGCATAATTTTATGTAGCTGTTTATGCATTCGTGTGTGTGTGTGTGTGTGTGTGTGTGTGTGTGTGTGTGTGTGTGTGTGTGTGTGTGTGTGTGTGTGTGCAGCAAGCCCCTGAGGGAATATGGCATGGTAACACACAGGGGTGCGTGCTGTGCAGCTTGCCCACACACTCACAGCAAGAATGAAACACACACACACACACACACAGAGCCCTGAGGGCAAGTTGGCATCGACTCAAAAGAGAAAGAGAAAGAAAGAAAAAACTTTCTGAGTACGACACACCTTCATCACTCCACCACGTACGGCCTTAAAGTGCATCTAAGCAATTAAAGTTGATTAAAGTAATTCAATCTATTGCTTCATTTTATGACTTCTGATCTCTCCAAATGCAGTTAACTAAAATCATTTTGTTTTCCAGCCCCGTCCCCTCAGTATCAACATAAACTCTTCATCTCATTCAGACATAGTGTATAAACTGTAGAACCACAAGAGGGAGGGAAATAGAGGAAAGAGGCTGTAACGAGGATGTGGGTCTTTTCCACAAAGTGACGAGCTGGGGGTGTGAACGACTTCTCTCGTCTGTGGTTTCCTTCTCTCACACCCAGTATTTCTTATATTTTCTCTATCTGTCATCATTAGCGCTGTGAAGCGCTATGTTAAGCTCTTTTATCCTCCCTGTCTCACTGTCACTTTCTCTCTCTGCAGTTTAGCGAGAGAAATATCTTACAAGGCCTTGATGCACACATCAAAATTTGGTGCTCAAAAATGTGCAGTAACCTATAAGGAACCGCTGTGTATATTTAGTATGAATAGCAAATTTTGTCTTATAACACAAAAAATATAGTGTGTGTATATATTTATACAAAGTTAAGAATTAATGAGACATTGTATGATCTCGCTGCGAAAAAAAGATGAAATTGAGGTTAAATAATTTCCGTACAATTTAACTCTTTCACTTTGGTACTAATTATATAGAAAGCGGAGACAATGTTCAACTGGTCAATTTTTTGCTAGTTTGACACAGAACTTTGTTTCTCAAAAATTAAAAAAAAAATTTAGAGAATAAAGTTTCCCATAATAATAATAATAATAATAAATGAACAATTTATTTGGGTTTGTGTGAAGCAGTTTTTTCACGAATCTGGTAAGACCAAACCAAAATTGGTGACTCTGAGTTTACAGAACACAAAAAGATACCCAGAACATGAGGATATTGTTTTGGTAACGTCGCAAATTTAAATGATATAAAATAATCTCAGATATATAACATCGAATCTGTAGGACAGAAATATACCTTTCTTTTTGTACAAATGCTGCCAATAGCATCAGTAAAGTTAAATCAGAGCAACCTTATCAGTCTTTTTGTTCAGTGATGTACTTTCATCGCTGAACATTATTTCATCATAATTGTGTGTGTGCGTCAGTGGCCCCACAGAGACCTCTGGCTCAAACTGACAAGCTAAGATGGATGGACGTTCAAGCGACTGGCTTTCATGCCATGAAACTCACGCATGGAGCGAGAAACCGAGATCCAAGTGTCCCGGTGCTTTGGACTGTTTGTGTGACTGCTTGTGTGCGTGTGCGTGGTGAAACACAAACAGAGGTCAGTGCCAGCTCCACGCACCAGTGGCGCTGAGAAGCGGATCTCTCATCACGTCCCTCCTCCCACTTTGTATCTCTCGTTCTCCTTTTCCTGTCTCCCACCAACTCTTCCTTTCACCTGGGTTTCCCGTTCCTCCTTTTTTTCCCTCACGACTGTTTGACCAGTGAATCTTATCCCACCCCTGCCGCTTGAGGACATTGTCAACACTCAAAGACTCAAACCATAAAACGAACAAGAACAACGCAAGGCCAAATGAAAGCGAATAAGAAATAGAAGGCGACTCTTTTGTTCTGTGGCCGATCCCTCTCATCAACTCACACTCACAATACATATCTCTCCATCTCTTTCTTTTTCTATATCTGTCCATCTGCTCTAATGCCTGGTTTGTCATGGAGGAATGTGTGCCGAGGGTTGACAGAGATATAAGGAGCCCGGGGCATGTTGCTCTGCTGCTCACACTGGGAAACTACTGTGAGTTGTGCACCTGTTACCGTAAAGCCCTGGCATGTTTACTGCAGCTTCTCCTTATCCACTAAACGCCACCTCTTCCTTAACAACTTGAATTTTCTACCTTTCTCCACTGTGGCCTGATATGAATTCAGTTTGATTAAGATGAGCCAAATGTCTGACATTATAAAATGTTTCTGACACTATTGATGGTCTGGGTTGTCCAAACCCTATCACTTCATCAAATAGTTTCCTTCTGTGTCAAAAAGCCCTGTCTCTTCCATGCCTCCTCTGTTGCTTCTTCACTACCTCATCCTGATCTTATCAACGCATGCCGCTTTCAGGCTTGCAGGTCAAGGGAGAAAAATGTCCGTCCCAGACATCAGGGCCTATTTGGCAATGATGACACGAGTCTGAGCACCAGCACGCCTAATGGCACTACTGATTCTAAACATGCTGCTAAAGTATCAAACATGATAAAAAAAATTTGTTGAACTGTATATGAAATGTCATTTTACATGACATGGTGACTCCCTTTTTGCCTGTTTGGTTGATGTACATGCATCTCTTCCACAGTCAGCTCAAGCACCATGGTGAGCGTTGACAGCACTGACAGACTTTCGTTGGGCGCCAAAAGCTGCTGAATATTTGTAAGGGAATCAACTTTATTATATTTCCTGAGAAAAGAAGATGGCACAGACTAGAAAACCATTGGGCTCTTATTTGTTAGAAGAAGGTAGGAGCCAAGTGGCCTATCTCCCAGCGTCAGTTATTCCCATACCCATCACCTCTACTACCTTCAGTAGTAGAGGTGATGGGTACGGGAATCTGGCATAATAGGTATAATAGGTAGGTATCTGGCATAATCTGGGTTCAGCCAAGAGCTGATACCGAGGCCATAGTGTCAATGCAGGTGCGTCTTTCAGCATGACAAGCTATGGTTGCTCATCCAAAAGATGCTTATGAGTCCATTAGTGGGCAGAAGAATTTTCACACGGGTGCGTTCATGTGAATGTGTTTGTTCCTAGAATCAGCACACTGATCTCCGAGTGCCGTGTGCAGCGGGTTTACCTCCGTGTGTGTTTGCTTGATTTGGCCGACCTTGGCCAGGTGCTCTGACCTCCTCAGACCTGTGATACTGTGGTGAATGGGGGGGGCCGCCATTCAGCAGGATCCCGCTGTCACTTTGTTTGGCCTGGACTAGAGAGGCTCCAAGAGTCTGGAAAGACTCTTCTCACCCCCTCCTCATCGGCCCCACTCCTTTCTACTATTCCACACATTAGCCAGCAGCAGCCACTCCCAGAAACTCCACACTGCCCCGAGTGAGGGATCAGGACCGGGGGGTGAGGAGGAGGTGGGGGGTGTGCGTGTGTGAGGGGTGTTAAATTAGAGGAAGAAAGGGTCAAATTAAGAGCTGATGAGGTGTCAGCAAGAAATATAGGGGAGGAAATTAAAACGGGGAGCTGACAGGAGCAGGGATTTGGAGCTCCACGGCCACTGGAGAGTTTCAGCACTTTGGCATGTGCATGTGTTGCGACTGGGCGTTAGGACACTGCACGCCTGGGGCAGGGGCAACTGCAGAGGAGAATACGCTGGTTGCATTGCTCAATTAGAGTACATTTCTCTCTGAGCCTCGCTCCGGGGCAACTGCGGCGCTGCAAGGGGTTTTTACAGGGGAATAAAATAGGGAGCGTAGTTTCGTGCAATATCATGAAATGAGCACAAAGTTGCAAAAAAGACATTTGAGATCTGGAATTTGCCTTCGGGTGACAATGCAGGTATGGATTTGAAGAATAAAAGATCATTTCTACAGTCAGTGGGTTCTTTTTAAGGTAAAAAAAACAAACATAATTTTTAATCATGTCGAATGTATTTTCCTGATCACAAAAAGTATTATTTGCCAAACCTTAACCAAAATGCATCCAACCAGGTTTGTTTACATCCCAAAAAATTGGCCCAGCTTCTTTTATCACACACCAGCAAATGCATTGTCAGGTGGCAGAGAAGACCCATTCTGTCAAAGACATTGTAAGATTCCGGAACTTTTAGCCTTCTGCCTCGTGAAAACAGCTTCAGCTCCCGAGAAATGATCAGAATTCTCTCCAAGGACTCTGTGGAGTTCAACAGTGACAGAGGTGGAATCTGCTCAAATGATGTGAGAAGTCGGAGGACATTCCACAGGCTGTGTACTTTCATAAACTTGATATTACTTCTGCATCAATTCACACTGTCCTTCACTAGTTGACGTTGTTTCTACAGTGAGACGGGCAGTAAGAAGGACCGTTTGTTTAGGCTAGTGGAAGGTCTGTTGGTATTTGCAGTCTGTGTTGTGTTTGTACACCTTCATGCCTCCCTCACTTCTGTCTCAGACTGTGCGTTAGGCCTCCGGAGCACTGGTATGAACACAACGGAAAGATGCCGTAAGATAACAACAGCTGCAGAACAGCATATGCACACTGTACATAATCACACACACTCTCATACACAAAGCTACGATTAATCACCTATGCATCTCTCTTTCTTTTTTATTGAGGAGTCTCCAAGAACACCCACATGCACGGCAACAGACACACAAACAAAAAACAATGGTGGTAGATACGGACAAGTGATAATCTTGTCTATCACACAAGCCACATATCTGCATCGTCCCTCAGTCCCCTCCACTCTGCCATGATGACTAACAGACAAATGAATAAAGTCATGCCACACAGAGAAAAACAACTGCCAAGGAACTGGCACCATCTGATATTTGGAAACCGATAATAGCTATATTGAAATATTAGAGCTGTGTGAGTTTATGCACATGTCTTTTTATGAGGACTGCAGCAGGTTGACACGAGGTGGATCAAAATCAAAGTGCATTTGAGACATTCTTATTTACAAAAAAAGGAAGGGATTTTCCATTTATCTTCATATTCATTCTATTACTGTAAGTAGACCTTACGCTGTTGCATGTTGGTCAAGCTCCAGCATAAATTCACTGCAAGCAAAATACCTCCACCCTGTCACCCACGCATGATTTTTGATAATGAGATTTCAGCAAATATCTCAGATAGTTGCACTTGCTTTAAAAAATATAATCTAATAACTAATATATGTGGTCACTGATATATGTGTAGATGTTTGGTCATTTTTGACAAATTCTCAGAGTTTTCGTAATTTCGTAATATGTCCACGAGGATCGGGTGATTCTGATGAGGACACATATGAGGACACATTAACGTGTTTATGTGATGCAACCCACACCTATAGTAACTGTAGATGTAACACACTGCAAAACATATTAACCAAACCCATGTTTGGGGGGGGGGCACAATATCAAGATATAAAGTGAAACTAAATGCATATGGCCCTGTGATAGGCTGGCGACCTGTCCAGGGTGTACCCCGCCTCTCGCCCAATGTTAGCTGGGATTGGCTCCAGCGACCCCCCGCGACCCTTAAATGGATAAAGCGGTAGACGATGAATGAATGAATAAATGCATATGACAGAGCAGGATGCTGTTAGATGGACACACTCACACACACACACACACACACACACACGCACACACACAATTTATGGAGTCTTGGTCCCACCCAAACAGAGAGCAGGTACTTATCTCCATATCAGGTTTCATTCTGGAGCCTTAGGCCAGAGAACTTCACACCATCTCTTCTCTGGAGGACGTTCTCATCCGCTGCGACAAACGAATAACACACACACGTGGATAATTGACTCAGGTTGATCAAACACTGTCAGATCTGTGCAGTTAAGAGTTTACAGAAAGACCTATATGATTTAAAATCTCAGAAACATCGTTTTTAAATTAAAGTTTTTATAAAGTTTTACTCATAGCTTTGCAGTAAGTTATTATAAAAAAATAAGCTTTATTTGTATCGCACTTTTCTTAACAACGTTACAAAGGGCTTCGCAAAAGGAGAAAAAGAACAATAGAACAACAATAAAATCGAATTTATATTAAAAAATGTAAATTCACAGCGAGGGTGCTCTGTTTAAAAAACATGTATACAGAGGGGCATGGTTTGTGTAAAGCCTTGAAAGCCATCGATAAATCTTACAATCAATGCGGAAAACATACCGGAAGCCAGAGCAGCGAGGCCGGAATCAGTGTTACTTGGTCACGTTTTCATTAACCAGAAATAAAACTTAGCAGCAGCTCATCTGTATGGTAAATGTGAAGCTGTAGCCAATCATACACTTGGCTCATTTTAGACTGGAAATGAGTAAGCGGCTAGTTTGGTGATGGCGAGGGATTATGAGAACAATGTACTCTCGTCATCACTGAGATCATCAACCAGCAGAGACTACACAGGTTAGTTTCCAGTCTTTGTTCTAAGTTAAGCTCACTGGCTGTAGCTTCATAATAACTGTTCTTTTGACACGACAATTGCACTGTGCAATTGTATTTACCAAAGTGTCACAACTATTACTTTAAATACAAATCTTGTGAACTTCAATTTACAGCAGGAAACATATCAGAGTTTGCACATTTATGGATTATCCATTTCAAGCTGGTTTCAACTTTTTCCACATGTTGATGTACATGTTTTCAAGCATGGACTAAAAGAGACTAGCTGCTTGCCTATAAGAGGATAGTCACAATATGCAGTAGGGATATTTATGAAATGCTCAAACACATCACACACAGATCACATCATCAGATATTTTTAATACAAAATGTGGATCTGCCAGGTGAGCTCCCTGCGTCCTCATAGCCTCAGGCCCTCAGACGCTGCTGAGACTGATATTATGGTTAAAATTTTTTCCTGCAGGCAGTAACACGACACGCAGGCGGTGTGGGTTCACAGCAGATACAGTGCAGCTCATATTCTCCACCAAGAGATGTGATATAGCCGACTGGCGCTGCAACAATCTGCCCTTTATCTCTGACAGAAAGCGACACTGATGCAATTAAAAGACAAAATGTTCCTTAAGAGTGTGTATGCGTCAAATGTTGATACATAATTTTTTAGTTTTGGTTTTTGGGTGTGTGCCTGTTGCGACACACACAATACGCACAAGTTACGTATAATCTGTCACATGTCAGGCACGGACGTTCACTTGCGGGTCAAAGTCAAGTGGAAACTGAAGAAGATGAGGGCAGCACTGAGAATACCATGCTCGTGGGAAATGACACTCAATCACACACACACACACACACAATATCAATTATCGCTCTTAAATGAAGCAGGAACCGCTTCTCTACACTTCCACTGCCGATAAGCAACTGTCTCTCTTCCACTCTCCCATCACCTCTTTCCTTTCCCTCCCGCCCTCCTCCCTCTTTTCCTCATCCACTCATCATCCCTCTCTGTCCCTCTTCCTCTATGGATGAGTGGTGATGTTCCCGTGGGATAGTGGAGGAGGAGAGCTTTCCAGGGACTGTTGCTTCACCTTCCCAAATAAAGCAGGGAACATGTTCAGACCACCTCACCCTGGCTTCAGTGATAAAACCCATCTGACAGAAACAGAATTTGTTTTGCAGGCATGCCCTCCTTGTGCACACATTCCCTCTATTTCTAACGTGTCTCTCAGGTCCTTCTGTATTAAGTCAATTGAATTAATGTTGAAATTCACTTCGATCAAGAGAGACGCTTTTTTTTTTTCAAGGCACCTCAGGGTAAAGTTTACACCGACTTGCATCATAAGTTCCCTCTGATTAGGGAGAAGAAAAAATTTCCATGTTCACCTGTGATACTTCCCCGTGATCTATTTCTCTCTCCCTCCCTCCCTTTTCCTTTCTTCGTCTCGCGCCCAGTTTCAGTCTACATGTCCCTGCTCGTCGGAGAATTAGAGGAACCACACACTCCTTTTTCTCCTCAATCCTCTGGAACAATGGCAGCGTGCCCTGCTCAAGGGCTGCAGCAGGGTGCGCCCCGCGCCGCACATGAGGAAGCAAGGGGGGGGGGGGGTTGACTCATAGGCACCCAGTCCCTGTGACCTCTAAGCTTGATCCACATCCAGAATCAGTTACCATAGTGATAAATTTATCTGTTTTTCACTGTAATAAGTCGACTGCTTATCTGTTATCCTATAGGGATTTATTACACTAATGCCCTTCTTAAAGTCAAACATTAAAATCTTTTGAGCAGAACTTCGTTTTCTTATTTTTTTTATTATAACTTTTTTAACTTTCTCCATGAAGTCCTCATGGAATAAAGTATGGTTGTTGAATATTTAAGAATCCTTGCAAATTAAAAATGTAATTAATTTGGGATGAGAGAGTGCCTGTTCTTGGTTATTTAAAAGTACCGTTGACCCAGCGTTCGTGTTACTTTTCATAATTTTGTCGGGTTATTTACCTATTGTGACAACGGTTAAAATGGTCACAAATGTTCTGCTACTTGTACTAAACAAGGGATTGTTTATATCACCAATCAGAAATAAATAGTGGCACCATCTTAAAAGGAAATAGATTAAAATAGTAGATTATACTACCCATATAAAGAGTTATAAAAAACTAATTTTATTTTCGGTGCTGTTTTTTGTGTGTATTTTTTTTACCATTGGTAAAATCAAATTCATATCAATTGTAATGAAATGCAATAATCTGACAATGGCTTTTCTTACACTGCTCTCCATCTATTTGGCCTCTGACACCTGACCACCTCTTACTGATGAAATACATTCATACATTCATATAATTCATCCCCTGAAATTGCAGAGAAATGATTGCTGCGAGGTAGAAAAATTACTTTTTAAAAATGTGTAACATTCACAAAGGAGGAAATGATCAGTGTTATGGCCAAAGCATCAAACAGAGAAGGATGTTTGCCAAAAACAAAATGAGTGAATAAAATCTAAATACTACGATTACTATAGTAGATGAACAGTATGGCTTAAGGGGACATTTTACATGGACTGAATGTTTTCATTTGATAAGCAACTGACACAATATCTGAATATGATGTTGACCTGTAAACGACATTTGAAACATCTGATTACCTAAATCAAGTCAAAAAGAACAATCAGGCATATGATAGAATATTTAAAAGACAATTTATGCGATGTTTGGTGTAGATGCAGTGATGAAGCTGTGTGCACGTCGCATGAATAAAAGATTCACAAAAAGCAGCAAACACTTAATCAAAACTTTATTGGGCTGAAAAAAGCACCTGTTAACCTGTGCTAACACTGCTGGGTGCTTTCACATAGACCCGGTCATCATGGCAATGGGAACACTATAGTATATGGGACCAACATTCCCTTTTAATTAGACGAAGCGTTGGGTTATTTCAGTTAAGTTCAACTCACATAGTCTCTTTGAGTCAGATCAGGGCGACATGCACCTGCTATCGTATGACTGTAGCCTCTCCTGAAAGAGAATTCACCTGCCAGGGCAAGTGGGGGCGGAGGGTTGGGGGAGAAAAGGGGGGAGGCAGGGAGAGAGACACAGTCATGCCTCCAAGACAAATGCGACTTGTCACCCGTTGAAAAGAAAACGCAAATCTAGGCAGAAGTGTAAATGGAAAAGCAGAGAAGATGTGAGGAGGAGGAGGGGATGAGAAGGTGTGGAAGAGACAGAAAGACGGGGGGGGGGGAGGAGGAGAAGGAGGCAGGAAGGGAGGGAGGGAGGGAGTTGTCGTCTCCTGCAACAAGTTTAACCTGAATCCAAAGCTAACAAGATGCCGTGATTGCAGGGTGCTGAAAATATGAAGGAACAACCAAAGACAACAGGAAAAAAAAGAAAATCAAACACAGGCTTTTGTTCACTATGGTCTCCTCTCCTCAGGTTTCAGACAGATGAGTGTTGTGTCTCTCTCTCTCTATCTCTCTCCCTCTCTTTCTCTCTGTGTGTCTGTCTATCACGGACGCAAACACATACACAAACAGACAAACCCCTCACTCCCCGGAAAGAGGCAGGGCTTTAATAGTCCCGGAAAGAGATGTAACAGACGTGCAAAGTTGCGTGCAATCCCCCATGACTCAGGTCTTGCTGCACTGGCAAGCAGTCAGGAATCATGCAGGTAGCATCTGTAAGGTCAATCGGCATTAACACACACACACACACACACACACACACACACACACACACTCCAAGTCAGAGCACTGCATTTATACTTTGAATGCACACGTCTCGACCAAAAACAGGTCTGCAAAACATGGGTTACATGTCAGAGCAATAGGGAGAAATGGTGAAAGAAGTATTCAGATAGTTTTCTTAAGTAGCAATATAACATGAACATTACAAAATACTTCATTACAAGTAAAATGCATTTTAAATCTTATCTAAATCGTATCTGCACAATGACTGCTTTTTGAAGTGTTTTCAATTTCTAAGATTGTACTGATGTGTTGATTTACAAGAAGCGTTTTCATGGTGCTGGTTGAGAAAGAACTGTTGAAATGCAAATACAAGTGTCTTAAAAAACCTACTTAGGTGCAGAACTTGAGCAGATAAACTTAATCTTCAGAACAGCTTTTCCTACTCACCTCTCCCCACGTTTTGTTTCCATCATAAGGCTATTACTATGCCAATCAAAATCCCAGAAAAAAAGTCTAACCCTAAAAGTATTTTTGCATAAACTCTGAGATTTCTCATTGTAATAAGTGGAGACCCAAAATGAGGGAATAAAGAAAATCATTAGCTCATCATACACACACATACACACACACAAAATGAGTGTAATGCAAACACCAGAATTCACTGCAAAACAGAATTCACTGCAAAACAAATACAGTATGTCGGGGTCAACAGTTAACGCAGGGTATCACCTTACACTACTCATAACTGCAGGTGAGGAAAAGATCATAAACCATGAGCTGTGTTGAATGTGGGCTCTCACAACAGTGTCTGTAACTATGATTTTAAGTTTGGAATCCAGGGTTTGGATCAATTACATAATAAAATATAATATTTGTCGTTTTGTATTTATTGTAATGTAAAATTATACTGAATGACAATTGTGTGTCACCGCATGGCCTTGAGAAGCAGAGCTGAATGGGATCTTAACATTACAATCATTGAGCATGATGATGGTACAGTATGAATGTTTTGAAGCCTTGAATCATAATAATGTATCATGACAAGAAATGTCTGGAGAAATATGAGTCATTAATCCACCAAAGATTTTAAATGAATGCATTAAAAAAAAAATTGTCATGTGAAATTATGTGGAATTTATTGTGAGAAACTATAAATTACTTTTTTTTAAGCAAAAATTATCTTTTTTACATTAACTATTCATAAAACAATCACATTTTCTTGTATCATTTTTTGTGTGGCTTTAATGTATATAATCTTAAACTGTCTAACAATTAAAATGACTGTATGATGACCATGAAATTATATATGATCTAGGTAGAATTGTAATTCGCAACCCTTCTAACCCTCCCCCCATGTGCTCACGCAGAAAGAATTCTCTAATTACAGAGATTAGCAGACTGTAATTCTCCGCTATTACATAATGACCAGGTATGATGACACACAGAACAATAAAGCTGCAAAAATAAGGCCACTAGGAGATAAGACGGACACCGCTTTGTTGTTCTGATTATTATCTCAGTATCAGATGTTCTAGGGCACAATTCCTCCATAAGTGTGTCTGTACACTTAGTGATGTTTAACAAAGCTGGAAACTAATAGTTCTCATAAAAAGGCTGATATGAAAGAGTATTGTTGACAATAAATATTTTCATAAGTTAAAGAACATTGTGGGTCTATCTTTGACATGAGAAATTATGTTTGAGAGAGTGGACATCAAGAAAATTTGTGATAACAATTTGCCGATCGTAAAAAAAGAGAAAGTGATTCCTCTGGCAATAATCTTAAATAATTTGATTTTTTCCCAATGCAGATGTCAGATACACTGCACAGCAAATGCGAATAAGACCCAGAAAAACCCAATGAGAGAAAAAACACTGTTGCAAATGTATCTTCATGGCTGCTTTTCGTTTCTCCGTATCCGTACTATTATTGTTATTAATAACTGAAGCATGTTTCTTCATAGGCATGGCACACAATGTCACCGAAACTAGTATTCTGGAGGGATGCCCAAAAATCACAATTATAAGAATCACACCCACAGTCACCAGATACAGTGTGCTCGACTAAACTCAAATATTCAGACCAGCATTCTTCATAATCTTGTCACTGTCACTCGGGACTCATTGCTAGAAATGTTCCCGACAAGCCTGGACTTGCGGAAGATTTAGGAAAAGCCTGCTTTTCCACCAGCGCTTCATAACGTGTGAACATTCCTTCACAAGATGGAGAACCAACTCATAGAGAAATTACTTCCTGTTGCAAGGTGCATGGTACAGTACATCCACTTCATTCCCCTCTCCTATCTAACGTACACGCATTCTTCTGCCATTACAAAGGGATGCTGGTCTGTTTGGTTTTTAAAACAGGCCTGGCAGTTAGAAAACACACACTGCCATGCTTGTCACCAACGTCCATGCATTCCTAGGGGACGGCGCCCACGCATCACAAGGAGCTGGCACAAGTATAAGAAACCAATTATAATTTGTTGATAAGGTGGTGTAAAATGTCCTCTTTTATGGCACGAGGAGGTGAATATTCATTGTCTGGCTTGACAAAAGGAGTTGAAGGTGAGAAAGAAAGAGAGAAATGTAAATTATTGGATTTGTAAGCCAAGAAAAAAAAGAAGCTCCTTGTCTCTTGTAAATTGGAAGAGTCAAATACCTTCAAAATGACAGGTTTTTCAACTGGGTGCCAGAGGTGTAAAATTTCAACAAACACACAAGATGTCAAAGGAAACTTATCTGTAACCTGAAGCAAAATATAGAAGCAAAAAAGCCTTTGACTTAGTTTTCTCTCTGATCGCTACCCTGGAACAAGCACAGGGAAGGGAGGTCGTAGACTATTGGATGAGCCGAGAGAATTAGTTGATTATATTATTAGTCCACTGACAAGAAAATTTGGCAGCGGCAATTCTGATAATCAGCTAATTGTTTGCATTACTTTTAAATTAGAAAATGTGAATATTCTTTATACATTTACAGACAAAATTATTAATTTGTAAATCAATCCATAAGAAGAACTCCTTCAATATTTCATTAGTCAATCTACAAAAAAAGCTTTCTAATTATGATAAAAAGCAACAAATCACTGCATTGCATCACATCAAGTCAATCATAAACAATTGACAACAATAAAGATGAGGTTGACTCTAAAATTTGTTTTGTGCACTGATTGTGCAAAGGATTCTTGTTTTGCAGTTAAACTCAAATACATTAAACAAACTAAATAACAGTTAAACTAACTAACTAAACTGAATCAGCAGCATTTCATTTAAAACAAAACTGAACTACACAAAAAATGAAGTGGTAACTGGAACCATGCGAGTTGTCAATCAATAATATTGTTGTTTGCTACCATTACACTCTTCGCACTTTGATAGTAAAGTGAATTGGAAGGTTTATTCATTTTGGACACTTCACATTTGAGACAGAGGAAAAAGCCATTCACCCAAATACCTTCACGCACCTGTTAACAGCCTGAGGATGAAGCACCTGTTCAACATCTGTACCCACACACACATACACACACACACACACACACACACACACACAGACAGACAGACATACAGCCTGACCTGTAATCACTGTCTGTGTGATAAATGTCTACGGCCATCAACACCATGTCTCATTCCAACCAGTTGTAAAGGGCATTGAGCTGGAACAGGCTTGGCAGGCGAGAGGCACTTTGTAGTTTAGAAGATGTTTTAATGGAGCCACAGTGGCTATAGAGTTGAACCACCACTCACAATACTATTCAAAATTACTGACCTGTATATAGTATAATATAATTGCAAGGCGTGGCTGAACGCCTTACATAAAACATTTTGATTTGAAAGGTGCAATTTTACCAGCTACAGTAACCATCAACAGGTCATAGCTCGGTTGTGCAAATAAATGCTCACGAAAAGCTCTTGCGCTCTTCTGAAAAAAAGGGGAAACGCACTTCATTTCACATGTCACTGTCATGAAATCAGGTATTTACAGTTTCAGAAAACTGCAAGAAAGGGGCGAGGTTAAATGCCAATCAAACATCAAATTGAAACAGTTAAAATTTGCATTGGGATTAGCATTGATTTGAGCACAATGACATTGTCAGATGTGGTGTTTCACTCCCTCTGCTGGTTAGTGGATGAAATTTGAAGAGTATATAGGTGGGTTTTTTTCCGATTTTTTAATCTTGTTTTGTTGAGCGATATCAAGTTGGCATTATCATTATCAAGTTGAAGTTTAGGGTTTTTTGGTGGCAAACTTAAAGTTTAAGTTAAATCTTGAACACGAAAAAGCTGAGACATGTGGGAGACTTTGTTAAACCGCAGTCCAATATCATAACCAAAGCTCCTGAACTTATTTGTAAATTTTCGTGTCAACCTCTCATGTGACTCATCAGTTGCTCACACGATTTATACATGGAATGAAAACTCTGCTGTCTTTCAAAACAGTAGTTCACACCCTTCTCTGATCTACCTTTGTGTTTTCCACAGCTCCTGTTATAGAAAAACTATTGCTGACGTAATGCATCGTGTCCCTCCTTCACTGCTGCAGTGGCACAAAGAGAGGGACGAATGTTTAATGCCATGGTGAAACAGTCATGATCACGCTTTTTTCAGGTAGAGGAGGGGCTGCCAAGATCCCTCTGAGTGATTAATATGTTTCGAGTGAGGGAATAGCTCATGTGTCATACTCATTTGTGAAAATCGGGTCGGGTTGTCATGGATATGAAACAGATGAAAAAAATAGCATCAGGCGTATAGATTTGGTTTCTGGCTAATGACACCGGGGCCATGCTCTAAATCAGATCAGAGGATTTACTGCCATTTGAGTGCCAGTTAAACTGATCAATACCCGCCTCAGCTGACAATGCCCATAGATCAATCACAGCTCAATTGTGTAGCCTGCCGTCCACAAGTGGTACTGCAACCTGAGGACAAGACCACTGCAAACCATAGCGTAAACAATGGAATTTACAGGAATAAATTTAGTTGAATTTAATATCTAATTAAAGGGTTTTTGTTTTACTTACCACAATATGCTGCTTTCTTGTTAGATTGTCAAATGTGTAACTAAGACTCAGGTGGGTCTTTACTATTCTTTCCAAAGTCTAGGCTCAGAGAAGGGTGACCGAGCTTTCGCCATCAGGGCCCCTCGACTTTGGAACAGCCTGCCTGAGGAGATAAGGCTGGCAGAGTCTGTGCCTTCTTTTAAGTCACTTTTAAAAAAAAACATTTGTATAGACTTGCCTTTATGCGATGTCGTCTTTTTTTTATTATAAAGATATGTGACCTGAAACCCGTATCATTGTTAGAATGCTGATTTAAATTGTCTGTGATTAGTATGTTTTTGTGAAATCACGTTGTGAAGCTGCTCCTGAAAGGTGCTACATAAATACAATTATTATTATAATTATTATAAGCGAAGTAGAAGAAAAAAACCGTCGCCGTCCCCGGTCACGTGACGCGTGCGCAATGTACGCTTTTTGCGTCAGCTCATTATTCAACCCGGAAGTGAGATGGTCGTCGACTCGAAGGTGGCGTCTCCCACTTCTCCGCTCTTCCACGGCGCAGAGCCAGAGAAACAGAACTCGAACACATGAGCGACAACGACGCGATGCCACGCCGACACTGTGAAATGTCTGTCTACTGAAGAAGAATGAATCACCTGGCTCTTTGAAGGGCGAGCGGGATGGACATGTTCGGGGCCGACGGGGGCTCGTACACGGTGAGACGCTCGGTTCACACACAGGAGTTGACTTCGGTTGGGTTTGCTCCGTTCGGCACTTTCGTCAAACTGTTTCAAACTTTAGTGTTCGGATCCTGCCAAAATGTAACGTTCAGCTGTGCGAGTGCCGTAGGCGCCCAGTTAGTTTCTATTGTTTCATGTAACCTGACTGATTACAATACATTTTCTATTTTTTTCTTCTTCAGGACAATCTCATCGGGACGTTGCTCGCTATTTTTGGAAACGTGCTCGTCAGTGTCTCCTTGTGTATTCAGGTAAAGAGCCCCTGTCCAAAATATTAGTACCCTATTACCTATTATTATGTTTGTTGCCTGGTGTGCCATCCAAACACCCTGACAGTATGTAATATATGATTTAATGTCTCACACATGGAGTAGTGTTGTGTCTCTTCTCTCTGCACCTTTCTGGATATTTTTTTTTTTTTTTTACCATTATACAAATCTCTAGTGAGATCTTCTCTTGAATTTGCAAGTTGTGTCTGAAAAGGTTCAAGCGAAGAGCTACGAAAAGGATTTCAGGTGTCAAAGAGCTGTCACGTGTGGCGGTCATCTTGCTGGAATAACCCTATCAGGCCGGGCTACGGCGTCACTACGGTGTTGATTTAAACTTGTGTGGATGAAATACAATTCATCACCTCGTCGTGATTCACCACCGTCATTTGTCCTTCTGCGCTTGTAATTTACAACTGTAAAATATCTACAATATCTCTGCTCTACAACCAGCCTGCTGCTTTTTTTTAAAAAATTGTTTGCTTTGTTAAATATCTGTGTAATACAATCTGTTTACCTTCTGTCTGTGTTACCTGAACACCTGCAGAAGTACAGCCATGTGACACTAGCTGGAACCAAGGACCCGCGGGCCTTCTACAGCGCTAAGACCTGGTGGTGTGGTTTTGTGCTCACCTGTCTCGGGGAGGGAGCAAACTTTGTCTCGTATGCCTTTGCCCCCCTCGCTCTCATAGCACCTCTTAACGCTGTGTCAGTTCTGAGTGAGTACTTCTTCTTTTTTTAAACTACTCTTCTGCTATAATGTGTTGGCGGAGATAAATTGTCAGTATAATCATTGACATAGTTGTTGGAATAATTGAAACATGGAACAAGCTGAATGGGAAAAGTCTGCATTATTCCTTGTGTTTTGTTTTCAGCAAGCTTCATTTTGGGCTTTATTTTTCTGCGCGAGAAATCTAAGCCGAGCGACTTTGCAAGTAAGTCTATCATATTATTTTGGGTAATATCTTCATGGTTTAATGTACTTATTGTAGGTTGCTTTGGACAAAAGAGTCAACGAAATTGAATTGTAATGTAATATGTATGTGTGGGATGGAAGATGTACAGTTGCACTTGGTGCTCACATGCAAATATCATGGAAATTGGGCCATGGAATGCAAATTCTTCAATAGCTCCATGGGACTCTGCAGACTACATACCGCCTCCTCAGCTGCAGTTATATCGGAGATTACAAAATTGAAAAGTTTGTCCATATTTTGGAAATGTAATTCTGTAAGACCATACAAAAGCTGCACTATTTTGCATGTCCTAAACAGGACTGTATCTTGACTTTGAAATTCCTTCTACTGTTTCTTAATATCCTAAAATATCTTTCTCCTCCTTGACACTGAAAGCTTTCAAACATTTTTTTTAGTTTTGTAGTTTCATTTATTTTGTATACCTCTTTTCAGAGCGTTATGGGCTTTCCTTCCTGGGCTCCGTCTTAACCATAGGAGGAACGTACCTCTTTGTAGCATTTGGACCAAACTCTCATGAGAAACTCAAGGCAGAGAACATCGTGACGCACCTCGTCGGATGGCCTGTTCTCTTGTATCTGGTGAGATATATTTTCATTCACGGACACAAGGCTCTGTAAACATTACTCATTTGTTTTCCTCCTTCGACTCAACTGTGCTTTATTTCCTGCCCACACTCGGCAAACACACGTCATTTCTAAATAATAGCCTTTTAAATATTGACATCTTTTGTATCGCCATACACGAACGAAAACCGCAGGATCCTCAAGACAGTTGCAGCATTGTTAGAAATGTTCTTCGATGCCTGTGTGCCGACAGAATACATTTAACACACACCTGTTGAACCCGTCATTTATGTTCCACTGATATAACTGCCTCAAAAGCAACACGAGAATCCTGCAGTACAGGTTTGGTGACTCTCATGTTCTGTTTCTGCTGAGAAGATCAGAAGTGTTCACTCAACTCAGTGGTTACCTTTGAGGCTGCAGTTTGTCACGTTAGTGTGCAAAAATCCTGTGTGAGTGAAGGTCCGTTTATGATTGTGCTGTTTATGTCTCCTTACTGGGCATAATTGCGGGTTTTGAACTGATCCACCAGGTTTTTCCGTCAGTGACTACTTTGAATCACAAATACAAATGCACTTCCGTACATGAATCATAGGTCGAATATCAATTCCACTCCCTGAGTTGATGTAGCAATGGCCATAACCTAAAGTATAGATTGGGTAAAATCGGCTCCTATGAAAGTATTAATGAAAAGCAAACAGTAAGAGATCTACTTAACTGGTTTGTACCACAAGGCTGCTGTACTGTACTGTGTCCTGTGTCGTTCTTGGATTTATATAATTTGGTCATCATCTCCCTTACAAATTATTTTCCACAACCTTGCAAATGTCCCGGTCTTCTTGACCCCGTGTTATTATTCAGCACAAATGTTTTGTCTCTGGCTGTTACTTCACTTCCCGTTCATTAATTTCCTGTTTGTTGTTGCTGTTTTCCTTATTGACAGCTGCTGGAGGTGATCATGTTCTCCCTGCTTTTATACTTCTACAATCAGCGCAGCGCTCAATATATCGTCGTCATTCTGCTGCTGGTCGCCCTGCTGGGTGAGTCTGCTCCACTGAAGACCGTCAATTTATTAAGTCAAGCTGTTGCCGTACTCTGCTGGGATACATTACCCCTTAAACTGTGGTGAAAAAAGTTGTAGTCGTTTGATCTGTGTCTAACAGAACTTTTGTTGGTTGGTGCACAGGCTCCGTCACGGTCATCACAGTGAAGGCGGTGTCGGGCATGTTGGTACTCACCACCGAGGGCAGCATGCAGCTCGACGACCCGATCTTCAGTGTCATGTTTGTGTGCATGGTGGCTTCAGTGGCCTTCCAGGCCAGGTGAGATACTGGAAGATCAAAGACGAAAGGGTTTCCTGAAAGATGCATAGATTGGCTTGATATTCAAGTTTTTATTCTTCTTTTTATGGTTGAAAAAAATGATGATCATGGTCGTTCCATATGTTTCATTTGATAGTCATTGTTTACTAATTTTTTCGTGTTATTCTCTTCTTAGATTTCTCTCCCAAGCGTGTAAGCTGTACGACTCCTCTCTGGTTGCCAGTGTCAACTACATCCTCTCCACCTCCTTTGCTATTGTAGCTGGTGAGTTATTGCATTTTTTTTTTTTTAATCTGGATTGTTTTTGCCCGATTTACTTTTTAGTTTCTATTTTTTAACAGACGTAAGTTTTCCATTGGACTTACAGGTGAAAACATTTGGTTGTCCTGAAAGATAGAGCAGTAGCAGTAGATTCTTTACCTTAGAAGGCTCTCGTAAGACTCACAACATGGAAGTCATTAGATGTCTCTCTCTGTTACCTTTTAGGAGCTGTGTTTTACTTGGAGTTTAACAAAGAAGATGTCCTTCACATCTGCATGTTTTTCTTGGGGTGAGTGATCATATCTTTATTGGCCGTTGTGTCATTCCTACCACATGACTATAAATCATTTTTCGATCTGTTTAAGCTTCAGTTTGTGTCTATAGTCCTACAGGATGCAGAGATACTTGGAAAAATGCATAATCTATCTATGCATGACTTCATTTTCCGACTTTGTGACTTCCTGACGATGTCACCTAGGGAATATTTTCTGATCAATATAAGCTTTAATTTTTCTGTAATTTATGAAAATATCTTTGAATTAAATTCTGTTTTGTGGACCTCCCTTTTTTGCATTAAAGCTGTAACGGTTTATTTTGTGCTTTTGTACAGAACTGCATTGTGTTTCCTGGGGGTTTTCCTCATCACCAAAAACAGGAGACGGACCAAGACCTTTGAGCCGTATGTCACTATGGATATGACCAATGGTTTGTATTAACTTAACTTAAACACTGAACGTCACACTGCTATCTGTTTAGAGTCATGGAGAAGAACCGTTGTCTCATAAACCCAAATCACAAAGTGACGTGTCTGGAAGCTAAAATAGAAAGTTATTGTTTATTAACAACATTAACAATATTTCCAATCGTTACTTATTAACCTTTATTTATCATCAGGTGTCCCGACCATTCATGACAAGGGCCTGGTGGTGCAGTCAGAGTTCAGTGGCTCTTTCTCTTATGGGGCTCTGGTCAACAACGACGGAGTGGCCCCGGCAACTCTACCAGTCGGCAACCAAGAACAACCGTCGGTCGGCTCCACTGAGGCGTCTAGCAACCTGCCTGACCTGAAGACAGATTAGAACCAAAGATTTCCTCCGTTGGTTTTTTTCATTCCCTTTTACTGCATCCAGCTATAAGTAACATTCAAGGACCTTGAAAGACCAAGTGGGTTACAGTCAGGTCTTTTCACACATGAAGGAGACCAGCGTCCGCTACAGTCGGAGGTGTCTACTGGGTGTTTTTAATGTTCCCTTGTCAAATTGCACTCCTCCCCACGTTCTTTCCTCTTTGAAATGTCTAAAAACCAAACCGTGACCTTGAGAAGATTTCTTTTTTTTTGAAGATATCAACTGTATTCATTCCAAAAATGAACAGAAGAAAACTTAAAGCTTCTTTGTGTTTTTGTGAATTCACCATGAAGTGTACTGCCTCATGCTGCATGTCAGCTGCACTAAAGACTGTTCCACGACTGCTAAGTCAGGTTCATTCTCATTTGCTCAGTAATGGGAACTGACTGGAGGAACCTACAAGTAATCTGTTCTTCCATTGAGGATTGTAAAGTTACTCTCTGACTTCCAGGTTCCAGCAGTGTTGAAATGTAGCTACAGACTTTACAATAATTTGCCAATGAACATTTTGACTTCTAATGACTGCCTCTACCAGTCTATCTTATGTGAGCGGCTTTCACTCCACAGTTTCTTGTTCATGGGGTATAATTGTATTTATGTTTTGTGACCAAACAATGGGTGCAATTGTTTTAATTTATTGTATTTATTATTTTTTCTTTTAACGTGCCTTTGAAAGTAGCTTTACACTGGATAAATTACTGTAAGGTGGTAAATAACATAAACCATGTAGGTAAGTTATTCTAAGGCAACTATAACCTGTCAGTGCCTGTCAGAATAAAAATATTAATCTGAATCCTCTGAAAAGTAAAGAGGAAGTTTTGGACAACTCAAAAAGAAAGGAAATGAAGTAGAAAAAAAGCTTTGTGAAATTACTTGTGGTATTCAACTAGTTTAACAACTTAGTTTGCAAAAGTGTTCTACTTACAAAGGTACATTTTAACTTTTATTTTTGGAAGTTAAATATTCCTCATGACATTTAGAAATAAAAATCAAAGTATGTAGCTAATGTTGTTTCTTAGTGGTTTGTATTTCAAATGGAGTTCTCTGTGAAGATTGAGATTTGTGGTATTTCTGCACAAAGGCATCTGGACCAGCTTGAGGCTCCTGAAGATGCACTCCTTTAGTAGAAATTTTAAATGTAAACTCATCTTTTTCTTTTCATTTTTTTTTACAAGCTGATAAATTCTGCAGCAATAAATTAAGTATCCACGTAAGTAATGAATAGCTGCAAATAGAATATTTTTTTCCAAAGGCATCACTTTGAAATTTAAAGTCTGTCTCCTACACTTTCACTGACGCTGTTAAAGTCGCGTGTCATATAAAGTCGAGCATTTGCAAAAAATTTAATTTAGGAGATTAAAATGTAACTTGTAACCATTGCAAGGAGGAAGAACCTTTTTTGTTTGTTTGTGTGCAACAGGTGGAAGCAGTGAACCGAGCCGGATGCCGCCTATAGCAACATGAAGTGTCTGCAGAGATGTCACCGCCTCGTTGGGATGACACAGGTGATCGACCCTCAGGCCTGCTGACTTCCGACCATCAAAAATGTTCAACCACAACTTGCTGGTTTATCGCCACCAACCTTGAATGAAGCGCAGCAGCATCCTCCCTCTCGGCGCAGCCTCATTGGTCGCTGCCGCTCTCCGCCGGCATTTCATTGGTCTCACCTGCCGCTGGATATTGGGCTGCATCATCAGGACCAGTGTCCGGTGATCCATCCGGTGGATGACGGACAGCTGAGGGGCCTCGGACGAGTCACAGCTGATTCAACAACAGACACCCGGATAAACCTTCTGATTTCCGTTTCTGCCGCGTTCACTGACTGTGGGTGAGTTAGCAATGGTTTCCATTTGAGTCCGATTATAGAGAATTCAAACAGTAACTTCCGCCCGGCCTCAAAAGCGATGTTTGTCTTTGGAAACAACGGTTGTTGCTATTGTTATTTATTTTTTTTTCTCTTCTGCACGAGCCCCTATCGTGATATCAGGTGGTTCCCATGGTGTGCACGTGATGCACATTCTGATTGTCACGATCATCGACCGCCGTTTACCCTGTCAACATGTGACGTCACGGCGTCCTCTGCTCTTCTAGCCTCTGTTTGTTCGTCATTCAATAAACATGTCAGGGTGGATATGAGGTCTATATTCATTCAGATGAATTTTTCACTTTGTTATTTGTGATGTTAATATTGAAAAGATGACATTCGATAATATGCACCTCTAGATGGCGCTCTATCCCCAGTACAATGTCGGTAGGAGTTGGTCGTTTCCTCTTGTTAGGGTCAGACTAATTGGCTTCATCTATCAATTCTCTTTTATGTATGATTATTGGATAAAATAATTATTTACTGATCACCAGGGGGTAATTTGGGTGTTACAGCAAAAGACAGATGAATACAGGTAAAAAAAAAAAGAAAGAAAAAAGAATAGAATAAAAATAAAATAAATCAGAATTAAATAGAACCATATTAGCACAATTAGACACAGGACACAAATTTGCTGGTGTAGCAGTGCACCCATTAGCTGTATGCTTAAACCAGTGATCTCAAAATTATGTCATAAGTAGCATCAAGTCAGAGTATTAGTATTGTGTAGATATGGAATGTATATTTCCTTAGATTTTAAAGTTTGTCCACACATCTTGCTTGCTTGTAGAGCTCATAAAATTATTAGATTTTAAACATGAAACAACACAATTCATTATCTAGTCGAGAAAAAGGAAGCAGCAACTATTTTGACAGCTGATTCATTCCCTTAATATCAAAGTGCACAGCTTCCATCCTTTCACGTGTGATTTTTAAATTTAATTTAAATTCAGACTTTATATTAATCTTATCTCCCACCTTCTAACCTGTTCTAACCTTTTCTAACCTGTTCTAACCTCACCTCTCCTAGTTTCCAGTGTCTGTGATCTCCGCCTCCCAGTCAGGAGTCCACTGAAAGGCTTCTTCATGCTGCAAGACAGCTCCAAAGCGTGGAGCAACGGCTCGGAGGCCTACAGCAGCGATCCTGAGGAAGAGGAGAAGGAGGAGGAGGAGGACATGGTGTTTGGGGAGAACGATCAGGACGGCATGGCAGAGGAAATGATGGATCTGAGCGACCTCCCCTCATCGCTCTTTGCATGCAGCGTCCATGACACTGTGTTCGAGGACGACATGCACAGGGTGAGATGACACAAACCACTTTCTGTCTGTGTGTGTGTGTGTGTGTGTGTGTGTGCGTGTCTGTGCGTGCGTGCGTGTGTGTTGTTGCGTCGATTTCTGTACGTTTGGCTCATCCAGCTGAATGTGTCAGCGCATCAGAGATTCAAAGCCCCAGCAGCATGTGCATGATGTCATCCACTGCTTTTGCTCCAGTCCAGACATGGTCTCAAGCTGCGTTACATCGGCTCCACAGCAAAGGCACCCACACACACACACACACACACACACACACATCTGATGCTGTTATTTATTCTCCAGGGAGCATGAATGCAGGGCAGTGGATTACAAGTTCACTCGCAAAGAATCATGAGTCATACTCTGCCTTCATCCGTGTGTCCATTCAAATCATCTGACCAGCTCTATATTCAGTGTGTTGTTGTGCCCACCTGTGCTTGTAGATGGTGAAACAGAAGCCACACAGACAGACAATCAGACAGACAGGTTAGTTACATGTCTGCCCAATGCATACTCCATCCTGTACATATTCTGTTAAGGTCTCTTTAGCATGTGCAGAGTCTGTGGGACAGTAGCATGAAAACTCGGGTCATGGATCCTGTTGGCTGGAGGAGGATACAAAGGCAATACTTTTAATTTTCTGTCCCCTTTAATCAAATTATACTTTTCCTACCATTCCTCCATCAAACCTTACCGTCCACCTCTCTAAAAGCTGCCCCGCCCCCCCTCATCTGCTGCATAAGTTTTCTCCTCTCTCTCTCTCTCTGATGACTTTGAATATTCCCCTCCTCTCTCCCTCTCTCTCTCTCTCTGAAGCGTTCTTTATTTATCCTCTATGTATGTAAATGCAAAGCAGAGAGGCTAAATCTGGCGCATGCACAAAATCCCTTTAAATGAATCACTCCCTGCTTTGTGAGTTTTCTGTTTGAAAAAACCCATCGCTCCCAGTGGTGGAGTCGCCCCCCCCCCCCCCCCCTCCCCTCCGCACTTCATTATGATTCACATTCCCGGCTTTTAAGTGGAAATGCCACCCACACACCCTTCAGTCGGAGCATGTCAATAGCTTGTTCTCTCCATATGGTTCGATAAATTGAGCTTGGCTAAAAATAGAAGTTTTGTCATTTGTTTAAACTTTCAAAATGGGGACAGGAAGGGATGAGGTATGAAATAAAATAAGAAAAACAACAGGTTGCTTGTGATATGCTCAAAGCTTGAACAGGAGCTTTGAAAGCGGTTGTTTTTGGCTTGTAGCAGTGCTGTTTGATTCTGCCCTCACACACATACACACTCACTCATGTCGCCTGTAACTAATTCTGAATTCTAAAATTCAAAAA
This sequence comes from Scophthalmus maximus, assembly GCF_022379125.1. Lineage (NCBI taxonomy): Eukaryota > Metazoa > Chordata > Actinopteri > Pleuronectiformes > Scophthalmidae > Scophthalmus > Scophthalmus maximus. Next base: position 9,427,419 of record NC_061529.1, read on the forward strand.
ATTACCTTAATTTTTTTTGCTGACGGCTAATAACCTGACTTCTCTAAACTCAGTGCCTACATCCGCCGTGAATTGCAGGGACATGGCAACCTACATTTCTGTGTCTTTGGGCTCTTGGCTCTCTCCCAACACCGACATTACCTTCTGTCTCTGTTCTCAAAGACCGCATGCATGCAGGAGGACGGCTTGGAGGATGGGCTGTTTCTGTGATCACTCCGTGAGGGGGAGGGAGGGAGGGAGGGAGAGAGAGGTGTGCCCCCATATTTACAAGAAGCTCTTAGCAGGCTATGAAAGCCTTTTCCTTTCTTTTGCATTAGTGAAAAGAAAAAGTAAAACCGAGTGGCAGACTTTTCTCTTTTTTTATCTGCAGTATTTTGTTCCCCCTTGAACAGCTTTTAAGTAAAAATGGGGAGACGCCTTGGAAGCGCAGCCGAGGTCGGGTCAGGTCAGCCCACCTCTTCCACGGAAGATGAGATTGGGTTTATCATTCGGTCACTATTTATGATTAACAGGTCTGTAGCAAAATGTTTCCATTGATTGTAAAAAATGGTCAAATCTTTCTAGTTTGATTAGTTCCATATGTATGAGTACAGGGTGAACATGGCTGCAGCCGGTGTGGCCTGTAATTCAGACATGATTCATTAGCTCCCGCAGAAAACACAAGTGTGTACAAGGAGTGCAGGAGTTAGAGACAGAGGTGTGTGTGTGTGTCTGTGTGTGTGTGTGTGTGTGTGTGTGTGTGTGTGTGTCTGTGTGTCTCTGTGTCTGTGTGTCTGTGTGTGTGTCTGTGTGTGTGTGTGTGTGTGTGTGTGTGTGTGTGTGTGTGTGTGTGTGTCTGTGTGTGTGTGTGTGTGTGTGTGGGCACTGAGCAATGAGGTGAAGTGGTTTCTGTGCTTGTCAGGAGAAAGGTCACATCGTCCCTCATAATGGCCAGTGTGTATCAGGCCCAATCAGCACATGAGCAAAGCTTGTATTGCTGCTCCTTCTGCTTTCAGACGGAGCTCTCCTCCATCCAGAGACCGCACAATCAAACATGCATCAGCAAAGCAAGCAAGAATGTTTTTAGATCTCGCAGTCAACGGAAAATACATTTCTCAAGTTACTTCTCTGTATTGTTACAGGATTAAACTAAATTAATTGAATTCAATTAAAAAGTTGAAGTAAATCAATATGTTTTTTGTTATTAAAAGTAGGTCACATTATATAGCATTAAGGTGGTTGCTTATTATGATGAACCCTCGGGGAGTTGGGAGTTGATTCAGTTCCTCTCAATTTCCACAGTCTTTCAGTTCACTGTTTTGGTTTTACAACTCACATCTTTACTGTTTTACCACAATTGGGGGGTCCCCACAACCAGAATGTGCGTTGTGGGGACAGAAACGGGCCCAACAAGTTTAAATGACAGTTTTAGGGTTGGAATTAAGTTGGTTGGTTGGTTGGTTGGTTGGTTGGTTGGTTTGGACAAACGTTTGTTTTCTCTGGGTACTCCGGCTTCCCCCTCACAGTCCACAGACATGCAGACTGGGGTTAGGTGAAATTGACCGTAGGTGTGAATGGTTGTTAGTCTCTGTATGTCGGCCCCGTGATGGGCTGGCGACTTGTCCAGGGTGCACCCCGCCTCTCACCCACTGTCAGCTGCGATTGGCTTCACCCCCTGTCCCCTCGACCGGGAAAGGATAAAGCAGTATAGGTAATGGATGGATGGATAGAATTATGTGTGTTACATGCCCACACAATGCATGTATATACTGTGTGCATGCTGCAGTGTCACTTTAAGGCCCGGAGGTACTATAGCGCACTCACTGGAAAACTTCTTTTCAACGGATCTCTTTCCCTTTGCATTATTTGCTGGGAACTACAACAGTCACACGTGATGTACCGCGGTCTACACGAAGGGCCTCATGTGAGAAGTGTCTCACACTAACATGTTAGCGTGGTCACCGAAATGAAAACAAAAACATTCCACACATGCCACGCAGTGCAGGCAGTGCGTCCTGGTCTTCGGCCATGTCATTCACTGCAGTGTCTCCTCTCTCACACACATACACACACACACACACACACACACTCCCTAAAAGACGTCAGCAGGCATCGCTCTGCCATGCAGTAAAGGAGTTGCCTGATGTTTTTTTTTGGCTGGCTGCTACAAATGCACGCTCTTGTTAGTGATACGTTTGCATGTGTCAGACTTTAGACTATTTTTGGGTGTGTGTCTCGGGGGGGGGGGGGGGGGGGGGGGGGGGGGGGGGGGGGGGGTGAATGTGAGGGAGCGGGTGTGCTTAGCAGGCTGAAGGTCAGACGTGATGCAGTGCAGACCGAGTGAGTGCCGCCGGCCTCCTGCTCCTGCTGTGGCCTGGATATTATTCTGCTACTCTCTGACCGGGGTGGTCTCACCAGCCCGGTGTGTTTGTTTTGCCTCCACTTATCAAGCGGAAGAAAGCGGAATGCAATTTAAGGAAAGCAGACAGTAGTGGAAAAGCACAGTTTGACTAAACTGAGCTGTTATGGCACTCAGGGCGTGAAAGTATTTTGCACCTTTGACAAGATGACAGTGTTTTGCGATGGCAGATTTCCACTTTTGCTCTGTACAGGCTGCTCCCGGTTGACACATTTGTCAGTCTTCTGTCGGTCTGCTTTTTTCTTCTTTTTTTTTTACACTTTTCAGTGTTTCGCCTGTATAGAATTATCCGTAGCGCAATATCAACATTGACTCTCCGGGGCTGTGACAATGACTGATAAAATCATTTTCAGTGGTATTGTAGCTGTTCCCACCCTGACATTTTGCACCCTGGGCAACCACCTGTGTCGCCTATGCTGTGAGACAACCGTGGCTAAGTGAGGTGTCTCTATGAAATTACCTTGCCCTTTTTGAAAAATAACTTCACACAGCTAATCAAACCCAGTTACATTAGTCTGCGATGTCCACCTGCGTTTCTACAAGAAGACTAAGACGAATCTACAGCTATCTAAAGACAAACATCCCCATGTTCTCACCATGATGAAATTGTTTTATTTCAGTTTTGGGTTTTTTTCCTTTACAAAAGCTTCTGGGAAATATATGTATATATTGGGTTCTTTGATGTGTGGCGTCGATTGGTTCTGAGCACAGTTGCTTTGATGAAAAAAAGAAACGGTGGCTCGTCTTCCACAGCCCCGCCCTCGCCCGCCGCACCGGTCTGATTATGAAACGACACGAATTTAAACGCTACGTAAGCTGTTGTGTTATTTGTTCTTGGTCATGCTCCTGTGATTCTATTTAAGTCAAGATTATTTCCTGGTTCAGTCTAAAAAAAGAAACGTTCTGTGGGCGCTTTCAAGAATGGCAGCTCACAAAACAACAACAAGAGTATGATCTGTCATATAACTGATGCCAAGTGGAAACGGACTCCCATGAATTGAGGCGTAGCTTCAATCACACAGTCCATGAAATAGATAATGTTCTGCGGATGATTGCTTTCAGGCCGGGATGTGTGAAATGAAGGAGCTGAAATGAGCCCACAGGCAGTAGGAAGTTAAGCTGATTGCGAGAATTAAATGATCTTTTTGTTTGTTTATCCATATAGTATTTGAATATGTCGAGATATATTTAGATATGTTTCATAAATTGAAAGCGTTGACTTTGCTTCTTGCTCATTCCTGTTTTTCTGTGTTTCATGTGTTCTCTGGCCTTGCCTCTCCTCCTCACCATTGAAGTCCCTTTCTAGCTGTTGTCAGACATGAACTCTGGAAAATGTCTGGAAAATTGAGTCCGGACATTTTCCTTTCACATATGATGAGCGCAGACGAAGATCCTCTGAGTCAGTGAGTGTTCACACCAACAGGAACATTCCCAGAACATTCCGCTGCTGTCTGGGTGGAGCATTGATGATAATTCCGTTGCGGAAAGCAACGTTTGTGTTTTTGCTTACAGTCGTCAAACACGCCGACTCGCTCGCTGGGAATTTCCCTGCTGCATTCTCACATGGGCTAACTTTGACATCTTCTGGAGATTTTGCTTGTGGCCTGGCAGGAAACGCTCCGGAATATGTCCAGCAGCAACATTTGCGGACATTTGCATTCTCATGTACAGCCCCTACAGCAGGACAATGTCTGGAGCAACATTTCCTCTCTATTCATTTGAAGTGAATGAATGGGGAGCTCTTAAGAGTCTATGGCTTCTTTCTCCCTCTTTGTTTACCTCCAGATAATAGCCCCCACTCCTCGGAGTGTTATCTCTGAAGCTCTGAGAACGCCTCCAGCCCTTTCCTCCCTGCTTCTTTTTCCCTTATTATTTGTTGTGTCTGGTACTCTAGCAGCAGAGATGAATGCGGGTCGGAGAGACAACCTGACCCATCCAAAGATTTGACCTGATTTCAAAGCGAAGCAATCAGTGGGACCATCGGCACGTGTCGCTCTGTTCCTCCTCCTCCTCAACCTCTGTCTCTGTCCCGCTCACACAGCTATATGACAGCTCATCCTAAGCTGCTGCTGGACTCGGTTAAAATACTGAACAGCTGCTGGTGGCCCACCAGATGTGGGCTGTGAACCAAAATGTCTATGATGCTTTTTGTAAAATCTGTACTCTGAATGTAGAGCAGCGTTTCTATTTTTTTTTCTTCATTTTTCTAATTTGCACATTGTTTGGAGATATTCTAGAATCGTTTTTTTTATATTCTGAGAAAAAGCACATTTCCCACTATACCCTAAAAAATGTCAATACATAACGGTGGTAAACATTAGGTGTAATATTTGTGTTTAATGTCTCTCATGACGACATTATACGTTGGTTAATTTCCAGACTTGGGATCCCATTGATCTGGTGTACTGGATGGTGAACTATGAATTATTTTCATAATTGATTTAACTATCTAATATTCTTTTGATTAACCACACAATCCTCTACATGTAAAAAAAACAAAACAAAACATGCACATCACCAATTTTTTAAGTGTTTTGTTCCAGTTAAAATATATATATATATGTATATATATATGTATATATATATGTGTGTGTGTGTATATATATATATATATATATATATATATATATATATATATATATATATATATGTATATATGTATATATATACATATATATATATATATATATATATATATGTATGTATATATATATATCTTACAATCAGAAAGGCCGTCTGGAAGTTGTCATGTAAAACTCTCATCAACATTTTTCACATCCAAACGACTAACGCCGCTGCAGCCTCTCTCCCTCGCTCACATTTCTGCCTGCTAGTTTGTCTGCAGAACTCGAACCACAACATGAAACAAGATTTCTATCTTTGATGGAGTGTTGTTGAAAGTGTGCTGCATTTCTTCGTCACAGCGGAGCTCATGCTCAGGAAACCGTGCTGTCATTTGCACCTGACGTGAACTCTCGCTCTCTTGCGCCGTGTCGCTCTCTGATTCAAATCCATTCTCTTGCTACTTTTAGTCCGTCTCCAAACCATCCGCGTGTTATCTGTGTTTACCTCCCTGCTCCTTCTCACCTGTACACTCCGTAGATCCGTCTCTCTGCCCTCTAGACACTCTTTCATCCTCTCATCCCTCTGTCTCCCCCTGGCTCTCTGCGCCTGTACTTGGCTGCTTGCTTTATAAATAGCTTGGCCTAGATTACAGCAGCTGCATTGGCGCTGGCACGATGGGTTGGTTTGGCTGGGACAAGTGAGGTGGCCTGTCGTAACAAGAGGTTGGCAATGAATGGAAGGAAGGTGTGTGTGTGTGTGTGTGTGTGTGTGTGTGTGTGTGTGTGTGTGTGTGTGTGTGTGTGTGTGTGTGTGTGTGTGTGTGTGTGTGTGTGTGTGTGTGTGTGTGTGTGTGTGTGTGTGTGTGTGTGTGTGTGTGTGTGTGTGTGTGTGTGTGTGTGTGTGTGTACACTGTGCTTCCTTTCATTCTTTTTCTTTCACATCACATGCGCACGCACACACACACACACACACACAGAAACACAAACACACACAGAAACACAAACACACACACTTGTGTGCATCCGTGAGAATTCTTGTCATATTTTCATGCTTTTCTATGATGATTTTGTTGCAAAGAACAAAACTTCTTTGTCTATGTTTATTTTCAATTCACAGATCATTTATACATATTTTTAATTGTTTAATGTGTTCTGTTTCCTGTTGTTTGGTTCTGTGTGCGGGTGCACATCAACATTCAAGTGTGTGATCATGTGAGCATGCGTGCACCAGTCCACCGTGATGATCCACTGCCCTGATTTCCTCCCACCTGCTCCTCTGCAGACCTCCTCTTCAGAATACAAATTGTGCTCGTCAGTGAGTCTGAGACACGGCGTCTCAAGCCTTAAGCGTCTCGGCCGCCGCTCTGCCTCCTCCTCTCCTCATCTCTTATGAAGAACCTCGCGCACCCTGGAGACGCTGCGATAACTAGAGTTCTGCTGTTCTGTTCTTTTTATGTGCACACAAAGAAACAGAGGTTCAAATGGAAAAAGAAGATCAGACAAAAATATTTCCATTTCCTAAAATCTCTGCGTCTCCTTCTTATGTGCATGTTATGATGCATTTACAGGTTTGGTGGTCAACAAAGTGTTTGTAATTTACTCTTATTATATATGTACACATATACAGTATTCTGCAGTACAAGTTTTCAGTGTATACATTTATCCTGGAAATTGGAAATCCTCCATTCGAATAAGCTATGGCATTATCATTTCATAACTGATAATGTCACTGTTAAAGAGATATGCAGATGGTGTTATGGCATCATTTGAAATGTCATGATGATCTAAATTTTCTGTAAGATATGAGTGGTCATTCTTCTCAGAGTCTAATTTCAAATCAGAAATCTGTCTGAGCTTGATATTTTTTCCTCCACGAGTCTTGTTCAAGGCGTGCACACTGTGATCTGAGAGAAGGAATTGTGAATGAGGAGAAGAGAATTGAGAATGAGGAGGAGGAGCAGGAGGAGGAGAGCTGCAGAATGAGGCCAGAGAGGAAGAAAAGTGCCTCATCATCCTCAGTGATCCATACGTATCAGCAGCGACAGAAGGGAGGGATCAGAGGAGCACATCAGGATAGGGTTAGTGTACACTGCAGACCATTAAATTGTCCATGTTGCACTTGCAGCTGCAAAAGATGGATTTTCTAACCATGTATCTATTCACTCACAGAATAATTAAGGCCTTATGTCTTTTAATTGCATGTAAAATTTCCCAAAATTTGGATTACACAGATTTAAAATAAACAAACGAATAATCGTAATCTGATTTACAAACAAATAGGCTTTGTTGATATTGAATACATGAACCTGGATGTTACGAATTTGAAACAAATTTTGATTTGTTGAATATATAAATATATATAAATCCGGTTATTGTTACCATTTGTCCATCATTTTTTTTACTATATCAGTTATTCATCCATTAACTTTCCAGGGCATGTGAAGATCTGATTTTGCTAGTTTAAAAGTTGAAAAAGGTACAAAGTTCAAAAGAGCTGCACCAAGTCTCTTAATTAATCATGGGTATATTTTGGGCATATTATGCAATAAACCATCGTGAGTGCTTTCACCTGTTTCCTGTAAAAGCCAGATGTGCTTGGACCTCGGTGTGTGCCTCTGTG